>NW_028227263.1:33975306-34192806 GCF_978045245.1 Mus caroli
GGTTTTGTTGTTTTTTTTATGGCGTGTAATTAGACAGCTATAGCTGTTATTGTAAAATGGCACCCAGTTTTGGTAGCTTGATGGGTCTGTAGTTTTAATATGGTTCTTCTTCCTTGGTACATGGTCCTACATGAAGATCCATCTTTGATTTTCTATTTTCCTACTTAAAACATCCCATGGTACTTTAATCAACTTTATGCAGCAGAAATAATATTTTTATCTTATTATTTTTAAGTGTTACTAAGTTGACAGACTGGAAACAAACTTTTTTTGTGTGTTCTGTTTAAAGATAATCTCCATCCTTGCTTTGAGGAACATAAGCTTTCTAAAGGCTGCCAGGCCAGTACTGTTCCAGCTGCACTCTCACATGCCCAGGGCATGAGGAACGCTCTGCTTGCCTTGCATCCAAATTACTACCCCACGTGTAATCTTACAGAAAGACTATTTGGACCATCGAGATAGTTCACTGGGTAAAAGCAAATGGCCATATAAGCCTGCTGACCTGAATTAGATCCCCAGAACCCCTGGTGGAAGGAGAGAACTAACTCTGTAAAGCTGTTGTTTGGTCTTCACATGCCTTCCTGTGCTGTTATATAGCATACCCACAGCATGTATTAATAACTAATGAAATAAGCTTTAAGAAGCACATTATAACTTTACATGTTGATGCGATCCTCAGGCCTGGCCATTAATTCTTTACTTGATTATGTAGCGCTGTTTTTGGTCAAGGATCTGCATATCTATTTTCTTCAATTGAATTCCCTAAGATCTGGATAGGTAATAACTAATAGGGTGATGAATGCAGTGATCACTTATTTATCCTAGGAATGAGCGGAGAGTGACTTTGTCTTAAGTATTATGGGTGACAAGCAGGTGAGCACTGGTCTGAGAAGCTTGATGGCCACAAAAGAAAACCATGAGCAAAGCATCAACAAAGGAAGGCTAAAGCCAGAACCATGGGGACCAGTAAGCAGCCTGTAGTTACACAAGAAAAGATGAGGACATGATGTATTCAGAAAACCCCACAGTTTTGTAAAACATCTCAAGCATTTCTTCTCCCTCTTAATTTACTAAAGCAATAAAACTTCTAAAATCAAACATACGAGTCACCACAGAAAGGATAAAGAAAAAAAAATTAAAACCACTAAAGATTTTATTTATCTGGGTCCATTTTTTTTCTTTAATCTCTGTTCTTGTTCATTATGAGAAAGAAGGAAAGAAGAGAGAAACGCGCTGAGTCATCATCAAGAATCATTGTCAGATGAAATTATAGAAGGTTTCACAGGAGCTGGCAATGTAGTCCATTGGTTAGAGCACTTTCCTGGCATGCAGGAGACCCTGGCTTTGGTCTTCAGTTATCCCCTCCTCCTCCCTGCACACACAAAGCTTTACAGGAATCTTATTTCCAGTTTCTTCCAAGAAAAGTAAAAACCAGAGAAAGCCAAAGGAGCAACGTGAGTTGTTTATAGATGCTTATTTGTGTGGACGAAGACAGAGTATCCTAGGTAGCTGGTTTCTCCAGAGATAATTGCAACAAAGATCTGGAAACTGGCACCATGGCTCTGGTGATGGAGTCCCAGAGGCTTGAAGGAGCAGGAAAGTGCATACAAGGAGAGCATTGACAGCCATGTATTAGGAATTTCCACCCTGGGAACAACAGCTATCCTCACAGATAGAACTGCCTTTGTCATCCTGTCTCTCTGTGCGCCAACTGAAAACATGTAACACACGAGATGAGTTCTGGTTGCTGAGCCTTGTGGAGGGAAAGGTTTCTCAAGCAGGCACAGTGAGTGCCTGAAAAGGTAGACAATGGGTTTGAGTGTGATCAAGAGATTTCTAACTCAGATGCCTTAAAGAAAGAGTCAGGAGTTGCCTTTACTCACCTTAGAAGTCACTACAGTTTTCTGTCTCTAGCTGTTTTCATGTCTGGTTTAAAAGCAGAGAAGCCCTGTTTCCGCAAGTTTTCAGAAGTTAGAAAGAGACCCTCAAATGATTCAGTAATATAGATGTCTCTTTAGATCCCCCTCACAAAGTCTGAAAGCTTGCAGGCATCTGGCACCCAAGAAGCTAGACAAGAGTTTTCTGGTTCTCTATCTATTGCTACCTCCTGCGTGTGTGTGTGTGTGTGTGTGTGTGTGTGTGTGTGTGTGTGTGTGTGCGCGCACACACACACAGAGCTGAGACAGAGAGAGGAAGGGGAAGAAGGAGAGGGAAAAGGAGAGAGGCAGACAGAGAACATACACACAGCCTGTGAAAGCATGGATGAATAGCCTGTGGGTATACCTTTTCCTGGAGAAACTAGGTCATGGCTAAAAAGGGGCTGCACATGTATTTTGAAACATGCTGGACGCTGGAGATGGAACTCATGTCACTCCTGAAAGTATTTTGGAGACTGTGAGTCTTACAGAGGACAATAATGGAGACCTTACATGATGTTCCCATTCCTCTGTGATGACAGCTTGAGAGAAATATGTCTGTATTAAGCCAGGAAAACAAACAAACAGTTGGGAGAAAATATATTCAGACAAGATTAATTCTTAACTTAAAAGACATAAAAACAATATCCTTAAAGAGTCTTTAGTGAAATTAAAAACCTTCTCAAAGACAAGGGCTTAAGCATAGACATGACTCAGGAGGAGCAGTAAATGCAAATATTAAAGCAGAGTTTGTCAATTTCTATATTGAAATGCTACTGTGTATTGGAAAGGCAGAGGTCTTAGTATGATATATATATATATATATATATATATATATACACACACACACACACACACATATATATATGCATGTATATATACACATACATAATTTTGAGTTGTAGAATCTATTTTTGAGGCAGAAAGTAGAGAAGATTGAGACCTGATCTCAACACATAAAAACTAAAAAGAAGGCTGGCAGTGTAGTTCAGTGGTAAGGAAATCACTGTTAACATAAGGCCTTAGGTTCAGCCTTCAACACTGAAACAACATTGACAGAATTATTTTTAATTTCAGATTAACAACACCTGTAAGGAAATAGGGTATTTCCCTCCCACTCCCTGTAATGAATACCAAACAAATGAATAAAATAAAAAGAGAAAATAGATAATGATAGCTGCCCACATTTTCCTGACAAAAAGATGTTTTAAAAATGAAATACCCTCAGTCTGTGTGTCTGTCTGAGAAACAGTTAAGTGACTGAGGAAACAGGTGGCTGCTTATTGATGGCTCACAAAAAGATTTAGTGGCTGATAAAAATGAGCATATTTTAGGTGGGGTGGGGATGGGAACATCCACATGGAGACGTGGTGGGGCAGGGGGGAGGTGTGAGATGTGGAGCAGTCGGAGGGTGGATGGGGTGGGGTGGGAAATAGAATATGGAATGTAAAAAATAAATTAAAAATCAAATCTAAACAAAACAAAACAAAATTTAAATTATTTGTATGTGTATGAGTCTACTTGAGTCCATGTGTATCACATGTGTCCAGGTGCCTGCAGAGGCAACAATAGGGCATTGCATTCCTGAAACTGGAATTACAGGCCGTTGTGAGCTGTTTGATCTGGGTGCTGGGAACTGAGCCCAGCTCTACCGCTGGAAGATGCAGCTCAGTGCTAGAGTGCTTATTTAGCATTCATGAAACCCTGGGCTTGATAGTTCTAATAGTCATGATGTGTGTGACGTGGAAATTTCTGGCTTCTTTGGCAACTCCATTGTGTCATGTGATGTTTTTCTGGACACTTGCCTTATGAGAGGATATTTTTGCTGAAGCAGACACATGGGAAGGTATTTACTGAGAACAAATGTGTTGTTGTTGTTTTGTTTTGTTTTTTGGAAGCTGTCTGGAAAAGGGGAATGTGATGCTTTGCTAGAGTGGAAGCTTGAGAGGGCACGTGATGTTTGGAAAGGATAGAAGTAGAACACAATAGACAGGGGACAATGGTGTGGCATTGGTTTGTCTTGCCGTTCTTTGCTGCTCTTCGTTGGGCTTTGCTGATGCTGGTCTTCACTGACAATGCTGTGGTATTAGTTCTCCTTGCCTTCTTCACTGGTCATTGTTTGTCATGACTTCATAGAAAGAAATGCACCAAAGAACTTCTGGTGGTGTTCCAGGTGCTTCTTGCCTCTTCTATGAACTCAGGCCAATTGACTGAGCCTCTCAGCGTCTTCTGAATGGAACCGCCATTGTTGAATGGTGTTGGTGAGTGGATCAAGCCACCACTACTGATTTGCATGAACTGAACTGCTGCTATCCTGACAACAAAGATTGCGGAAGCCATCCCAAAGAACTATTTCTAAACAGGTCCAAAACTCCCTTTTGCCATATTAACCTTTCCTTTCCACTACCTCTGGTGGGTGGTGGGCTAGAAGGGAGGTTAAAGCATTTTAAGAACCCTTATTAAAGTAGGTTTCAAAAAAGCTTACACGTGTGTGCATGCATGTGCACGTACCACCCCCCTCCCCCAAGATACTTCCCAATGACCAGGATCCTCCCCCTCCCTTTGTGTGTGTACATACATGCATACTCTTGGATGCATATGTTCATGCAGGTATATATACATGCTTGTGAATGTGAATGTATGTGCATATGTATATAAGCCAGAGGTCAACTTTGAGTGTTCCTCATGCTATGCATATACTTTTGAGACAGGCTTCTTCCTGACTCATAGCTCTGCCAAGTATATTACACATCTGTGTCTCTCCAGTATTAGAGTCCAAGAGTGCAATACCACCTCAGCCTTTTACACAGGAACTAGGGTCCAAATCAGGTCCTAATGCTTGTAAGGCACACATTGTTACCACTACTTGGCTTCCAGTGCTCTCCTACCTTCAACCTGTCCACCCTGAGGACTGAACATTGGTCATATGGGCCAGAAGGGCCCATGCAAACCAAGAACTCATTGCACCTAGGAGACAGCCAAGGACATAGCACACCTCTTATCTATAGTTCTCCCCCAAGCCTACAGTGCACTGGTGTGGAAGAGTCTCATCTTGAGGTGGTGTTTCCTTCCATTAGGGACCAGTTGTGTCTGGCCACATATGGAGGTACAAGCCTGTGTGTGGTTTGTTGATTTATGCTAAATAATGAGAGAAGCTGTTTTTCTGAATAGAGAGGAGTTGGGTAAAAATCCCAGTAACTTCTGAAGAAGGAAAGAAGATTTCTGGACTCAAATTTTCCTTACACTATTTGTCAACCCAAGCTTAAATGTCTGGGGAACAATGGAAGCACAAGGTGACACTGCTTTGGAAAAGTGGCACAGGATGATTTTTCTGAAGGCTAGCATTAGGGCTGTTGCAAAGCTGGTGTAAGACCCAGTAAACTCAGTTCAGTCTCCAAAGCTAGTCTATGTCTCTTTGTCTATGTCTCTCTTTTTCTCTTTCTTCCTCTCATCCTCCTTCCCTTGCCTCCTCATTTGAATGTGTGTGTGTGTGCGTGTGTGTGTGTGTGTGTGTGTGTGTGTGAGAGAGCAAGCATATTTGTATGTATAGAGGCCAGAGGTCTGTCAGGAGTCTTCCTCTATCACTCTCAGCCTTATTTTTTGACATGGTGTCTTCCATCGAACCTTGATCTTATTTCAACTAGAGTTAGGACCTACCTGTTCTAGATCTATAGACTCACACCACCATATTTGGTTTTTATGTGTATTCTGGGAAGCCAATGTTTACATAACAAGCACTTTGCCCACCACACACTGAAACATCTTCCCAGTCTTGTTGACAGTTTCCACAAGCAGTGGCTGGCATAGCTTCTTTCTGGTAACTAGTCTTGCTAGCCGTCCACATCCTGTGACAAGAGTGGAACATGACTAGTGTGATTGTAGGACTGATTTCCCAGTCAGCTCAGGACCTCTGGTCTTCCTTTCTGACCAGCTTATTGGCTCCCCTACCTGTCCTTCCACACTGCTTCTTTGGTCCCAAGGTACACACACTGCCACAGAAGTTCTTCCTTAGGGCTTACATGGTTTGGCTCAATGGTCTGAGTAACACCATAGTCAGTACTTTAGATCACATCATTCTTTTTGCTTGACTCAGAGCCACCCTCCAGCACTATGTGGATTCTTTCGTCTGTGTTGCTAGCTCTAAGGCATCAATGCAGCTGGAACAAGTCACAAAAATCCAGACTGAGCCACTGCTCTGGTGACCTCTGGTCTACTGGCTCATCTGTGGAAGAGTATGTGTTTCCGCTTACTAATCTCCTCAGGCCCTATACACTCCCCTGACCTCTTACCTTTTGCAAGAAAATTTCTTCTTGAGGATATTGAAGCCTTGCTGTAGTTGAATCTGGGGTGTTCCCAGAAGTCTGTGTTGAAGGTTTGGTCAAAATCCTGTGGTGCTGTTGGGAAGTGATGGAAGCATAAGGAGCTAGAGGTAGAGTGGGGTGGAGTTGGATCACTGGGAGGGTGTGTCCTTGAAGAGTACATTGGAAACTTGGCGCTTTACCTTACTCTGTTTCCATGATGTGGGCAGCTTTCTTCTGCTGTGTATTACTTCCATGGTTATCTGCCTTACTACAAGCCCAGATGCAGCAGGATTATGTGACCATGGATAAAAAGCTTTGAAACTGAACAAAATAAATCATTTCCTTCTTTCAGCTGTGTAAGTTGTATTTTTTTTTTTGGTTTTTCGAGACAGGGTTTCTCTGTATAGCCCTGGTTTTCCTGGAACTCACTTTGTACACAGGCTGGCCTCGAACTCAGAAATCCGCCTGTCTCTGCCTCCCGAGTGCTGGGATTAAAGGCGTGCACCACCACGCCCAGCGTAAGTTGTATTTTTGTCATCTTACCCTGGCTATTTTATTATCTCACCTCTCCCTTCAACTTACTGTAACGGGAATTTGTCCCTGCTGTTGTCCTGTGACCAGATGTGTCAATGGTCTTGGAGTTGTGAGACTCAGTGGCCAATGACCTATCCTCTTATGGTGTTACCTGTCAGACACATCTGTCTCAGTTGGTCTCTGAGCCTTCCCTACTATTTTCTTCACCACATGGGCCTGCATCTTCCTGCCAAATGACATCGCTAAGTCAAAGCCCTTCCCTAGCTTCTCCCATCTTGTTTCTTTTCCTTCCTGACTTCCAAATATGTGAATGGGTTGGAACTCTGTCTTTAGCTCCGTCTTATTCACAAAGATGTCACCTGGTCCTTTGGCTATAAGTCCCATCTATCGGCTGGACATTGTGAAATGTTCATCTCTATCTTAGCATCACTCCTGAATCCCATAATTATGTCTCTCACTTTTTGGTTGGCATCCTTCCTTGTTCAGGTGTGCAGAATATTCCGGAGTCAGTGTCTGAGATGGTCACAGTGACCTTGTTCTTGCAGGGAGTCTGCAGTTTGACTGAGTGCTGATGTGGAGGAGGTTCCTGTCCATGTCTCTCCCTTGAAGATGGTGAGGAAAGAAGGTAAAGGTGGATGCACCGAGTGGACCCATCATCTCAGCTAGCACAACCCCAACACTAAGACCTGTGTGCCTCTCTGTTCTGCATCAGTATAAGCTGCTGCCGCTGGCAGTCCTCTGAGGTTTTCTTAAATTCTTACCCATTGAGTTCTGATAACAATATTCTGAGATTTTTGAGGGGTTGGCTTGTGTAATAATTAGTGTAATAGTGGATAGGGTACCAGAGATGATTGAGTGTGGATATGGGTTCTGTAGGGCAAATTCCAGCTTAGCCCATGATGTTTATTGAAGATAGCAAGCAAATCAGTCGTGGGAGCATGTAAACTGAACTGCTACTATTTCATGGCCCTGCTGTGCCCTGAGGAGATCAGTGAGTCTCAGGGTGCAGACGAGGAAGTAGCTTCTCACTCAGAAGCTAGCAGATAACAGCAAAACTGAGGTCAGAAACAGTGCCAGGTTGGCACGGTCTAACAACCTAGATGGTCAGGCAGAACTACAGCTAGTAGATGCACACTTGAAGGTTACTTCTGGTTGTGACACCAGACTGCAGGAGCACAGAGCACCTGATGTGAGGATGTGCTCTGTGGTTTCTAGTAGGAAGTGGGATTCTCCATGTGTGGGAGCTGTGTGGGAGCTGGAGTGATTCTGAGATTGACGTAAGGGTTGAGGATGAAATCACTGGACTTGCCCATTATGCCATGAAAGCTAACAATCCTGAGGAATGCCCAGAGGGGATGGATAGAACAATATGGCAGATCTGGGGGAGACAGAAAGAATGAGACAAAGACAAGTGTATTCAATATAAACTGGTCAGTTGAAAGGATGCTCAAAGCAGATGTGAGCTGATTGGTAAAGACAGGCGCAGATACTCCAAAGCCAGTCAGCCAAATGCTTTACTAATGAAACTTTGGAAGTCTTTCCCTAAGGAAAGGAAGTAATTATTCATACCCGGGAAAAAAGAAGTAAGCCTGCTATTAGAAATCTGAAACATAGCAAAGTAGGGGGAACCCCAGAAAAGCTCACCACAGTGTGGGGTGGCCTGACCAACTTGACAGCCGTCTGGGTCCAGATCTAGTGCTTGGAGTTGGTCAATCCCAACACCTACTCCATCTATGAGCTACTGGAGCAGAAGGAGGAACCAGTGCTGCAGAACCGGGTCTGGGAGCATGACATTGCCACTGGAGATGAAAACCTGAAGCATGGCTGTGAGGGAAGAAATCTCGGCAATGGTCTAATATTTATAGTGCTTTAGAGATCAGAGGCATTGAGCAAGACCAATGACTCATGACAATGAGTATTTGCATGTAGACCTGTGTGGGTAAAAAATATACAGTGATGAGATGTTGTTTCCAATGCCACTGTGATGAATGAATTTTTGATGGGGTAAGAAGGATGGAGGAATTGAGCAGTGTGTATGCAGTGAAGAGAGGCTGAACCATTTCCATTCCAAGGCCTAGTTATCTCTGGAAGCCATGTTGATGTGCATGGCCCGCACTTCCTCTTGAGGCCATGTTGATGTCCGTGGTCCCTGCTGCTGCAGGGTGGGTGGGAGGGTAAGGGGTGGGGGAGGGGGATAGAGGTGGGGAATGAGGGGGCAACATATCTGAATCCATGGTCCTGCTACAGTATCTGTGGTCCAAGTTACCACAGAGGCTGTGAGGATGTCTGTGAACTGTGCTGCTGCCTGGGCTATGTTTGGGTCCATGGTTCTGCTGCAGCTGTGGGCCACGTTGTTGTCTATGGTGACCTATGTAGCCACAGAGGACCATGTGGATGTCCATGGGCTGTGATGCTGAGGACCATGTTGGGGTCTGGGGTCCTGCTGCAGCTGGGACAGAGCTGGCTTGTGTTACCATTGAAAGGGATGCAGATGTCTGTGGTCTGTGCTGCCACTAGAAACCATGCTGATGTTCACAGGCTGGTGATCGTATTGGTGCCCATGGCCTATACTTCCACTGGAGACCATGCTGGGGTCTGTGACACATGCTGACACCAGAGACCAGGTGGATGTTCATGGTCCATGCTGTCATATACTATGTGGAAGTCCATGATCAGTGCTCCTGCTGACTGTAAGGGCAAGGAAGCCTCTGCAGTAGTATCAATGGCTGCCGACTCACAGCTGAGAGAGAGGGACATGGAAGGCTTTGGTGACCCGTCTCTCCCCACAAAGTAACAATCTAGACAGGAAGCCATCAAAGAGAACTCTGACCAGGCTCCAATGACTATATGGACAACACAAATTAGACTTTTTTTCTTTTTGATTTTATTTTTGGGGGTGGGGTTGGGGGAGGCCACAGGGCATGTGAGGGGTGCAGATCTGGAAGGACTTGGAAGTAAGGGTGATTGGGGTATATTTTGTAAAATTCCCAAATGATCAATAAAAATATTATGTCAAAAAAAAAAAAAAAGACATCTGAAGCAGACACCTAGCAAGGCTGAATAAAGAAACCTAGGTCCAGCTTCCAGATGGATGGCACAGAAAATATCCATCCTTTAAGCCACCCATGCAGCCTGTTGGAGGCAGTCTGATAGGTGCTTGGCTCTGTGAAAATAAGGACCAGGGGACTGGTCAAGATTTGGGGGTTTAGATCACATTCCTGGACTAGAGACATGTGTACAGCTGGCTATATTATAGCTCTCCATAGCACACATAGAATTGCTGGTAGACACTGAGGCTGAAGGTACATGAATACATGGAGACACAAACATGCTTCAGGACCTTAAAATAGAAACAGATGGCCATGGTAGACAAACCATCAAGCTGAAAGGGTTAGTGTGATAGTTTATATATACTTGGCCCAGGGAGTGGCACTATTTGGAGATGTAGCTTTTTTGGAGTAGGTATGTCATTGTGGGCGTGGGATGCCTACAGGTCTTCCACTAAGCAGCCTTCAGATGAAGATATAGAACTCTCAGCTCTGCCTGCACCATGCCTGCCTAGATACTGCCATACTCCCACCTTGATGATAGTGGACTGAACCTCTGAATCTGTAAGCCAGCCCCAATTAAATGTTGTCTTTATAAGACATGCCTTGGTCATGGTGTCTGCTCACAGCAGTAAAACCCTAACTAAGACAGTTTAGTGCTCATTTTTTGGACTGTGATAGCTGCCTCTGAAGTTCTACCTGGAGTACTTTGCTCTAGTCCTCAAATTTACCATACTGGTAGACACTTGTCATGGAAGTCCCTGCAAAGGTCTGTGGAGGCAGTTCAGTTAAGACACAAGAGAACCAAATGTGTTACACCTATGAAACTGATCTTGAGGGCTTATGGCAAACACCCTCAAGAGGCCCTACTACCCCCAAGGTAGATGTGTGATCAGAGCCTATCTTGAGGCAAAGTCACCCAGAAATCATTGAAACAGTCCATGAACTAAGCAAGGTAAACTTCATCTGGCTAGTGTAGAGTCTTCTTAATTCACTGGTATGGCCTCTCCACCAACCTGACAGGAGCTGGTGCATGACAGTGGATTATAGGGAAATAGATAAGGTGGTGTCTTCCATGCACAAGCTGTGTATAACAACACTGCTGTGGTCTTGGGAGGCTTAGGAACACAGCTGGGACATTGTGTTCTGGATTTGGTTCATGCTTTATTCAGCATTGATATACCACCTAAAACAAAACAAAGACCCATGTGGGAAGGTCCCATGGGCTGTTACTGTGTTAACTCAGGGTGTTTGAACAGACCCACTATAGTGTTATCTGACCTAGTACACTGGATGAAATCCACAGTTGTTGTTCAGATATTCCATTATATTGATGAAGGAGTTTGTGGGACCACTAGACGACTGGCAGGATACTGAGTCTCCATCAACAACTTGGGTAGAAAGAGAGCAGCATGGGACTCAACAGAAGCTTGCATCCAAAGAAACAGGTACAGACAAGTAGCCATTTGATAGGACTCATTCTGCAGAATGATTTCTGTGTTGATCATGAAGGATTCAACTGGGGCTTTTGGCAAAGGGCACTTGGTCTGCATAGCCCACAGGCTTCTATTCTAGTCTTGGTAGTGGAAGGGTTCTGGGGATCATTATAGAGGAAAAGCTGCTAGCAAAGTATTGACTACTTACTCTATTGGAGGTCAGATAAGCCAAATATAAACTCATCCACTGCTGGGTAGGCCTTAAGGATGGACTTTCCTACTCTCTTAGGGTAGAGCACACATCTCTTTAAAGATTTGAGAATTCTCAGTGTAAAACCTGATGACAGCTAATCTCTGGCAGTGGTTATGATTATTTAGATTCGCCTAGTATGAGGACTGTATGTTTAAGTGGATGGGATAGTTAAGACACCAGGAGAACATGACAGTAATTTCTCGCTCCCTGCATCAACTGACATCACACCAGCCTTGTAGCTGTTGTGATCCAGTATGGAGCTAGGACAGGGAAGACTACTAAATGTAACTGTTATATCTTTTACCCTATTGAGAATATGCTGTAATGATACCGAAGTAGGACTCTTAGAGGGGATTATTTCCAGAGGGATGTTTATAGAATCCCATGGAAGTTGCATCTTGCTGCAGTATCTTGGTCCTTTCTTTCCCCAAGTCTCTGCCTAATGACTCCCATCTCAGAAAGCCAACCATTCAAGTGACACTTCCTGTACAAGGATGCACCCTGGTATGTATCTTGCCACACAGTACAGATTTTTCTCTTTGGTACCTACTAAATATCTATGGTTGCATTTCCTTGGTGGGCAGATAGCATTCATTTGGGCTAATGTCCCACCACATTAGTGTTAGTTGTTGCCAAACTCTGAATTCTACAAAAGGGTTGTAAGGGCTGCCCTGGTGACTTATTCAGCCAATATGATGGAATAGCATTCTTGTTCAGAAAGTGTCTCCTTGGTTTATTTATTTTTAGACAAGGTTTTACTATGTAGCCCTGGCTGGCTTAGAACTCACTATGTATGCCAAGCTGCCTCAACTTTATAAGAACCCAGTTGCTTCAACTCTCTAAATGCTGTGTTAAAGGCATGTGCCATCATGCCTGGCTCCACCTTGGCTTTTTCTTGAGCTAGGCCTCTAATAGGACTGACGTCTCTTTGGTTCAGGTAGGCCATCTGGCTGCTGAGTCCTAAGGAACATTTTGTTTTTGCTTCCCCTGGAATCACAATTATGTACCACCATACCTATCTCTTTATGTGGATTCTGGGTATCAAACTCAAAATGGTAAGTTCTCTTCTGGCCTCACCAGACCCTTCTGATAACCTCTTAGCCTTACTTTACTTGTGTGTGGGTCATATGGAAACTAGAAACTGTAACTGAAGTGGAAACTTAAGAGTTCTTTGGAAAGTTGGTTGGATGGCGTTTTGCTGGGGCAAACACATGAAAGTGGACAAAGGTGTGAAAGGCTAAGGCAGACTCGTGAAGGAATGTTTTGCTGAAGCAGACACAGGAGAGAGGGTGTTCTGCTAAGGCAAGCACATGAAAGGACGTGATGAAGGATTCTTTGCTAACAGCATGCATGTATTCATCTGCCTTGCATTGCATAGTTGAGCTGCATTTGTCAGGACTCCATACAGAGAAACATACCAAAAAAACTTCTGGTGGTGTGCTGTAGTTTCTTGCTGCTTCTGTGGATTCCAGTGGATTGGATGTACATGCTAAGGCAAGACCTGTGCTAAGGCAAGACCTGTGCTAAGGCAAGACATGTGGAGGACATGCGATGTTTAGAGGGTATAAATAGGACTCCATGCATGGGGTGACAGAGAGAAAGCTTGGCTTGCTGGTATAGCTGTGCAATGCCTGTGGGTCTCACATCTTCACTGATCTTTGCTTCCCTGAGAGAGGCACAGACAAGATCTTTTGCTGGGATTCCTGTTGGTCCCTCCTACTGACTGGAGCCAAGGGTGAGTCCTGGCTGTCTCTGCTAGGTCATGTCACTGCTGTTGCTATCCTGCCTCTACCGAACTGGACTGCTGGTATATTCATAAGGTGTTTACAAGTAGATCAAGATGTCACTACCTGCTAACCTATGAACTGAACTGCTGATTTCCAGACAACACAGATGAGAGTTGCTCCAAAGAACCTTTCCAAACGGCTCCACTTCCCCTGTATCCTTTCTTTTCCACCACCTCTGACTTTGGTGAGTGGTGGGCTACAAGGAAGGTTAAAGTGTATAAGGACCATCATTAAAAATAAGGTTTGATAAATTCATTCTTTTTAATAGCTGAGTAGTACTCCATTGTGTAAATGTACCATAATTTCTGTATCCATTCCTCTGTTGAGGGACATCTGGGTTCTTTCCAGCTTCTGGCTATTATAAATAGGGCTGCTATGAACATAGTGGAGCATGTGTCCTTCTTACCGGTTGGGACATCTTCTGGATATATGCCCAGAAGAGGTATTGCTGGATCCTCCGGTAGTACTATGTCCAATTTTCTGAGGAACCGCCAGACTGATTTCCAGAGTGGTTGTACAAGCTTGCAATCCCACCAACAATGGAGGAGTGTTCCTCTTTCTCCACATCCCCGCCAGCATCTGCTGTCACCTGAATTTTTGATCTTAGCCATTCTGACTGGTGTGAGGTGGAATCTCAGGGTTGTTTTGATTTGCATTTCCCTGATGCTTAATGATGTTGAACATGTTTTCAGGTGCTTCTCTGCCATTTGGTATTCTTCAGGTGAGAATTCTTTGTTCAATTCTGAGCCCCATTTTTTAATGGGGTTATTTGACTTTCTGGAGTCCACCTTCTTGAGTTCCTTATATATATTGGATATTAGACCCTTATCTGATTTAGGATAGGTAAAGATCCTTTCCCAATCTGTTGGTAGTTTTTTTGTCTTATTGATGGTGTCTTTTGCCTTGCAGAAGCTTTGCAGTTTCATGAGGTCCCACTTGTCAATTCTCGATCTTACAGCACAAGCCATTGCTGTTCCTAGCCAAATGGATGGACCTGGAGGGCATCATCTTGAGTGAGGTAACACAATCACAAAGGAACTCACACAATATGTATTCACTGATAAGTGGATATTAGCCCAAAACTTAGGATACCCAAGATATAAGATACAATTTGCTAAACGCATGAAACTCAAGAAGAATGAAGACCAAAATGTGGACACTGTGCCCCTTCTTAGAATTGGGAACAAAACACCCAGGGAAGGAGTTACAGAGACAAAGTTCGGAGCTGTGATGAAAGGATGGACCATCTAGAGACTGCCGTATCCAGGGATCCATCCCATAATCAGCTTCTAAACGCTGACACCATTGCATACACTAGCAAGATTTTGCTGAAAGGACCCAAAGATAGCTGTCTCTTGTGAGACTATGCAGGGGCCTAGCAAACACAGGAGTGGATGCTCACAGTCAGCTATTGGATGTATCACAGGGCTCCCAATGGAGAAGCTAGAGAAAGTACCCAAGGAGCTAAAGGGATCTGCAACCCTATAGTTGGAACAACATGATGAACTAACCAGTACCCCGGAGCTCTTGTCTCTAGCTGCATATGTATCGAAAGATGGCCTAGTCGGCCATCACTGGAAAGAGAGGCCCATTGGACTTGCAAACTTTATATGCCCCAATATAGGGGAATGCCAGGGCCAAAAGAATGGGAATGGGAGGGTAGGGAAGTGGGGGGCGGTATGGGGGACTTTTGGGATAGCATTGGAAATGTAATTGAGGAAAATATGTAATAAAAAAAAAAGAAAAAAAAATAAGGTTTGAAAAAATTAAAGTTACAGACATGTGTTTGATGTCTCATCTCAAGGGACATGCACCAGAAATGGAGCAAGGGAAATATTCCAGTGCCTGAGGTGGTCACAGCATCCTTGTCCTTGCAGGGTCTGCAGGTTGGAAGAGTAAATGATTGTGTGTGTGTGTGTGTGTGTGTGTGTGCCCTCATTTGAAGACAGTGAGACAACAGATGACAAGTGGCATGTGCCCCTGAGATGTCATCTAGCAGCCTTGAGCCCTGGGCTTGTTTCTCTTTGTTCTGCATATGCATACATTGCTGATGCAGCTTCTATACACTAGCTGGTACCACATCTCCTGGTTGACTGTTGCCAAGGACTGCATGAGTAATATAGTATCCAAACCACTGTAGGGCCCACTCAGTTCTCTCTTTAGTATCTGGACACAATGCCATGAAGCTTTTGAGGTCATAGGTTTGCATGACAAGAGACATTGTAATAAAGTTCTTGATTTCTTTGTCTTCCCCACCCTCATTACCCCAGTTCCAAGCACAGTCATGCTGGATTCTTTTCTGGCATACCCTCTTCATTTACTCTAACAAAATGGTCCCCAGTCTGTTCCCCTTCTCAAAGCTACTAAATACAAAATTTAATGTAATATTTTCTATTTGTGTGTGTGTGTGTGTGTGTGTGTGTGTGTGTGCAGAGTTTCAGGCAGTTGTGAGCTACCTGATGTGGGTGTTGGGAACTGAATTTGGGTCCTCTGAGAGAGCAGTAAGTGTTTAGCCTCTGAGCCATCTCTCCAGCTCCTACTACCTTTTCTTGATGGAATACCTACAAAAGAGTCCTGGCTTTCACCCATACCATGTCTATATTTCCCATGAAGCAGCTACAGTGATTGCCTAGCAATTTAAATTAGATGCAGTCACTTCTTTCTCCCAGCAGCTTCCTATAGAATCTAGCTTCCTGACCTTCTTTACAAACTACAAATGATCTGTCCACTGCTTCTTTCTGACCTCACTTCTCTCCTTTGCTCCTTTTTGTCCTGGCTGCCCTGGCAAGCTTTGGATTCTTTTAACCTAACGTGCCACTCGTCTCTGCCTTTCATGTGGCTTCAGCAAATCCAAATGGCATCGCCTTACAGAGCTTTCCAGACCACTCAATTCTACAGGAACCCAAGCCCTGGCTACATCACCTTTTCATGGTCCGTAAACAAACCTTTCCATTTTCTTATTTGTTTGGTATCTCTCTCCAGACTAAAAGACCTTCATTTGCTCTTGTATTTTCTGCACAGTTTGATATAACACCATTGTATCTCTCACATGGCAATTGTATGTGGGAACCAAAGGCTTGGGAGAAGAGGCTGGAGATGTGGTCAGTGAAGGCCTTATGTGATGTCAGATCTGTTGATATTATCTGCTGAGTGTTTCCAGAGGATCTCTGTAGTCCAAGGCTTTCTCTCTTTCATCAGAGAGATGTGGGTGGCACAGGGTCGTCATCAGGACTTCCAAGGTAATGTCTACAGTTTCCCAACTCCTCTCATTACCTTTGATTTTTGTTCCCCTTAGATCATATTCTCATCTTTAAAACACAAGTGTGTTGTGACACTTCCTGCTTAAGAATGTTTGAAAAGTTCTTAGTTGTTTGCAAGATAAAGTCAGTCACTTACTATGGCTCCCAGGCCAGCTTGCGTCTACATTCGCTTCTTGTCTCATTATCCAGGAATGTACAGCTGACCACGGGCCTCTATGAATATCTCATTTCTCTTAAAACTAACTGTTCTCTTACTTTCCCTGTTGCCTTAGAATGACTGGCATTTAGAAGCTATGTGATCTTGGGATATTACTATTTCTTCTGAAACTTTGTTTCCTAATAATCATAATTTATCACGGGGCAGGGTAAAGGTTTAATATTTTGTATATAAAGCCTGCTGACCACATCTTCAGTCTCCTCTCCTATGCCTTAGACTCCTACATACAATTGTCATGTGAGTGACATATAGCTATATCTAATCTATATCTATATAAACTCTGTCTACTTTATCAGCATTTTTGATGCGTACAACAATATTGTTGGGTAGTACAGGTGATGGGAATAATGGATTTCTGCTCATTTTTAGACTTGCTTGCTTTAATGGGAAGTAACCAGATCTGATTAAAAAATTCCAACTTCCAGTTTTTGATCGTTTGATCTTCTGTTTTAGTTTATTCTCTGTGCTATCCAGAAGCCTTGAGAATGGCACTATTCCTATCCCAGGACTTTCAAGTATACAGAGATAAGATAGCAACTTGTTTCCAGACCCCACCCTGGCTCTGCTCTGGATGAAGGCCCCACCCTGGCTCTGCTCTGGATGAAGGCCCCACCCTGGCTCTGCTCTGGATGAAGGCCCCACCCTGGCTCTGCTCTGGATGAAGGCCCCACCCTGGCTCTGCTCTGGATGAAGGCCCCACCCTGGCTATGCTCTGGATGAAGGCCCCACCCTGGCTATGCTCTGGATGAAGGACTAGTGGGGATTGCCTAGCGTTCTCATAAGTTTAGACTTTGGAGGTTCCCTCTGTCTTTGTACAATCTTGAACTTTCCCTGAACTCAGGTTCCAGGGACAAGTTGGAGCCTCCTGATGGAGGCCTCTGGGCAAAGAAATAGCTTGAGAAACAGAGACAAATGGAGTCTGACAAGCGAGTAATTTGGCACCAGTTATCGTTTTCATCATGGTAGAGAGGTTCAGCCTTCACCTAACATCCTGTAGCCTGGCCTGTGACGATGGGTAATGGCATGTTCTTACCTTCCAGGGTGTGGTGGGAAATACTAGAAAACGAGTTTGGTACCAGTGGGGTGGCTTATCCTAGAGCGTGCCCCACAGGACTGTATCATAACAGCCTCTGGCTAGACCATCCAGGGACCTGGGTGATCCAGGTCGCCTGCTGTGGGTGGTTATTTGAATGTACTTTAAAGATTTTGTTGCTCTGACCTCTGTTAAGTAGTTTGGCAGTCATATATCAAAAGAGTCCTTAACAATTAAGCTAAGAACCAGGCAGGAGGCACATGCCTTTAATCGTAGCATTTGGGAGAGCGAGTTCCACCACAGCAGGAGAAACCCTGTCTCAAAAAAACCAAACCAAAACAAAACAAGAAAAATCAACCAAGCAAACAAACAAAAACAAAACAAAAAACCAAAACAAAACAGAAAAATCAAGCTAAGAAGTAGCTGCCCCACACTAGGGTCTGTGTTAAGTGCTTTGGCAAATACCAAGGTGAATCATGGTCCAGCAGAAACTCACATCTAGTGTGGATTATAAGATGCACAGACAAACAGCTGAATCACTGCAGAAAGCCACGTTGACTCACACACATGACATCATGTGCAGGAAGTTTGGAGGAGGGAGACACACTCATGACTGACTCAGCACCTGAGGTAAAGTTTTGGAGAGAACATCTGAACGAAGCTTGATAGGATTAGAGGTGCAGGAGGGACAGCCTGGGGGCTGTTAGGAGGAACGCCAAGGTGTATGCAGAACTTCTGGAAGTTTTGTTTCATAGACATCAGGAAGGTGGACTAGGGTAGATCTTTACCTGTGTAAGGAGTTTAAACTGGATTCTTTGTGTCTGTGGTGAATGTGTTATGCATGTGTGTGTGCATGCTTGTGCATGTGGGTTTGTGTATGTGTGCATGTGCATGTGTGTGCATGTATGTGCATGTGTGGGTTTGTGTGTGCATGTAAATGTTTGTGTGGGTGCTTTCGTGTGTGTGTGTGTGTGTGTGTGTGTGTGTGTGTGAGAGAGAGAGAGAGAGAGAGAGAGAGAGAGAGAGAGAGAGAGAGAGAGAGAGAGAGAGAAACTATAAGTTTGAGAAAGCAAGCATCTCTCACTAGTCTGGAGCTCACTAAATAAGCTAAGCTAGTTGGCCAACAAGCCCCAGGGACCTGCCTGTCTCTTCCCCGCAGCATTAGGAGTACAAGCATAGCCCACAAGCCATGCTTTTCCACATAGGTTCTGGAGACCAAACTCAAGTCTCCCAGAGAGCTGTTTCCAAGTCCTGGACTTGAGATCAGCAACCTGAGTGGATGGATGTCCTAGAGAGGGTTAGTTATAGGATGGGTGAGGGAAGGGCAGGATGTTCAGCATCCATTAGTACTGTTGAATCAGGATGATCAGTGAGAGGGAAACCTAGAGAAATGTCTTGGAGTAAAATTAATAAGCTGATTGTTAAAAGGATCAAAAGGCAGAACTCAATGAAGTGCATGAAGTTTCCAAGCCTGGGTGCTAGATAGACTGAGGACACACTTGGGAAGAACAGAGGCGAATCATATTTGGAAGGAGAAGTTCCATTCTGGACAGACGTTTGAAGAACATAATGTTTGGGTAGAAGTTCAGAGTTGGCCTGTAGGAGGAAATGGCTGTGAGGGAGAGTCCACAGGCTCCTTTGACTGGGTTGAGAAAAAGTGGTGCACTTTGGTAAGACTTCAGAGGGGGAAGGCAAGTGAGTTGGTTGCAGAGAATTAGTAAGAGGCAACAGTGACTTAGTGATTGGGACCCAATAGACCAGTTTAATTTCTGGTTCTGCCATTTACCTTTTATGTGTGGCCTTGAACAAGTTACTTAACTTTGAAAAAAAAAACCCGTTTTCTCATCTGTAAGATGGGGGAAAACACTTTGTTCCAAGGGGGTTGTAAATGTTGAATTAGATGCTATTTGAAGGATGCTTGGTCTATAAATGATTCATAAAAACTAGTTGTTCAAAATGTTACCCCTAGTAATGGAGAAGTATTGGGCATAAAAGTTGGCATTGACCTGTCAGGAAGTGGAGGAAGAGGAGTGAGGAGGGGTGACAGGAGGAAGCCTCAGAAGAGGCTTCTGGGTTGTGGTGGCACAGCCGTTGGAGCCCAGGTAGCTTCTGTTATCTTCTGCCCTAAGAAGCTGATGTGGCCAAGGTTAGAGGAGACAGACATCTTTAACTTTGGAATGGGGATCTGTAGCTGGCTAGGCTGACAACACTACCACAAGCTGGATGACTTTAAGGAAAGTTGATTTTCCTGAAGTTCTGGAAGCCCAGGTTTAAGGTGCCCCTCAAGTCCGAGGGGGCAGTATTTACTCCATACCATTCTCCTTGCTTAAGAGGCTCTACTGTTAATCCTGGGCAATCTTTGGCTTCTAGCTGTATTATCTTAGTATCTGACTCCAGTCATTTGGCATTTCCCCCAATGTGCATGCCTGTTCACATTCTTCTTTCTGTAAGGTCACCAGTCCTATTAGTGCCTGGGCCACCCTTTCCACTATGACTTCATCTTTAGTAATTATAACTGAAACTGTTCTATTTCTGAATGAGGTTGCATGCTGAAGGACACAGGTCAATGCTGAGTATCTTCCTCACTTACTTTCCACCTTGTTTTGAGACAGAGTTTCTCCTTGAATCTGGCACTCACTGGTTGGGCCAGGCTTCCATGCCAGTGAGTTCCAGTGATCTTCCTGTCTCTGCCCTTTCCCTCACCTATCTTACCTCAGAGCTGGGACCACAGGCACATGTTACCTACCATGTTTTTATGTGGGTCCTAGGGGGCTTCATGCCTATATCAAAAGCACTTTACCAGATAGGCCATCTCTCCAGAATCTCTTGTTTTTTTATTTTGTCTGAATTATATGAGAAATTAGTTTATTTACCCAATTCACTTGTGGAAAAACTATTGTCACAGAATTGTCACAAAGTAAAAGGGAATATGTGCATGTTGCTGAGGTTATATCATAACATAGAAGTATAATAAGACATGAAGGAAGTCTTTCCTGGTACACAATTGGAACCTACATTCTTGAACAGTCTCAAGGTTTCTTTTAAAGTATTTCTTTCCCAGAGAAGATGTGTAGCTTAGAATGAAGAACATTTCCTGTGAGAAAACGCTTTTAAAGATAGCAATAATCTTAATTAAACAGTCTTTCACATTCAGAAGGGAGCAAAATTATATATGCATGCGTAACTTTCAAGCATATGTTCTTTTTAATGATATTAATACATCTCTAGAGATAGTAGGAGTGCTTCTTCCTAATTAGGTAGTATTTTATTAAACTCGGTGAAATCTCATGCTAGTTTGAGTACCATTTTCAAGAGTTAAATAACGCCCAGAGTCTCAGATAAAGAGGATTTTCCTTTTTTCCTCTAAGAAGTTATTGGTGTTGGTAAAAAACCAGTCTTCGGCTGAGGGGAGAGCTGAATCTGTCTGTTAAATGAGGGCAGTCCAAATTCCCCCAAGGTTTGCTCAGCACGAATATATTATTGTCGATCCTACTTATGCCAAGACAGCTATTTTAAAATAAAAGTTAGAATAATTTTAATTACATGAAAATTAATTTTCCTCAGTTGACCCATCTTTGAAACCAAGCCAAATTTACAAGCTATATAATTTAAAAATTCAGCTTTAATCACTCTGGGGTCATGGTATGGGAGTGTGAGGGTTGGACTGGGAATGGAAAGACTAAAGTTCAAATTCTGTGTTTAAAGAATGAGGGAGAATAAAGTCCACGACACTAGAAATGATAGAGCTTAAAGCAATTTTAAAGAACTCTACGTACACCTCTATGGAAAAACACTGGAAAACAGTTGGCTTCCTAGCAAACTATAACCCTCACCAAAGGATAAGCTGCAGTGGAAACTGTGAAAGGGCCAGTTGCACTTTGGGGTGTTAAAATGTGATTACAAAGCTGTGATTAAAGAGACGATAGGGCCAGGCAGACTCGTGTTTAAGAATAGCAATTCCAATGCCCATAAAACAGTCTAGTCGCAGACGACAGTAGATGTGCGCATAGAGGCAAACTCTCTAAACACGAGGCGCACAGATGATCCCAGGAAGGCGGGGTGGGAGTAGGCAAGCGAGAGTAGGCTCCCTATGGATGCTCATGTAGGTTAATAGTAGGGAATCTATCAACAAACCCATTATCAACACACTGAAAGAGAAACCCTATCAATCAAAAAGACATTTGCTTCAACCTAGCAACTATTCCTAATGAAACAAGAAAACAAAGTGATCAGCACATGTCAGGTCAAACGGTGATACCGTGAGCCATCTCAGTGTAAACCAAGCCTCTCTCTCTCTCTCTCTCTCTCTCTCTCTCTCTCTCTCTCTCTCTCTCTCTCTCTCTCTCTCTCTCTCCCTCCCTCCCCCCTTCTCCCCTCCCTCCCTCCCTCCCTCCCTCATCTCATATACAGACAACTCATATGCCCACCACCTTTTAGCTGGGTATGGTGGTGTACAGCTACAGTTCCCACAATGGGGGGCGGATGTCAGGAGGATCATTCATTCAAGGCGGGAGGAGGGGAGGAAATAAGGGAAAGAAGATGGAGGGAGGGAGAGTGTTTGAAATGTTTAGAGTCCTAAGAGAATTTTGTTAGGTGTCTAGATGGAGGATAAATGGCAGTTTAAAAATCTATCAGAAAAGCGAGTGGCTGCACATGGAATTTCAGTGAGGACTCACTTAGTGACAACAAACAAAATCAGAAGAAACTAGACAGCCGAGGTAAGGGCTTCAACAAAGTAAATAATAACGAACAATGCACTAAAGGTTACAGATCTTAAAAAACAAAGTCACTCTTTTATAAACATTTATTTTATCTGTATGAGTTTCTGTCTTCATGTATGACTACATACCGCATAAGTGTCTGGAACAGGTGAACTGGAGTTAGGGATGGTTGTGAGCTGCCATGTGGGCTCTGGGAACAGAACCTGGCTCCTCTGCAAGAACACTGAGCTCTTAAACACTGAGCCACCTCTCTAGTCCTATATGCCTTTTAAAGGAACATAAAAACAAGATATGACAAGTTTGCAGTGTCACGTTTCTGGGGTAGTTTTATGGCTCGAATGTGAGATGTTTCTTTACTCATGTGTTTGAACATTTGGCCCCCAACCAAGCTTGTGGGACCTTCAGCAAGTGGGTTATAACTGGAGGAAGTGGTCTCAGGTCTTAGGACAGTAGGCCTTCTAGGCTATAGCTAGCCCTCATTCCAACCCTGCTTTGTGTCTTCTGGTTCACACCATGGAACAAGTCCTAGCTAGATATGTTACCTACCAGGAACTCTGCCATGACTTCCCTGCCATTGAGGGACTGTACCCCAATGGCTCAACATGACTCAAAGTCCACCCCTTTTTCCTTGGGTTGTTTCTGTTAGGTATTTGGTTGCAGTAATGAGAAAAGGTAGGAGTACAATACTAAAAATCTATGGTTGCTTTGAAAATTAGCATATGAATTTCATATAATTCTTACAAGAGTTTCACTGGCTCTGGGATTTGGTAAAATGAACTTAATAAGCACCAAAATGATAGTCTAGAAAAATATTATAAAAAGACTAATGTTACAAGATAACAGAATTGCTATAACTAAGTGTCAGATTGGAGATTAGAAAATTGGTAGCTTAGTTCAGTAGGAAAAGGATGCATTCAAAAACAAATTAAACATAGATATAAAACGAAATAGAAAACTCCAAGATAATCTAGGAGCCTGTGTCCCCAGATCTTATAAAATTGCATGATGGTCTGCAAAGATTGTGTCAACCCAGCAATCCCTCTCATGGGCTTTCTGATATACAAATCAACCCTTCGTGTTCAGAGATTCTATAAGATGTTCAGTGAGAAATCTAAGATGCCAGGAACTGTACACAGTTCATTTAGATTTCGCATGCGTGTCTGTGAGTGTGCACACATATGGACAGGGGTCAGAGGACAACCTCAGGTGTCATTCTTCAGGTGCTTTCAGCCTTTTGGTCCAGCACCTCCCCTCCTTGGCGTGGAGCTTTAGCTAAGAGGCCAGCAGGCCAATGAGTTTCCGGAGATCTGCCCGTGCCTGTCTCAAGCATGCTACCATGCCTGGCTTTTTATGTAGGCTCCTGGGGGTTGAATTTGGGTCTTCAGGCATTCGAGACAAGCACTTTGTGGACTAAGCCACCTCCTCCACCCCTAGTGAAAAATTTACAAGATAAACAATGAGAAGCCTGCCTCAATGTGCATGAGAGCATGAGCTGGGATCCTAAGTAGGAGAAGCGTCTGCTAGGGCACAGGCCAGAGGGCTGGTGCAGATTCCCTGAGGTGTTGGAGGAGAGGGCTGATTAGTAAAAATGTATAATGTCTTGAACAAATGTACTTAAATAATTTTATTTTTTCCAGTTTAAAAATTTATCTTACTGAAGTATATATATTTTTGTGAGATAATTTTTCTGTGAATATTTTTGACAGATTCAACCAGTAGGAATTTTTGCATTTTTAGCTTCTCCTTTGCTATGGTGGGTTTTCATGCTGACTCTTATTTTCAGGCCTGGATTCTCCCGGGTCAAGTCATTAGACCAAGCGTTTGTGAGTTATGTTCTTTAACATAAACATTTTTAAATTCCAATTTTACTATTTTCAATATTGTCTAAAAGACAGGATTTTAAAGGTCATTTTTTGGGATAACAGCTCTTCCTGTAATAATAGCAATAATGAGTAATTATTTAGTACTTAGCTTGTACCAGGCACAAAGCAAACTATTTTGACCATAATTTTTGACCTCAAAGATATTTTTTGTTCCCTTTGCATGCATCCCCCACATTTTCAGTTAATCATTTACCTTGTCCTCAAGATACGACTAACACATCCAATTCATAATGAACATTAGCTGCAGAAATAATCCATATACTGTAAAATAAATATAAATGCTTTAAAGGCATGGAAGACCCCCACCCCCAAATGTGTATAACTACTCCTTAGTTCATGTGGCTTGCTATATTTGGCTGTCCTAACTGTACACAGACTTACTTGGCACTGATGTGGGTTTTCTACAGTATTTGGAGGAGGGGGCTGTGAGTAAAGCCGGTGGCACATTTCTTGAACAGATTTCTAGACAGTGCTTGTGAGTGTGTATAAAACAGAGGAGCTTGCTCACATTAAAGGGCACTGGACACTTGGCTCTGGCCAATTTCTGTCACAAAGGACTGTGGGTCATGTGTTAACATGCCTGCAGGGTGTTTTTCAACATATTTTTATGTGGAATGCGATATTTAGCACTGGTGAACAACTAGAATTTTATCCAACATGCAGGAGCCAACATTATGTAGTTTCAACCCATCTTCAGGATGCATTTTCATGTCCCCAGTGCTAAATGTAGGACTGGGGGCGCCTTGGGTTAATTTCTGAACGGTACAGGTAGAGAGGAATGTCAGGTAAGGACCGACAAGGAAGTGCTCCAGGCATTTTAGTGCAGGGTTCTTAAAACATCCATCCAGCAGGTGGCAGCACAAGAACAGAGATGGGCCACTCTGGACCAATAATAGCCACAGGTTTCCTCAGTTTTGCAAGAACAAGGAAAAGAACAGATTGCAACATTCTAGCTTTGGAGAGAAGAAAAAAAAACACACACATTTTTGTTTAAAAGTAAGCAGCAATCTCCTACTATGTACAAGTTATTAAACTGTGTACTCTCAACCACGCTTTAAAAAACTCTTATACTTGTAATTGCAGAAAATCCTTTTTTTTTTCTCATTAAATTAATTAATGCCCCACCACACTCCAGCCCATTCACTTGAGACAGGGGTTCTCACTGAACCTGGAGCTAAGCTGACAGTCAGCCCCCCCATCCCCCATCCCTCGAGTTGATATTGCAGGCACGCACGGCCACGCCTGGCTCCTGGAGCTCAGTTTTAGGGTCTCATGCTTGAACAGCAATCTCACTAAGCCATTTTAACTCCCACTAAGCCATTTTAGAGATGAAGAAATTGTGTTTTAGAAGGCTAAAAAAACGTGCATTTGCAGTTGTACCACACAGTTTTCTCATTGCTCTGACCAAGTATCTGGCAAAAGTGACCTAAGGAAAGAAAGGTTTATCTCGGCTCCATGATTAAGAAGGGACACAGGCTATCTTGGTAGAAAGGCAGACTTGTGTGTGTGTGTGTGTGTGTGTGTGTAGGGGTGGGGGAGTCACATTTCAGCCAGTGTCCATAGTCTAGGCAGGACACTGACACTCAGAGCACACCCCACTTATTTCCTCTGAGCTCTGAGCTTGTGGGATAGTATTGTCCACATTCAAGGTCAGTCTTCCTCCTCAGCTAAACCTTCCTGGAAACACCTTCCAGACACACGCAGCCTATAGACGCAAAGTCCTTTTGAATCTAGTCCAGTCAGCAACGAAGATGAGCTGTCATGCACAGTTTCTGAGAGGCAGAGCCAAGTCTGGACCTAGTTACTTACTGGGTTCTTGCATGGTGCTGTACCTGTTGCTCTAAGTCTTGTCCTGTTGTCTCTGTTCTGTTAAACAGTTGGTTTGACGATGCCCTTCAAGCCTGGGCTATCTGTATTGTGGGACACAGAAAGCAGCATGACAAGGAGACATTTGTCCCCTAGGTTACAAGGCGCTTGTGCCCTGGAGCTAGTGATTGAGAGACGATGGATGCTATTACAGAGGAACACCTTATTGGCCATCTGGAGAGCACACATGGAAGTGGGACGTGCATTTCCTTGTTACTAGGACAGTTTCTGTGACAAGAACAGATGAGCTCTCCCGAGTGCCTACAGTTCACAATGTTAGCCTAAAAATGAGTGGCCTAAGACGTTTAATGCTTCTGTGATCAATGTGAGGGATTAACTATCACCCCAGCACTCAGCAACCAAGGACCTGCCCCCTGGCCACACATTTACCTGGTTTGGATGAGAAACTTTCATTTTCTTAATAAATCTCACAAACAATTTGCCAAGTAAATTGTTTAGTCAGAAATGGTCAGCATTTCTTCCTGGAGAAGCAGCGTTAGGTAGAGAGGGGATTCAGGTTGACTCCTCCCCCTTTCTGGGGGACCATAAGCTTTCAGTTAGTGCTGTAGGGCCTGCTCCTTCCTCTGCAGAGCAAGAGTTGCCCAGGCAGCTATAATAAGTTAGAGTAGTCAAAGTCCAGACCAGCTTTAAAGGATGAGGGGATTCTGAGATTCTAGAACAGAAGGAGGAGGTGTGAGAGCAGCGGGATGCTCAAAGCCCTCACCAGTGGGATGCAAGATCCTCACCAGCAGGATGCTCAAGGCACTCACCAGGGGAATGCTCAAGTTACTTGCCCCCACAATTGCTATAGGGCTACAGCTGCACTGCCATTGAGCTGTAGGGACCAAAGGGGCTGGCCAGCTGGACTTCATTCCAAGTAGGGAAGGAACAAAGGCAAAGCCAGGCACCAGAATAGAGAATTTTCAGGTGGTCAGAAAGTTCATTCTGTAGGATTTAGGGATGCCTGCTCACCATGCTCACTTAGAGAGCTCTGTCACTCACAGGCTCTCAGGAGACAGCTCTGAAAGTGCTAGTGAGCCAAGCTGGTCTCCTGTGCACCTGTATAGGGGAGTGGCCAGTAGCACCTGGGCTGATAGCATGTGGAAACTGGACCTCAGTTTACACATTGCAGTTGTGAGAACTACAGTTAAGTCCAGGGAGAATGGGTCCTTCTTTTTCTCCCTCACTCCCCCCACTCTTCTCTCCTCTCTTCCTCCTTCCACCTTCCTTTCATCTTTTTTAGTCCCTCTTCCTTTCCCCTCTTTCCTCCCTTTCCTTCTAATTTCCCTCCATCCCTTCCACCATCCTTTTGTCCTCCCCCTCCACTTTCTTATTTCCACCTTCCTCCCGTCTCTCCCTTCTTTTGCCCAGGTTGGCCTCAAACTTGCTGTGTACTGGGGATAGCCTTGAAGATCTGACCCTCCTTGCCTACCCCTCACAACTGCTGGGATTTCAGGCATACTCCACAGCATCTACTTTACACAGGTCTGGGAATCAAACCCATGGCTTCATGCATGCTCCACTTTGCCAGTGAGTCCTATTCGCAGTGAGGGCGCTCTCCTGAACAGAGAGCTGAGGCAGTGCAGCCTGCCTTGGCAACCTTCCCCCTGGATCTTTTCAAGTGGAGTCAATTGATAGCTTTTTCAGCAGCAAGGGGGAAGATTTCTACTGTTTGTCATGAGGAAATGTAAATTGTTACAATCTGTTTAGAGAGTAATTTTGCAATATTATAAAAATGGGAAGGATGTTAATTGCAATGTTGCTCGTGGCAGTGAAAAAGTGGGAATGATGGAAATCCAGCAACAGAGGGCTGCCTATGAATGTGATAGTGCCTCTTTTTAAGGAGTAGTGCTCATTAATTGGAGATACTGAAGCAAGTGAGGCTGTAGGAGTGTCAAAGGAAGGAAACTTTGAACATCAGTCTTATCTTGTCTATGGAAAACAGACCTTTTGGCATGTAGCAGCATGTTTGACTAATGCATGGACATACGTAAAAAGAACTGAACTTCAACTTTATTACATTATTCTTTGTGTTTTCTGTTTCTTTGGCCATCTCCAGGTTTGGATCAGTTTGGAGCAGTTGTTTGGATAAAGTCATGTCGAGATGTTTCATAAAGTCTGCAGGAGCCCATGCAGGGGCTGACAGGAGGTCTGAGCTTCCTCAGAGGCAGTCCTAGTAGTCCCTACCTGTGCTGTGGAGGAAAAGGATCCTTCTAGTTGTGCCACTTTAGGGGAGTTGAAGGTCATTTGTCATGCACTATGTAGGCTAGCATGTTCACACGTGTCTGTCGACAAGTATCATACTTAGTACTGAATTAGACCTCTAACTGATGGTGGGGAAATTTTCCACTTTGTGGGGAAATTGTGCTCCATATGGCATAGCATTCTTGACAAGATGTTGCATTTGGGATGGCTAAGTCTATCTCACTGGCTTCTATCCAGGCTGGGGTATGTTATAATGTAATGCTCAGGCAGCTATTGTACCAGACACAGGACTTGACAACGCATTATTAGGCATGGGTGAAACACTATAGGGACTACTGCATTAGAAACCTTATAGAGCTTATATTTGCTCATACCCAGAATATGGTTTAGCGGCATAGTTGACATCATTCTAGATTCAGTTGAACACATTCTTTGAGCCCTATCTCAACCTAAAGAATGGATACAAGTGAGTAGCTCCGGCCTTTGAGTCCTGTGTCCAAAACCTACTCAGCAGACACCATCCAGAAACAGCCTGTGCTACTAAGGAAGCTGAAGGAGGCTGAAGAGGAAGTTTCTGGTTGTGTCATGTGATGCAGACTCATGCGGAAGAATATATTAAGGGAAGGGTTAGTGTGTTAGGTGACATTGGGACATAAAAGTGAGTGTGCAACTGTCATAGGATGTTTAAGTCTGGACGCAGAGAAGTTGGCTCATGACTTTTATCAGATTCTCAGGATTTCTATGAAGTGGAAGTTTCTGGGTATGTTAGGTGATACAGACTCACCTGGTGTTATGCTAAGGCAAGACCCCTAGGAGAACATGCGATGGTTGAAAAGAATGTCACTAGCACTCAGTGGACAGTGACGGGGCTCTTGAATAGCTAGCTGTGCAGCTCTTCATTGGTCTCTCATCTTTTCTGATCTTACTTCATTGAGAGAGGCACGACAGAGAACTCCTGGAATTCTTGCTGGTCCTGGTTGCTCCCACTGCCTCGGTGCTGACTCCTGATCATTCAACAGAAGCCTTGTGGTTTCTGCTGGATTGTGCTGCCATTGATGATTCATATTTGGTGGCACTTTTGAACTGGACTACTGGTATCCTGACAAATGGAGATTGGCCCCAAAGAACTACTTCTAAACAGGTCCACATCACCTTGTCCTATTTACCATTTTTCTCCCCTACTTTTGGATGGAGGCCTAGAAGGGGGGAGTGTCGAAGCATTTGTGAACCCTATTAGAATAGGTTTTGAAAAATCAAGGCCTACAACAGATCCGCAGGAGATCCATGTACCAGAGGCTGGGAAGGGGAGAACAGTAGCGTCCACTCCCAACTGTCACCCTCTTTCCCTTCCTCTTCTTCTTCCTCCTTCTCTTCCAGAAAAGTGACCAGGCCTTGAAAGGGCCTATCTACAGTATGAATTCTGCAACTGGCATTAATACACACACTTCTGAGACTACTTCCAAGTAAAGGCAAACATTTTTGACTGGACCTGAAAGAAGATGAATCTCTAGGTCTGTGGCCAGACTCACTGATATTAGGAGAATAACCATTTTGGGGGGTGGGGTACAGTGAGGTATGCTATAGCATTATGGCTGTGAATCAAAAACAAATATCTTACATGACTCCTGAGACCTTTCAAGGAAATTACTGTCCCTTGATGTCCAGACAAAGCCTAGCTGGGATGAGATGCAAGGTAGCTTTTAGGGCGTTCTTACTAGTTAAGTTCCACAGAGATGCAGAATTGTCTCCAAGCAGGAAAAAAAATAATGACCACATTGCATGGCCCTATAAGAATACTTTCAAATATTCAAGCAGAATATAGTGTCTTCTGAATTTAGGAGACCCACAGTAAGGGTGGCATTCATACACACACACACACACACACACACACACACACACACACACACACACACACACCAATTAAATCCTAGAATTACAAATGCCTGCTACCAGGGGGATCTCTGAATTCAAGGCTAGCCTGGTCTATAGAGTAAATTCCAGGATAGCCAGAATTATACAGATAGACCCTATCTTGAAAAACAAAACAAAACAAAACAAAACAAAAAGAATAAATAAATAAATAAATATTAATGGCAAAGAAAAATTGGAAATTGCCAAAAACAGACAACTAAGTTTTTAGCCAGGTGGTGGCGGCATACTTCTTTAATCTCAGCACTTAGGAGGCAGAGGTAGGCAGATCTCTGAGTTTAAGGCTCGCTTTGTCTACAGAGCCAAGGACACAGAGAAACTCTGTCTCAAAAGAAATCAAAATAAAAACCAAACAAAACCAAACAAACAAACGAACAAACAAAACAACAGTAGCAGCAACAGCAAAAACCAAGAGCCTACTACCACATGCTACTTTATTATGTGGGTTCTGGTAGTCAAACTTAGGTCCTCACGCTTCATTGGCAAGCACTTTATCATGCCAGCCCGTGCTCACCCCTTTAACACCAATGTTCAACCAGAGGCATTCTGGGGCCAGAGGCATTCACTTCCTGCTTAGCTTAGGAAAGGCAGTTTTTTTCTGAACTAAAGGCTACCACTAACACCTTCATGCAATTTTCTCTCTTGCATCAAGAGGAGAGCATTGACTCATCATGAGATCCTGCTTGTCTAGCTCCTCCTTGTTCCCCAAGCATGCCATAGATATTTACATTTCCTGGCTTCATCTCCTTGAAACCTCTTATCTAATAGCTTTTATTAAAAAAAAAAAGCCAAGGTAAAATTCACATAACATAAATCAAATGACTAAGATAAATGTCTAATCCAGTGACATTTAGCACATTTACTAGTTGTGAAACCACCATCTCTATCTTGTTCCATGACATTTTCATCATCCTGAAAGGAAACGGCACCATCTAAGCATCCACTCTTTATTTCTCCCTTCCCTGGTCCTTAGCAACCACTCCTCTACTTTCTGTCTCTATGGATTTACCTATTCTGGATGTTCATATAAATAGACTCATACAAAGCATCCTTTGTGCCTGGATTCTTTACTCAGCTCCATCTCGGAGCTTCTCAGTGCCACGGTGCAGCATGGAGAGAATGTAGGCTTTGGACTCAGAACTGGACTTGAGCTCTGGCTTGACTACTTGCCGGTTGTGAGTCCTGAGAAAGTTATTTCCCCTCTTCTGAGCTTTAGTTCTCATTCATGAAATGAGAGGATCAGTCCCTACCTCACAGCTGATAGGACTGAGAGATAACAGGCAAAATTGCATGGTCTGGTGCCTGGCACACAGTAGACAATTCCTCAACACCAGAGGGAAAGGGAGTTCGTTTGAGAGCATGAGGTGCATCGTGAGCTGAATCTGACCTCTGGCCCTCATCATGCATCTTCTGAAACACTGAGCTGCACAGTGCTGGTCTTCTCCCTGAATCCCTCTCCTTAATCTCTTAAACAGTTTCTCTTACAGTGAGTACCCACAGCCTCACCCTGCTAAGCACACACATTTCCCCAGCTGTGTTCATACCCTCACTGAACTGCATGCCTTTAAAAGGGCAGATGTTATTTTGCTCTTCTAAAAACTCCAGCTTTTTGAGGGTGGTCCCATTTTTAACTACCTTGACATGTCACAGCTCTGATATCAGAACCCTGGGATAGTAGTGTAGCCTCCAAGTTATACCTCTGGGCAGTTCTGGCATGCAAAATGAGCATTAGATGTTCCTTCTGGTTTTGGGTACTAGGATCCCTTTCCATGTCAGTTGCTTGGAAATGCTCTATCTATATAGCTCCCCCCCCCCATGGAGATGGAAAGGGTGGCTAGCAAGCCTCCATCCTAATTATCTGCTCGTAATTGAAAGGTGCAAGTTGGCATTCTCAGAAAGGTGCTTCTTCAAAGGCACTCACTACAGAAGCTAAAGTCCAAATTAAAATTGATTCACAGCCTCACAGAAGCATGGGCTATTAGAGAGCAGGGTTGGAAATGGGCTGTGCTTCCAGACAGCGAGGTCAGGGATGGGCAGGGAAAAATATTTCTCAGTGTTTCAGCATAACTCGGATGGAGCTGAATTTATATGTTGGATTTTTACTACAAATAAAATGCAATAACACTCAAAGTGTCTGTTTAATGGTGTTGACCTTGTCCTTTTTTTACATGGGAAATTGGTACTTAGAGAAGGAATAAAAACAGAAACCAGAAGTTAGAAACATTCATAAAGACAACACATTTCTAAAAAAGATGTTCTTAACCATTTTTTAAGGTCATAGAGCCCTTGCAGGACTTGATAAAAAGTAAAGACCCTCTGAGCTGGGAAGTTTCACAGTTCATAATCTCATGTGCATCACTAGATACAGTTTTGGGAAAGTCTTCAGAGCCCCCTGAAGCCCATTTAAGTACACCATGTTAAGATTTCTACTCTTGGAGGTAGGTATGGGAGAGATGTTCCAGCAGCTAAGAATGCTTTGTGCTCTTCCTGAAGACCCAGCACGGATCATAAGGCTCTCAGCTGCCTATAACTCAAGTCTCAGTGGCTCTGATTCCCTCTTCTGGCCTCCATGTGTACCCCCAACACACCTGGCATTCTCTCTCTCCCTCTTCCTCTCCCTCTCCTTCCCAGCCCTCACTCTCTAAGAATGTCTACTCTTGGTTCTGAGGAGATGGCTTAGTTGGTAAGATGCTTGTCTTGGAAGTGTGAGGATCTGAGTTCAATCCCAGTAAGCCATTAAAAGCAAACATTGTACATGTGAGCTTGCATGTGTGTGTGCACACGCACACACACACACACACACACACACACACACACACACACACACAATTTCTATTTCTATGTGTGGAGAGCTACTGGTGTGACAGGTGTTCTGTAAAGCATCAAAAGGACAGAGATGACTATGACATGGTTCCTGCTTTTGAGAGATTGGGCACAGGCAAGTGGGAACAAACATATCCAGGCAGTGTTCCATCAGCCAGGCAGTTGCAGGGACTTCCTGGTTCTCTCTGTGCCATTTCTCTCTGTCTGAGCTCCCTCCTGCTTTTACCCCCGTTTTCTCTCCTTTCAGCAGCATTAGCCTGCAAGCTGGTGGCCTGTTGTTACTTTCTTCATCCTTCATGTGGGCACACGTGTGGGAGGGAGGCCCGGACCACTCCTCTCTTCAGAGACCTGCAGAGCTGGTCTCCTATCCTTTGTAGAATAAAGACCCACCTTCTCACCAGCTTACTCAAGGCTCTGTGGTTGGGCATCATTATACACCCTGTCAGACCATGCACTGTGTGACCTCGTGTGCACCCTGCACTTATCAGTACTGAATCTCTGTTTCCTAAATAGAACTTGCGTTTTCGAGCTCCCCTGGCTGGCTTGATCTGCTTCTCTGCCAGATTGACATTTTCCCTCATATCCATCTATTAAATCTTCCTTATCCTCAGAGTCCCCATTGAATACATCCTCTATGAAAACTCTACCCAGATTGTCAGAAGTAATGAGGGATTTTGGAGCCTGCTCTGCCTCCTGACAGTGTTATCAGCCATGTTGGAGTCCTTTGAGGCAGAGATAGAATCAAAGTATCTTTGGGATTCCAAGTCCCTACCAGACAGTGGCCCACTTGAGATGGAGTTTCTGCATTTTCCTCTATACTTCAGTGACAAGATTCAGAAAGCTACCTCTGTTTGCTGAGCCTGACATTCAGAAAGGCTGAAGCCTTTGGAGGGCCTCCCTTAACAAGGCAAAGGCCCTCCTCTAGGAGTGCAGGACCCTAGAATCCACCCAGACCAGTCTGTTCCTGTGCTAGACTCTACAGAGAAAGACGTCTGTTGGTGTTCATGTAGGACCAATTCCAAGACCTCTTCTTGGGTACCAGAACCCACAGTAGCTCCAGTCACTAATGTGAACCAGTAGAGAACCTGCATGAAGCCATGCAGTCCTCCTGTGTAAGGGTTTAAGTCTCCTCTAGATTTCCTGCAATACTCACTGCAATGTAAACAGCATAAAAAGCTGTTGTAAATAGCTGTTCCACTGTATTGTTAGGGATAATGACAAGAAAAAAAGAAGTCTGTACATGTTTTGTACAGAAACAAAAATGTTCCCTGAATATTTTTAATCCATGGCTGGCTGAATTTGTGGATGGAGGACGTAGGTGTGGAACATTAGTGTTTTGCAAGAGGCTGCTTGAATCTGTGGGTGTGGATGTGTTGGTGTGGAGGCCAAGTGCTCTATGTGAGACTGGTTGAATCTGTGGGCGTGGAGGGTGTAGGTGTTCAGGCCAAGTGCTCTGTGTAAAACTTGGGTTTGGATTCAGTTCAATGTGGGCCAGAGGCTCCTTTTTTTTTTTTTTTTTTTTTTTTTTTTTTAATACCAAACTCAAGCCTGACAGACTTGCAGGCATGGATAACTCACCAGTCCTGAAAATATCTCAGGTTCATTCCATGCTCAAAGGGTGCTACAATTCTTCATTGTGGCCTCCATACCCACACAGTACAGGATAATAGGAGAGTTAAATCAACAGCTCTGGGGGTGGGGTGGACCTTTAGGTCAGTATCCAGTGCAGAGGACAGGCTTTAGCGGAAGCATAGCTGCTCTGGGGGCCATCCACTTCACCTTGCCTTGGTGGTTTGATGGAACCTCCCAGAGAGGACTTCTACTCAGCCATCAGTGCCTCTCCCTAAAGCTGGAGCAAAGTTTAGGTGGGCTGAGACATTGCCTGAAGCTCCATAGATGGTTCGCCACACCCCTAGGGCAATATTGCTATAGGATTTATGCTCTTATTGGAATGCAACTGGGCATTCAGGCTGGATCTCAAACACGATGGAGAAATCTTCCACTTTCTCTGTCATCTCCAGCTTTCAGGGTCTCAGTCATAGCATGGTCATAATAAACACTACAGAATTGAAATCTGACTGATTTGTAGCCCTCTCTGAATATTGATTCTACTGTACAAACACTGCTTCCTTTCTTCACGATACCAAACACCACTCTTTCTGGTCCCTCTCCAAGGTCTCCGTCTCTGAGCTCTTAATTAGAAAAAAGAAGCAGTAATTATTAAAGTTATTAAAATATGGAATATTGCAAAGGAGCGGATTAGAAGTCTTCATGTTAATCCAAACAAATTGTGCTAATGTTGCTTTGATTCTTTCAAACCAAAACCCACAGAGGAAGATAAAAGCCAGGGCTGCCTCTTAAGAGCAGGTTTGAGCATGCTCGCTAAGCTGGGACTCATCGAGAATTCACCAGGAGCTGCAGAGAAGCAGGAGGAGATGAAAGGAAGAAAGATTTTGTGAACATTGGAAGAAATGATGTAGGGAGGGGTGGGAGCCATGTCAGGACAATTAACCAAGAGCAATAACTGATCAAACTCCTCCCTCTTTCGAAAAATACAATGCACAAAGATAGACAAAATGCAACAGATACAATAATATGCAAACATACACATACAGTGTCTTAGTTAGGGTTTTTCTGCTGTGAACAGACATGATGACCAAGGCAAGTCTTATAAGGATAGCATTTAATTGGGGCTGGCTTAAAGGTTAGAGGTTCAGTTCATTGTCATCAAGGTCTAGGCAGGCATGGTGCAGGAGGAGCTGAGTTCTACATGTTCATCTTAAGGCTGCCATCAGAATACTGGTTTCCAGGGTCTTAAAGTCCACACCCACAGTGACACACCTACTCCAACAGGGTCACACCTTTGAATTGTGCCACTCCCTGGGCTGAGCATATATACAAACCATCACATATAGCATACAAACATATAAATTATAAGACCTACAAAGAGAAGCATATGTCCACGTGTGTGATGTGTATGTGTGTGTGCAATTCACATAAATATGTGTACATGAGAACCAGAGATTAATGTGGTGTTTTCATCCCAATTATATCTCCACTGAATCTGGAGTTCACCAATTCAAGTAGATTAACTGACCAGCAAGCCCCAGTGATCCACCTGTCTTTACCTACCAGCACTAGGACTACAGGCTTTCTCTACTACAGCTGGCTTTTGACTGGAGATCTGAACTGGTGATTGTGTAGCAATTACATTACCGACTGAGCCATCACATAATCCTGCCTTTTTTGAGATGAAGTCACACTATACTGTTCAAGCTGGTCTTGAACTTGCAATTCTCCTACTTCAACCTTCTTAGCTAGGATTATTGGCATGTTCCACTGCATCTGTCTCAAGGAGAGCACCCCTGTTCCCTTTGTGTGTATGTGCACCTGGTTGTGCTGTGTGTATGTCTGTGTATGTGAACATGGATATTCTTGTGCGTATGTTTGTGTGTGCACGCATGGTTGTGCTTATGTGTGTGTGTATATGCATATGCTTGTGTGTATTCACATGAATGTGTGTGTGTATAGATGTACTTGTGTGTGTGTGTACATATGGATTTGTTTGTGTGTGTATATTTGGAAGTGTTTCTGTGTATGTGTACATTGATGTACTTGCGTGTTTGTGTGTGCACATGGATATGCTTATGTGGGTGTGTCTCTGTGTGTACTTGGCTATGCTGTGTGTATGTGCATGGATGTCTGTGTATATGTGCATGGATGAACTTGTGTGTGTGTGTGAGCACATGGATGTACTTTTGTGTGTGTGCACATGGATGTACTTATGTATATGTGTGTACAGGGATGTATGTGGAGGCAGTCAACTTCCTGTATTGTTCCCCAGGAGCCATTTACCTTGGCTTTTCTGAGACAAGGTCCCTTACTGGCCTGGAACTCACTGACTGAATGAAGCTAGCTAGTGAGTGAGCAGCATGCATCCATTTGTCTCTTCTTCCCTATTGCTAATACTATAAGAATGTACTATTACAACTGGCAAATGGACTCTGGCCATCAAACTCGTGCCCTCATTCTTGCAAGGCAAGCATTTCACCAACTGAGCCATCCCCCTAGCTCAAGAAGTACCTTTCCTATCCCATGACTTTAACAACTGCACTAATAATCACGACTTCAAAAATGGGACTTGCCATGTAGTCGTGTTCACTCAGGAGGGAAAGGAATGCACACACAGACCCACACAATCTAAGGACCCTAATTGAGCTCCACATTGGATAATGCTTTAGTCCATGAATCTTGGTTGCTGATCACATGCGTGTCAAATTTAACATATGCCAGAGAGAGCTCACAATTCATAGACTCATCTGTTCTTCCTGCCCTGAGATTCTACCTCAGCCTGTGGGGCTGCCACCCACTGATGTTCTAGTTACACATTGTGGGCCATCTTCTTTCTCATCCATCTTTGCATAGATTTGGCAATAAAACCATGGCATTGTCTTTGCTAGGCTGGGCTGCCCCTCACTCTCAGCTTCCCATCTCAGATCATCTTTTCCTGAACTGGCTCTCTAAACTCTGTCCATCCTTCTTTCACACCCCACTGTGCTCCTGCCATTCCACACTCCTCAGCATTCCTGGCTGTCGTGCCTTGCACACAGGGTTCCCTTTGTTCAGAATCTTTTTGACTGTTGGCCAAACTCTTGCCTGTCCTCCAAGGCTAGCTTGAAGGTGGCCTTCTCTGGCTGTCCAACAGCAATGCTGGCTCTCATAGCTTTGGGCACTGTGCCATCAGGGTCCTGGTCTCTTGGCATGGATGTTTTGAGAAACAGGGACTGTAGGTGTAATGGGTGACATTTGTTGTCATTCTGACAGGGTCTAGAATCACAGGCACATATGTGAGGAGGTTTCTGGATTAGGTTTATTGAGTTGAAAGACATACCCTAGATGTAGGTGGTACCATTCCGTGGTCTAGGCTTCTGGAATGGATACAAAAGGAAGGTAAGATGATCACCAGTGTTCATTACTCTCTGCTTCCTAACTGCTGCCTAGCATCCTGCTGCCATGACCTTCTGCCAAGGATACAGACTGTATCCTTTCCTTCCTCAAGATGCTTTTTGACAGCTATTTTGTCCCAGCAAGAACAAATGAACTAATTTAGTATGTTCTGTGCTTACTTATTCATGGGTCTTGGAAGAGCATGTTCTTGCATGCACTAGGTACTTAACACAGCACCATTTACAGGACATTGGTACTTGCTTCTGCAAAAGACTGAGCTGCCATTTTGAAAGGAAGAATGTCTGGGGGGGGGCACAGAGAGATATGTGCAGTGTGGATAGCCACCTGGTGAGTTAGAGGGTGAGTTAGTCCCAGAATCCTGGGACTAGAAGCAAACATTTATGTTTGCATCCATAAATATTGATGGGAAATACCAATTTCTGCTGCACTTACAAGGTGGCAGGTAATTAACAATGTACTCGGCAGGAGTTATGTGGTTTAATTTTTATAACAACCCAATGATGGAAGAGCTGTTACCTGTCTCACTTTTTAGAGCAGCAAATGGATGTGTAGAGGCATTGAGGTCATTCATATAAGTGGCAGAACCTGAATTTGAACCAAATTTTGGGGGTTTGTGAGATGGCTCAGTAGGGGAGGTTCCTGCTCTGTCAACATGAGAACCTGAGTTTGGATCACCAACAGCTACATAAATCCAGTTCCTGCAGCCCTGCCTGTACCTCTACACTATGCAGAGACAAGAGGAGGACCTCTGGGACTCATTGGCCAGTCAAGTTAGGTAAATTGACAAGACCCTGCTCAGAGATAAGCTGGAGAATGGTAGCAAAAGATAGCCACAGCCAACCTCTGGCACTCATGTGCATGTGTACACATGTGAACACATACATAAGTATACATATATCTATCCCCACCCCTGCACATGGTTTAAAAACTCTTCATTGTGCGGATGCCAAGGCTTTGTCTCTCAGAAGGTGGTACAGTATTGTCAGTACCAAGTCAGCCCACAGCATCTTCTGGCATCCCCTTCTCACAGCAGGCCAGGCTTCATTTAGAGCCGGGCTCAGGTGGGTGCATTTTACATGGTGAACATCCTCAGATGTTTGTCATCTAGGTTTTGAGAAAACGTTCGAACAGCAGCCTAGAGGATGGTAGAGACAGATAGCAGGCCACTAGCCTTTCCTTAGTCAGTACCAATTGATGTCACCCACTGAAAGCCTCTGGAGATAAGCAATGGGTAATTCCTTGTATTTCATTTGAATTGTGTACAGAGCATCCCAGTCTTGAGAAAACTATGCAATGAAGACCTACGCAGATACTCCACAGATGTGGTATTTCTTCTCTTTCTTGTGGGTGGTTCTGGCTATGGACCATCCTTGTAAGGGTTATAGAAAAAGTCCTTCTGGGCATTTCAAGAGATGGCAGTGAGTTTTCCTCAAGGCACAGGATTCCCTAAGACACACAATACCCCACATTTTGTACTTTGTGTTTATAGATTTCTAGGATCCCCCCCCATGTCTGTGTATAACTGTATGTTGTGTATATGTTTGTGTGTGTATGCCTGTGTGTGTCTATGTGTAATTGTATGTTTGCGTGTGTGTGTGTGTGTGTGTGTGTGTGTGTGTATGTGTAGAAGCCAGAGGTAGATTTCAGGTGTCTTTCCTCATTGTTTCCTCATGTAGTTTTGAGGCAGGGTACCTCATTAGTTGATCTGGTATTTGTCAATTCAGCTACGCTGACTGTCCCTATCTCTTCAGCACTGGGATCACAAGCAGGTGCCACCTTCCTTGCTCAGCTTCTTTATATGACCACACTCAGCTGATTTACTTGGGTTTTTGGGACCAAACTCAGGTCCTATGCTTGTGCGACAGCATTTTATGAACGGAAGCCATCTCACCAGCCTTCCCTGCCCTGCTTCTTAAACCTCAGCTTCCTTGCCTCCCAATTCTTATTGGGTGGTTTCTTCATTGTCACATTCAACATGGATGGGGATAGTCCCTGGTGTCTGCTAGGCATCTTGCCCCTGAAAATCCTTTGCTCTTGGAAGGTGATTCTATGACTTTCTGCTTGGATGGAGTCATCTTAGCAGATAACTACTGGAGTCTCTAAGATTTTAACACACTTCAGAGTGGAGTTTGTCGATCTCATTGTCACCTTGCACTTGAAGCTCCTGTGTTTGCATAATTGGTTCATTTTCTCCTGCCCTTGCCTGTTTCTGAGAAAGAAGACATTTTGCTTAAATCAGCCAGCTAGCATCCCTCCCACCCCTCCCACCCCTCCCATCTCTGCCATCCCTCCCTCCCTCCCATCCCTCCTACCCCTCCCATCCCTTCTATCCCTTCCATACCTACCATTCTCCTTTTTACACAAACGTGGGAGTTGGTCTAGTCAAACCCTCCAGGATTGGTCCACCAAGTCCTGCAGAATTTTGTGCTCTCTGTTACTTCTCTGCTTTGTGAGCCTGCAGCTCCTTCTGAGAAGGAGATAGTGCCGTGTATCAAGACCTAAAAGGTTCTGAGCTCAGACCCCTGTTTCTGGAGGCCATCACATACAACCCTCAGAACAGACCTACAAGGCTGGAGCTTTGACTCCCATTCTTCAGGTAGAAACAGCAACTGGATTCACTCAGCAAGGTTTGGAAAACCATCTGATAAGCCCCACTCTTTACCCCCATACTGCTCTGAGGGGTGCCAGTCTGATGTGCCCTGGTAGCTGATGGGTGATGTGGGAGGGTATTGAAGCAAATGCTTGTCTTTGGCTTTCTTTTCTGTCTAGCCATTGTAGTAGGCACTGTGTTTCCTGTCGGTGGAGTCTACGGACTATGTTCTTGTTCCCTTACTCATCAGTGTCTTTAGCTACACACACACACACACACACGCACACACACACACAAATCTATATTCTGGATACACACACACACACACACGGGGTGGGGGGGCTTCAGGTAAGATGGGGGTTTCTTACCACCCCGTGGGACTCTTAGTCACCCCGTTATGGGGATCCACTCAGTTCAGCATCAATAATAAACCTCAAGTTCCTGCACTGCTTTTTAACTGCCATGATAGTACCTCACAAAATCAACAAAAAGGGGTTTATTTTGACTAGCGTGTCAGAGGCTTCAGTCCATGACTTCTTGGTCACTAGGCATGACTAAAGGCATAGTGGAGCAGAGCTGCTCACCTACCTCAGGGTAGCCAGGAATCAGAGGTGGTCAGGGAGGGGCCCAGGCTAAGATAGAGCCTAAAAGGCATGTCCCTGATGCCCAATTTCTCCTCCATATCAAGAGTGGCCAACCTTTTGGTTTCTGTAGGCCATATTGGACAATGGAGAATTGTCGTGGACCACACATTAGATTCTGCCTCTAAAACTCTATCACCTCCAGTAAGTCGATCAATTATAAATCTATCCTTGGATTAATCCATTGATCAAGTCAGAGTCCTTGTGATTCCATCATAGACAGTTGACTGGATCACTTTATATCCAAACTATAATATTAACTCACGAGGGCTTCCTCTCATTGTCTTTTTGGTTTTGTGTGCTCTTAACTTAGCTTCTTCTCCTCCTCCTTCCAATTCTTCCTCCTCTTCCACACATAGTCATTACAAAGACATCTTCAACTACTTCCCTAAGATTCCCTCCTAGGAGAGTTGGGGTTAGCTTCTGCAGACTTCCAGGAAGTCTGGAATGTGACAGGACACATGTCACAATGGCTTGTGGGCAGATGGGGCTGGAGGAGGTCGCTGAGCTTTCAGGAAAGGCCTTACAAACCCCATCTTTCCTGCTGCAGGGAGCTAACAGAATAGTTCTCGTGTAATCCCGAAGACGGCTGGACTGAGGGGCAGTCTCCAGGGAGCTTCTTGCTTGAAGCTGTGGTGGGTAGAGCTTGCTGCCAGTTCTTCCCTGCTCAGTTCCATGCTTGTTATCACAAAGGCCAGCTGATTCTTTGACCTTTGCTCTCCTGTCATGTAAGGAGCTAATTCCTTCTATCAGGGGTCGTGGGGACTGAGGTAGAGTGCTTACTATCGCCCCATGCTTAGGGAGTTAGTTCTTTGCAGAGATCTCAGCTTTGGCAAACGCAGGGCAGAAAGGAAGTTTGGGACAAGTCAATATGAAGCAGAGTGGAAATTTATGAAAACCGTAAAGGTGTGTAGGGAAAGAATAAAGCAGACGTGTGTGTGTGTGTGTGTGTGTGTGTGTGTATGTGTGTGTGCACACGTGCATGTGCAAGTGTGCAAGTGCATACACGTATGTGCATGTGTAACTTATAAAAAAGTTGTGCCTTTGAAATAGATCTGTCTGTCTGTCTGTTATATTTCTTGGCTTTCTAATTTATATTGATCAATGTAATTGACAAGGTTTAGAGGTTAAGGAATTTGTTTTTGTAAACAAAATTGTTACGTGGGTTTATGAAGGGTGGTGTTTAGATTTAGGAATGAGAGCAGAATGCTAAAATCTCAGCTCTAGATAATTTTGGCCCTAAGTGAACACAGCTTGTTTATTCTCTTTTGATGTCTCTATTTGAGGTACCTTTAGAAAAAAAAATGCTCATGGCCTCTGTAGGCAGTTTGGGCTTTGTCAGTGGTGTGGGAGGTTCTCTGATTCTGCCGTTAGGAAAGGCAAAGCAGATCCCTAGATAAAAGGCCTCTCTGCCCCCAGGCTTTCATTCTCACGTTGCCATAAATGTCTCCCTCTCCACTCCTTTCCTATCTGCAAAGTCCCCAAGCCTCTCTTTCTCTGACTGTACCACACTTGGCCTCACACAATGGGAAATGGGTACAAAGCACATTTAAAAAGGATCCGAGTTGGATGACAGAGATGAGACAGGAAGAGAAGGCAGAGGTTCTGTTTCTTGTTTAAGCATTAGTTGGCCTGAAGGGGACATCCCTAATTACTTCATGGATGCCAGAGATCTTGTGGGAGAGTCTCTTTTTTCTTCTCATGATGTCCCCTGTCATCTATTCATGCCATGGCCACTGAAAATGGTCTTTCCCCCACCCTTTTCACCAGCTGCTAGATTGTATCTTTTTCCAAATCACAGAGTTACTGATTTTATTCTGCCTTGCTGCTTTTATAGTCTTGATAGAATTGCCTGTTCACCTGGTTCCACCAATTGCACAGCCAACACTGAAGGCTTTCCAGAGCTAGATGCCTTTAGTCATTCACCAACCTTCCCAATTTGTGTCACACACATGAAGAGTCAAGCGCTTAGATTTGCTGCCTAGAAAAAGACCCCTGTTCCTTTCTTTCCGATAAGAAACAAGCTATTAGGTCAAGACAATCACTTAGTAACCCTCCTGCTTCACGGGACTGTTGATTCAATTATACCCAGATGATAGTATTTTTGAGCCTGCAATAGGAAACTCTGTAGGTCAGGTAGACTCTGCGTTCTTGAAAGACTTGGTCACACCTGTAGATCCCCAAACTCAGTTTTTCCTGGACAGGATATAGGTTATACTGTATCCTGATGCCCATCACCCAGGAGCCTGGAGTTACATTACCCTTGAGTCTAATGGTAAAAATGAGCTCTTCATATTTGAGACAGGCTGAAAAGTTCTGATACTTCCTGCCTCTGCATTACAAGTTGCCAGGTTGTCTGTCTAATGCCTACCTTGTTCCTGCCTAACTACAGTTCCTTGAAATTCAATCCCTCTCCATGACTAGGCCTCAAACTCTCCTATCTGTGCGGTTGAGACTTACACTATTCAGTGTCTTCCCTCCTAGTTGGAGGTGGTGCTAAAGCGTAGTAGCTCCTATTCACACTGCTTCCCAGGAATGTGTGGATCATAGGAACTATCTCTGTACATCTCTCCCTATACCAAATCCCTTCAGTAGTCTGTTAACCACCTGTGTCTTTCCCTAACATGACCAGTGGCCACACTTTGTCGAAGTCACAGGCAGAAAGCTGTACTTGCCAGAACCTGACCCTTGGGCCACCTATCTGGATACCCTTGCTTGAATCTGGCTGAAATCCAACAGATATTCAAAGATTCCCCACTGTATACTATGCAGTAAGAGAGCCAGGCAAGTCTCAGTCGGGACTCCAGGGTCTGAGCACTTCTTCCTCTGATGGCTGTCTCTCATTGCTCAGATGCCACTACACTGCTCATCACAGCCCCATCAGCAAAGCAGAACATCTCATCGCTAGGAGTGAGACCAAAAGCAATACAGGCTGAAATCTTATTAGCTCAGGCAGCCGTGGCACCGGGGCTGCAGCTCTCCAGGTAACAACATTTCCATTTGTCTGGGGGAGATCTGTGGAGCCTTAGGATGTTTTTCCACTCACAGTGGTGGAGGGGTTTTTGGATCTTGGATGACTCATAATCTGATGGAAATAAAAATATAGCCATGCTAATGTAAGACCCATTGGGATTTGGTGCTTACTCAGGGACTGCCTTGAAGTCTATGTCTCTGATGCTTCATAGCTTTAGGCAAAACCAATGCCTAACTAACAATGATGACAAGGATAATGACAAAGCTGGAAGAAAATCCAGAGGGAGAAGAGCATTTATTGTGCTTCTGAAATGTGCCAGTCTCGGTAGAAATGGAATTATCAAATACTAGGATTTCCTGCCACAAATTTCAAACCGTGGGCTCAGAGTGAATACTTTGTTCTTTGAAGGTATATGAGAAAGTTTTGTCTTTTAAAACCACCTCTGGTATAAATTTCCCTTTTTACTCTGAAAAACTATAAGCTTCTCACACTATAAGCTGCTTTTCTTTATAGAACTATGAAGCCCTTCTTCAGATGCAGTCAGATGTTATTGCTGAAAGACAGGGGATAAATTAGGGATAAATATACCCCTGTATTATTAAAATTCTTCCTCCACAGACTGGATTCACCATTTAAACATTCATCTTACCAGAACTGCAAATGGATGAAAGGGGTGTGTGTGTGTGTGTGTGTGTGTGTGTTTGTGTGAGTGAGTGTGTGTGTGTGTGTGTGTGTGCGTAGTTTCATACATATCTCCAGGGGTTACCATATAGACACAAAACAAGGACCTGGCATATACAGACATTGCTTTCTGGTCCCAGGCACCTCCAGCTTTTTTGGCTGTCCTTATGAGGATGGGTTAGGGATGCCATTCCTGGCCACGATTGCCATGTCTCCTGGGTGTCTGTGAGAGGTGTGCTGACTTTTTCAGGTATGGCTCAGAGTCCAGAACCCATTTCCAGACATTTCCAGGTTCTTATGACTTGAAGCAAACAAAAATTGAATCAGGGACATATAGATAGTGATAGAAATAGGGACAGTTTAGTAAGAAAGAGAAAGGCACTCCTAGAAATTCAAATGGGCCAGACAGCTGGGAAAAGCTTGAGGCCTGCAAGCCCTGGGCCACCAGAGTGTGAACATTTGTATAGCGCCTACCTTCCCAGCATTTGGAGATTGCTCAGAGGTGCCAGCCCCTTTCCATGGATGCTCTTCTGTTACACATAGCATTCCACCTCAGGATTGCCCAGCTTTCTTCTTCTATGTCTGGTTTCTTTCTCAGGTCAATCTTGCTGCCTCTGGACCTCTCACCCCCTCCTCGGTTCTCCTACCTCAGCTTGGAACCTTGTTCCTTGATCTTTTCATAATTAAGCTTTAAAAAGTGGCAGAAAACACCGGAGCTGGTGGGCTTCTAGCTGTTTAAACCAACACATCACCAGTGAATCTTGCAAAATACAGCTTTCAGTCTACTAGATGTGCAGAGGCATTGCTGGGGGCTCTGTGGGTGGAACTGGTCTGATTTCAGTAGAGCAATGGCAGGTGGTTGATAAGTAAACTTTACACACTGTAGTGAAGGGCTAGCATTGTTAGCTCAGGGAGGGTTGTAAGAACCTGACAAAAGGGAATCCATTGCTTTGGCTTTAAGGAAAATCCTTAAATCCGGTTGATTGAAGGAAATCTATCACTTTGGAAAATGTATGGATCCTTTCCAGATCCTCAAAATCAAGGAGCTAACAGCACTCCTTCATAAGATTGTTATGATTTTCAGAGACGTTGCTCTTTGGAACTGGTTGTCATCTTGTCCAGTCTCTCATGGGCTTTTAATTAGTGCTTTTGGCATCTGAACACACCTTGTAGTGTAAGACTCAAGTTCCAATCGATAGGATACATGTGGGCCTAGAAAACAACGTGGGAGTCTATGCTCAGGACATTTGTGTGCAGTGAGTCCCTCAGAAAGTGCAGCCCCAGCCAGAAGGATCTATCGTCAGAGTCTTTCAGTGAGAAAGAGTGGTGTCTGGGCTACTCATTACCGTCTGTGGATGGAGCTTCCTTCCACTGTAGGCTAGCCCATAGATGTCCAATACTGCCATTCTCATTTGGTAACGTTGGGCTCCATTCCATCTAGAGAGAGGATCTAGGTTGTTATTGACCTTTCATGCTCTCCTATATAAAATTTGTATACCATCTATTAGCAAATAAAAGATTGTACAAATACATAGTATACATGCTTTGTTTTGACATATCTGAGAGCGATAAGCTGGCTAAATCAAGCCAATTAACATATCTATCACCTTGCATCCTTATTTTTTATGGTGACATTTCAAATCCACTCTCTCAGCAACTTTTTAAGGTATGCAATACATTATTATTAACTATGGTCACCATTTGAATAATGGATTTCTAGAATTCTTCCTGATTAATAGAAACTGGTATCACTAAAAACCTAACCATCCTTCTGCAATTTGCTTCTGTAAGTTTAATCTTTTCAGATTCTGCATACCAGTGAGATCCTGTTGCATTTAGCTTATTTTATTTGATATAGTGCCCTTCAGGTCGATCTGTGGTGTTATAAGTGACACAATTTCCTTCTTTTTATAAGGCCAAGTAGTTGTCATTATGTATTTCCACAATGTCTGTTTATCCAATCAGCTGTTGATGCCCATGTAGGTTAATTCAACAACGTGGCTGTTATGAAGGAGGTTGCAGTCAACATAGGGATGTAGGAATCTCTTTGATACATTGATTATATTTACACACACACATACATACACATACAAGTAGAATATGGTCTCTACACTTTTAGAATTTTGAAGAGTCTTTACACATTGGTCTTTAATGGTTACACTAGTTTTCATTGTTGTACAAGGATTCTCTTCTTTCTACATACTGCAATACTAGTTATTGTTCACTGTTTTATTACTCAGCATGTTTTTTAATTGATTCTTTGGGAATTTTACATCATACACCCTGATCATACTCATTTCCCAGTCCTTCCATGTCCACTCTGAGGATTGTCACAGAAGCCTTCCCTGTCTCTCTTTACCAACTGTGCATCTGTGTAGTTGCTATCACTGTCAAAGATTGCTTTTTGGCCTTTTGGCTAAGATCAAGTGTAGTATCTGTTCTTATCAGTTTAATGTCTTCTACTTTTCAATAATAAGCTGTTTGGACTGGCATGATATTTCATTGTGAAACCAGTTTGCATTTCCCTAGTGATTAGTGATGTTGAGTTCCTTTTCACATACCTGCTGGACTTGTGTAGGTCTTCATTTGCTAAGTTCCCAATTGAGTCCTCAGTCCAAGTTATTTGTCTATGCGTGATTGAATTTCTTGTATATCCTGGATATTGACTTTTTGACAGATTTATTATTTATAAATATTTTCTCCCGTTCTGTAGGCTGTCTCTTTATTATCTTGATTGTTCTCTTGATGTATATAAGCTTTTTTTAGTGTGATATAATCACATATACCTGTTTTCTTTTATTGTCTGTACACACACACACACACACCAAAAGAGAGCCCAAAATCTTTGCCCAGAACAATGTCATTGTTGCCATTTTTCTCTTCCCATGGGTTGAGTGTTTGAGTGAGGTCTCACATTTGAATCTATAGTCTATTTTGAGCTTAAAAAAAAAAACCAGGTGAGAACCAGGGTTTTAGTTTTTTATTCTGCCAGTGGCTTTCTGTTCTGTCTTTTTATTATTTTCTTCTAAAGATGAGTTAGTGAAGCATTATCAGCTAAACCACCAGAGTTAACTAATCCTCAACCCTAGATTTGAGATCTTCGAATTCTGACAGGATCTTAACAGATATCATGGCATGCAACAGTTTTAACGAGCACAGTTTTAATTAACTTAAAAAATGCCATCTATAGCATCACTGCTTCGAAAGGCATTTTAGGGGGGCTGGAGAGATGGCTCAGATGACTGCTCTTTGGAAGTCCTGAGTTCAATTCCTAGTAATCACATAGTGGCTCACAACCATCTATAATGGAATCTGATATCCTGTATGTCCTGTTCTGCATGCAGACATACATGCAAATAGAGCACTTATACAAACAAACAAACAAACAAATAAACAAACAATCAAACAAACAGGCATTTTAGGGTCAAGTCTGGAGTGTCACGAGCAGCGGAAGGAGAGGCTGTCTTCTGCTTAGCAACTATGGTATCCTCTCAACTGTTTCCTCATCTGAACGTGATGGGGAGAGAACTGAACTTCAAGTGCCTACCTTGTTGAAGATTTCTCTTGTTTTCATTGTTGAAGATGGGACATGTGACATCAATTGAAACATTCCCTCCTGGACTCAGAAGGCTCTCACAATTTACTAGGTTTAGGAAGCTGATGAAACTTGCAAGACCCACAGGCCTCACCTTACCATTATAAAGCAGCAGACTATTGTGGGGAAGAGGGTCGTCTCAGTGAGCTGTATGAAAGTTGTGCAGGAAGCACCAGGGATGCAGCTTTTGTCACTTGTCATCCATGCTGGGGTGGACTCTCTGATTATGCAGGTGTCTGAGGGTCATCCATGCTTCAGGAAGTATCCCCTCATAGACTCATTAACTCACTGAGCTAGACTTGAGTCGTTTATTTGGTTTATTGTGGGTGCTCTTTCTGAGGTAAAGAAACAGGGAAAGTTAGACAACAGGATGTTTTCCCAGTGTCTTCTGAGACTGACATTACCCAGCTCAACCTAGGCTCACTGGCCTGTCCTAGGATGTTGCTGTAAGGTGGATTATTACAAAGGCGCTAAACTAGTTAGATGCCATTTTGTTCCCAGATCTAGTTCCAAAAGGACCCATGCTTCTGTCTTTGCCTTGCTTGTTTCTGCCCTTCAAGCCCATGTCTCCTCTTTCCTCCTTCTGCACTAATAGTTGGCTGCACAGAGTTCCATTCTCATCTTCTCACTTGGCTCCTGGTCCATTCTGCTTGTCTCCCATTAAGATGTCTCTTGAATCAAAAATTCAGGTGACAGCAGATGCTGGCAAGGATGTGGAGAAAGAGGAACACTCCTTCATTGTTGGTGGGATTGCAAGCTGGTACAACCACTCTGGAAATCAGTTTGGCAGTTCCTCAGAAAATTGGATATAATACTACCAGATGATCCAGCAATACCTCTCCTGGGCATATATCCAGAAGATGTTCCAACCAGTAAGAAGGACACATGCTCCACTATGTTCATAGCAGCCTTATTTATAATAGCCAGAAGCTGGAAAGAACCCAGATGCCCCTCAACAGAGGAATGGATACAGAAAATGTGGTACATTTACACAATGGAGTACTACTCAGCTATTAAAAGGAATGAATTTATGAAATTCCTAGGCAAATGGATGGATCTGGAGGGCATCATTCTGAGTGAGGTAACATATTCACAAAGGAACTCACACAATATGTACTCACTGATAAGTGGATATTAGCCCAAAAACTTAGGATACCCAAGATATAAGATACAATTTGTTAAACGCATGAAACTCAAGAAGAACGAAGACCAAAGTGTGGACACTGTGCCCCTTCTTGGAATTGGGAACAAAACACCCATGGAAAGAGTTACAGAGATAAAGTTTGGAGCTGTGAAGAAAGGATGGACCATCTAAAGACTGCCATATCCAGGGATCCATCCCATAATCAGCTTCCAAACGCTGACACCATTGCATACACTAGCAAGATTTTGCTGAAAGGACCCAGATATAGCTATCTCTTGTGAGACAATGCCGGGGCCTAGCAAACACAGAAGTGGATGCTCACAGTCAGCTATTGGATGGATCACAGGGCCCCCAATGGAGGAGCTAGAGAAAGTCCCCAAGGAGCTAAAGGGAACTGCAACCCCATAGGTGGATCATTATTATGAACTAACCAGTACCCCAGAGCTCTTGTCTCTAGCTGCATTTGTATCAAAAGATGGCCTAGTAGGCCATCACTAGAAAGAGAGGCCCAGTGGACTTGCCAACTTTATATGCCCCAGTACAGGGGAATGCCAGGGCCAAGGGGGGGGTGGGGGGGCTGGGGGGGTGTATTGGGGACTTTTTGGATAGCATTGGAAATGTAATTGAGGAAATTACCTAATAATTAAAAAAAAAAAAGATGTCTCTTGACCTCTCCCTCTCCCCTCCCTCCCCCTCCCCCTCCCTCTCTTTTTGAGTTTTGAAGCTTTAAGAACTTTAAAAGCCCTTTAATTGAAGTCAAGGTCTCAGGGCCCATAACATTTTAGGAAGCAGCCTGAGATGAGTGTCAGAGTATCTGTGGTTTTACCTGGGCTGTGCTGCTGCTGAGTCCGTTTCTCTATGTGAACCTGGGATGCAATGCCAGGTTCTATCTTTTAGTCTCTGGTCTGATGTCTGGTGCAGAGCTCCTAAAACCCTTGGAAACTTCCTGAGGGGTAGGAATGCTAAATCTATCTTTTGCCCAATGCTTGGTTTCTGATGTCAGAGACTGACAGAGCATTCCTAATCCCTTTGGAAATTCCTCTGAGACAGGAGTGTCTTCTGTTACAAGGTGAGTCTTGATGGCCACTGAACCATCCTGTTCACCAGAAAGACCAAGCTATAATTAGAAGCTGGAGCTTCCTATTTTCCACCCCTTCCTCAGGCCAGTAAGGAGGGACTGGAGACTGAGTTTAAAATTACATTGCACCTACATGACACAGTTTGGAGAGCTTCCAAGTAGCTGAACTTAAGGGGGTTTCTGAAGAGTCTCTTTCAAAGAGATGGCGTAGTATTTCTCAGCTCCTTCCACCACAGCAATGGAGTTCACGAAGTTCTTCATGTGGCTACTCAGTTACTCAGATTTATCCTGTTCGGGATTAACATCGCAAACCAGTAACAACAACAAAAAAAATAACCACTTCTGTCTGAGCTCTGGGGGCTGTCACAGTAAATTAATCAATCCAGAGGAGAGACAGTCATAAAAAGAATTCTGCATTAATAACCAGCTGGTTCGAAGTGAATTTACAACTGTGGCTGGCATCTGAAATGGTCTTGTGAGACCCAGTCCTTAACTTTGGAACCCAATGTTGTCTCTAGGTAGATGATGTCAGAATTAAGTTGAATTAGAACCCAAATCATGCTGCTGAAGGATCTCTGCTAGGGGTGTGTGTGTGTGTGTGTGTGTGTGTGTGTGTGTTTTAAGTTTTTATACCTGGTCATAAAAATATTTTATTGGATGTTGAATCTATGACTTGATCTTGGTCTCTTCACATAAAATTCCAACCAAACAAAGTGTGAGTGGTGGGTATAATTGTCCTTCTTCCAGAATTCAGTGGTTTGGTGAGTTTAAAAATAAAGAATATCAGGTCACACTATAGGTGGTTGTGAGCCACTATGTGGTTGCTGGGGAATTGAACTCAGGGCCTCTGGAAGAGCAGACAGTGCTCTTAGCCACTAAGTCACTCTCCAGTTGATAGAGCACTCATATACATAAAATAAATAAATAAATCTTAAAAAAAAATAAAGACTGTCTCATCAGAGAGGCTTCATCTAGCAACTGGTGGGAGTAGTTGCAGAGACCCACAGCCAAACATTAGGTGGAGATTGGGAAATCCCAAGGAAGAGGGGACAGAAAGAATGTAGGAGCCAGAGGGGTTGAGGACATCATAAGGACACAGCCCACAGAATCAATTAATCAGGGCTCATAGGGGCTCACAGAGACTTAGGTGACAATCACAAAAACTGAAAGGGTCTGAGTTAGGACCTCTGCATATATGCTATGGTTACATAACTTCGTATTCTTGTGGAACGCCTAACAGTGGGATCAGGCACTGTCTCTGACTCTTTTCACCTGCTCTTGGAACTCTTTCCTTCTACTGGGTTGCCTCATCCGGCCTTGATATAAGGGTTTGTGCCTGACCTTATTTTATCTTGTTATGCTGTGTTTGGTTGATACCCCAGGGAGGTCTGGTCTTTTTTGAAGGGGGTCTTGGGGAGAGAGGAGCTAGGAGTAATGGAGAGAGGGGAGACTGTGGTTGGCATATAATATATGCAAATAATAGATAGATAGATAGATAGATAGATAGATAGATAGATATTATCATAAGTAATGAAAAACCATGGAGGAAAGGAGAGAATGAGCCACTGTGAGGTCAGAAACCCACTACATCCCAACCTGAATGTGTCTGCAGAAAACCAGGAGAGAGGAAAGTCTTGCTGCGAAGTCTCAGAAGTGAGAAGACTTTACAGCACTTCTACCCAAGGCTGTAACTCACTCAAGACTGTACTGAGGCTGTAAACTGCAGAGAGCTCCTCTTGACGAATTTACGAGGGTCTGAGAGCTCTATATTTGCTCTAGAGACATCTATTGTTTGTTTATAATGCATGCATGCATGCTTAATTTGCAATAAACCGGGAGGCACTACTCCACATACAGGCAGTTCACCCAGCCTCAGTGCTGTCTTGGAAGAATGATGCAGTTCAGGGAGAATTTATTGTTTTGTTCTGAAAGCGGAAGAATTTTTAGTCGTTTCTTCTTCGTTGGTGAAGGGTCATCCTGGTGTGGCTGGAGGAGAGGTGATTCTGTTAAGAAGAGGGTGTGAAAGGTCTGGGGAGTCCTTGTGTGTCTCTGCCTCAGATATCCTCCCCTCAGAGTCCTGCACCGTTTGATACCTGAGTGATTGCCCCATATAAATGGACTTCCCAGGTGAACGACGGGCACTGGCAGATTCTGTTTCTGCAGAGAACTTCTGGTCCTGACGACTCGTCTTTGGATCAGCTAGGTCTCCTGGTAGAGGAAGGTAGTCTGGTCTGGTTAGGGTGCTCTAGAAGAGCACACAGGGGCTGGATTAACACTGGTAGGTGGCCAGTTCTCCAGAAGAAGCAAAGGACACTGAAGTTAGCGGAGTCTCATGTACTCGTCCTACTGTAATATCTTTATTTTATTCATTTATTTTATATGTGTGAATGCCTGAGTGAACTTATGTATACCATGTGCATACAGAAACCTGTGGAGGCCAGAAGAGAGTGTAGGATCCCCAGAACTGGATGGAGTTACAGGTGCTTGTGAGCGCTGCTGTGTGAGTGCTGGGAACTGAACTTTGACCGTCTGAAAGAGTGTTAAGTGCCCTTAGTCACTGAGTCAGCTCTTCAGACCCATGGTATAAGATCTTTCAACCCCATTTATTTCAAGGTATTTGGGGTTGGAATCGTTACCCTCAGCTTCTATTTTAGGTTTCATCGTCACAGGGGGAGTCAGATTCATTCCATCAGGAAGAGCTGGAAGCAACTTCCTTCCTTATTGTAACAGCCATCGTCCCCAGACTGTGTGCGTATGGCCTTACTGGCGTTGTCTTCCAGGGGAGGTGCTTCTTGGGTGGGACACCCTGCTTTTTTCTCCAGGGTGGGCTCTGTTGGAAAGTTAGATCTTTGAGTGGGTGTGATGTCACTAGCTGGAATCCTTCATGCTTAAAGCATTTGTCTGCTGTCATCTTGTGTGACAAAATTTTTCCTGGGAAGATGCAATACCCATGTCTCCTCAGATAGGAAATCCTCGACAGATCAAAGTATGGATACTACCATAGTCCATCTTGGTGAACCAATGAGTTTTATTTGGGTTACTTCCAGGAGCAAAACTCACTGCAAGACCATCACTAAAGCTCAATCCAGCATGGGTGACAGCTCACAAGGCTGGGAACTTAGAGCACACTGCTCAGCCTGCAGGCAGCTCAACAGGTTGGCGTGTCCTTTCCAGGTCCCTTGGTTGGTCTAAATCTCTTCCAGGCAGCTGGTCTGGTCTCGGAGTCTTCTTCACAGCGCTCCCTCCTTCAGCCTGAGGGAACTCTGAGCTTTCATTGCTTACTGTGGCAGGGAGGGGCCTTAGTTTCAGAAATTTCCAAAAGTTTTTGATTAACTAGTTTTGAGTCGTTTACCTTGAGGCTTCCTGCAGCATGGAATGTTTTAATCCTGCAAGACGAAAGTGTTACACAAATCACCTTTACCAAAGAGCTCAGTTTTATGAGTCAATGTCCTGGAGAGGATTGTGACCTGTCTGTGTAGATACTGAACATTCTTGTACAACATTCAGTCACACATGGAGGCACAAAAGTTGTCATTTAGAATGTAAGTTTCAAGACATTAAGCCCATTCTCTGCCTGTGCTTAGTTCTATAGGCCCTTGTAGCATATCTGCCACAACTTCATTCATTTAACACTGTAGACTGTATTATTGAACAAAAGGGGAGCTTTGTGGCATTGGCCTTTTGTAAGCTGGGTAAATTACTAGCTGGTCCTCTGAACTTCTATATGGGGACTGGAGATGGCGTGTCTCAGAGCTCACCTGATACACTAGAATTTATCTCACAGTTGTATTATCGAACCTTGGGCTTTCTCTTGGGTCAGCTGGAGTATTCCCCTTTGTGATGGTTGGGCCAAGGGTGTGTTTTTCTTGCTTGCCTGCAGGGCCACTGAGGATCAAGCCAGGCACAGTGGAGCCAGGGACACACTTGAAAGTACTGGGGTCCATAGGAAGGAGTTGCTTTGGTGGTAGTGTTTTACCAAGGCCGAGAAGAGAAGCAATTAGCCAACATGGAGGGGATCCTCTAGCTTCGTATCTGAAGGGGCTCTGGGTGGTGATTTGTATTGTCTAGGTCTGACTGATGTTCCTCAGTGCCGAGCTCTTTCCTTCTCACTTTCCTACACGGTCCGCTTTCAAGTCATTAACGGTTGCTTAACACTTACTATATCCTAGTGATTTCTAGTGTCATCAGGATCTGTCATCCACCTGTTCCCTGCATGTGGCCCAACCATGACAACCTCAGGTGACAGAGAGAGCCCCCACCTAAAGCTCTATAGTGAGGGTTTCACGTCCTTCGCTGAGCTTTCTGCATTCTGCCTTCTCAGATAGCCCACATGGCTCAACAGAGTGACACAGAGTCGCAGGAGTATATGTTGTGCAAACACCTTGTAGGCCTTCAGGGAAGCATCTGAGAGAAAAGCTACCCAGTTGGAGAGAAGCCCCTTGCCTGAAGCTCTGAGTTCAGAGTCACTCACAAAGAGTCATATCTATAAACAACCACCTGCTGCCATCTTCTCCTGCCTCAGTGTTAACACCATTCCTAGTCACAGTGGATTTGTCATTGCTTGCCTTACACCACACTGGCACCTCGGTTGCTTTACATTCCAGAGCTTTTCTGCACGTTGCTAGAGTCAGTTCACTCATTCAGACTTGCCTTCTTCTCTCCTTCCAGTCAGCCACCCTCCATGAATATTCTGCATATCTGGCTAAGTGCAGATGGCGCTTGCTCGACCCCGGTGCACCCAGAGTCTTCTTACCACATGCCCCGGTGCCTTGAGAATCCAATCCCAGCTTGGTGTGGCCACGGAGCCAGGAGGGCTTTGATGAAGCCTCTGTGCTGCAGACACAGGTCCTGCAGGCACTCTCAGTTCTCCTTGGGGATGCTCTAGGACCCTTAACAGTGGTGCCAGGAAGTAAATGGACTTGCTGTGCCAGCCCCTGCCCCAACTCAGCTGCAGCTGCAGAGTCACCACTGCTGATTTGCTTCACAACCTCTGAGCTCCCACTTCCCAAAGGAGGGCACTGTGCAGTGGCTGACTGTGAAACCGGAGTTTCCTGGAGACACTGTAGCAACAGTAGCGGTGGTTGGGTGACTAATCTACAGGCCAGGTGGAGCTGACTCAGAAAAAGTCAGGTGTATAAATTAGAATCCCAAAAGACTGGCCTCTTGTCAGCCCCACGCTCCAAGGATTTTATTACTGTGCATTCTGCTCTGCTACCCATTTCTTCTCTACGTCTAAGCAAGCCTAGGTACTGTCTGGGGCTGGGGCTGTTCCATCTCCAGTTGGTCCCAGGCAGCCAGGGTTGCTATTATGGTAGCTGCTGCTTTTGGAAAGTCTTAATGCTTTTTTTTTTGTTTGTTTTGGTCATCAGTACATTAATTAACCAATCAATTAATTAAAATGAATCAAATATCTACCCAGTGCCAGGCCCATGTTCTAGGAAGATTTCTTTGATTGTAAGAATCAAGATCCAGGAGCTAGGTGGTTGTGGCACATCCCTTTAATCCTAGCCCTGGGGAAGTAGAGGCAGGCAGACCTCTGTGAGTTCCAGGCCAGCTTGGTCTACAGAGTGAGTTGCAGGACAACTTTACACTTGATCTTAGCCAAAAGGCCGAGAAATGATGCAGGACAACTTTAGTTACACAGAATAATCTTATCTTAAAAAATTGAAAAAAAAATCAAAATCCAGGAGCTGGGGAAATGGCTCGGTCAATAAGGTACTTGCTGGATATGGATTAAGTGTGAGAAACGACATCCAAGGTTGGCCTCTGGCCTCCTTGCACACGTACATACAAACACGCTCTGGTGGATATATACACATGCATAGACATAAGAATCAAAATCCAACTTGAGCTGGTTTTCATAAAGAAGTTCGTTTGTCATAAGGACACGAGATTGTTTCACAGAACCCCAAGGCAGGGAAGCAGCCAGGCCTCAGGAAGGAAAATGGCCAGGCAGTGTCTAGCACACTCTCCTGATCTCAAAGATGCTCAGCTAGCCCCCCATCTCAGCTGAACATCTGTCTCATTCTCATTTCTTGGAAGACTGGCTTTTTCTGCTTTCAGTTCAAGTGATGGGTTTAAGAGGCTGCTGCCAGCTCCCAGTTCATCTCTTCAGAAGAGCAGCCCCAGCTGTTGCACAGTCTAGCAGCCACTCTTTCAAAAGCAGAGAGAATCAACTGGCTGAGTTTGAATTAGTTATCCACACTTTGTCTTGTACACTATGGCCACGAGACCAGGACCGAGTCTAAACTTTCAGTGTTTCACTGGAGGGTGGACAGATCAGTTGAAATGGACATTGGGAAAGTCAAGTTCTCTCCAGTATGGTGCTGGGTTTGGAACTGCAGAGGTGAATACCCTATGGCCTCACTTTAAGAGGTGGAGAAGGGGCAGCCTGCATATCATCACAATGAAACCAAACAGCACGTCTTATCTGGGGAAGGACAATGTTGTTCCCCAGAGACATGTGGAAAAGTCTGGAGACATTTCAAGCTGTCACAACTTAGGACATGTGTGGGGTTGCACTGGCAAGCAGAAGGTTGAGGCTAAAGTCCTGTTGAACATGCTATTGTGCAAAGGCTAGGCTCATAAGAAAGAGTTATCTAGGCCCAAATGGTGGTGACAAAGAGGCTGGAAGTTCTGAAGAAAGTCAATGTAGTTTGTAAAAATATGGTTTAAAATTTTTGACTATAGCTTGACCATATTTCTGCACGACTCTTAAACCCTTTCTCCTAGTGAGCCCAAGACCTTTAAGGAAGTGACGGTGGGACCCTGGAATACATATGAATGTTAGATACCTTCTCCCCTTATACCTACACATAAGACCTCAGAGGCTCTCCTTATATGGAAAGCCATTACTTTCTTCTGAGCTTAGGGCTGGAGCCTAGAGGATTATGCATGGTGGGGGTAGGCAAGAAGAGCTGCCTCCCATGTGTGTGCATAGTTGAGTCCTCCAGGAGACAGAGTCTGTCTAGCACACCCCAGTCCAAACCCTAGGTCCAGAGTACTTGATTTAATTGGTAGTGACTTTCTTGGCAGTAGAATCCTAGTATAGCTATTCAGGAGAATAAGCTGAGGTTTTCCATGAAGTTCTGACCCTGGCAGAATCCTTGCCTTCACTGAGCCTTCATTTTTTATTTGTAAAGTAAGAAAAATACATTTCCTAAGATGTTAAAAACGGTTCAAAAGAGGAGCAGAGTACGTAAGTTCTACACATCTAAAGCTCTGGGCAGCCGTTAGCACTCAGTCAGAGGCGTCTCTTGGCAGCACATTTTTCCAGTTTCTCAGGTGTGTTAGAAAACGACAGCCTGGGAGCTGGGGGTCTGAACTCAATCACTAGAACCTGCACTTCCCAAGGCATGTGTGTTGGTACAGGCTGGTGAGTCCAAAACTAGGGAGGCAGACAGGGATGGTCTCTGGAGTAGGCTGGCCAGCCTCTCTGAGATCCAGGACAGTAAGAGATCCTGTCTCAGAAAAACAAGAAGATGACTCCTGAGAAATGATACCCAAGGTTGACCTCCGGCCTCCACATGTACACACATATGTACACAAACATATATGAACAGACGTATATACACACACAAACACACACAGAAGCAAACAATGTCTCCCACAGCCTGAGAACCAGCTGAGTCACCTCAGGGTGATGGACTGCCATCTCTGGGCACATTTAAGAAGCCAGAGGGAGCCTGAGTCCCAGGTACTTAATTAGACAGGGAACTCAGTTAGATCCACAGTACTTTTTCTTTGCTTTAAATGCAAAGTGCTTTCATTTTTTTTTCAGGAAAAAAAAAACCCTGGAGAGAATGTTCAGGAAAGCAAATCCCTTAAATAACAGGGAAGGAGTTGGGGTGGGAGCAGTGGCAGGGAGCTGGGGAGGAGGAAATCTACAGGGTTCCCTTTGCAAGGCATGTGGGTCCCTGACTGCAGCTCATCAACAAAATGTTGCCGCTGAAGGCCAAGCCCTGTCATGGCGGGGTGAGGGCTCACGCTTCCCCTTGGGAATGTCTGTCAGAGGTATTCATTCCCTCCCACAGATGTGTCTTCAGAAGTAAAAGAGGATTTCACACAAAATGAAAACAGAGTATATTTCTGACAGACAGGTAAATGCCCTTTTGTGAAAGCAGTAATAACACGTTTGTCAGGGAGGCAAGGATCTCAAACTTACTTTTGATACAGATTCAATTGCTGTTTTAATCCCAAATAACCACTCCATCACTGTACAAAACGGAACAGCCGAAGGATAATTGCCAAAGTGGGAAGGAGGTAAACCCACTGCTTTCCATCTTGAAAGGATTTAGTCTGCCTTTCAGAAGCGCTGTGTGTAGGAATTGCTCACCACTCCTTTAATACCGTCTAGCTTCTTCCTTCTGCAGACATGCTCAGAAACGGCCATTTATCACAGGCCAGGAGACAATGCAAGTAGTTTTCTGTAATACTACCCTTTCCCCAAAGTGAGCCATCAAAAATTCATGACATAGTAGATGTCAAAGAAGGGGAAGGAGTATTGGGGTCAAGGGTCTTGTCTCAAGCAGTCCAGACAGTGGAAGCAGTGTTCTCCCTTGGCCCAGCAATACCTGTACCCGTTACCTGCTGAGGGGCCACAGAATGCTTACACTTCATCCTTTAGATCAGCGGTTCTCAACCTGTGGGTTGAGACCCAGTTGGAGGATTGAAGAACCCTTTCACAGGGGTGTCCTAAGACCACTGGAAAACACATGTTTACATTATGATTCTTAACAGTAGCAAAATTACAGTTGTGAAGTGCACTGAAAATAATCTTATGATTGGGGTCACCACAACATGGGGAATAGTATTAAAGGGTCACGGCACCAGAAAGGTTGAGACCACTGTGTTAGACGAAGGGAGTTTATTCTTCAAAGCCTTCCTCTGACTGGTGTTTCTCAAATAAAAATCTCTGTTTCTCTTCTCTAGAGATTTACTTAGGGTTCAGAGACTCCAGGTTGAGCAGAGGCAAGTCCAGGCTAATGTTAGAGCCAATTAATCAGTATTAGATTCTTCTGTTGTTATGATGAACTACTCTGACAAAATCAGCACAAAGGAGAAAACATTTATTTCAGATTACAGTTCAAGTGCACAGTCCACTATGGCAGGGAAGTCAGGGCAGCAGAGGCTTGGAGCTGTTGCTCATCTGTCATCTTGACTGCTCCACAGTCAAGAGGTAGAGAGCAATGGATGCTGCTGCTGCTCAGCTCTGTCTCCACTTATGCAGTACAGGCTCACAGCTAGGGAGTGGTGCCACCCACAGTGGACAGGTCTCCCCATCCCCCACAGCTATGCTCAGAGGACCATCTCCCAGGTTTTTGTACATTCTGTAAAGTTGACAATTAACACTTTCACATAGGCACACAGGGGCTTTGGCCATTGGTTAAAGTCTTAGGTGAAGGTCAACAGTAGGAAAACACCAGAATGCCAGTCACTATAGCAGGGAGATCCTACGTGAATGATCTCTATTTTTTAACCCAGATCAAAGATGTTTTAATTACTTTTCCTGTCTTCTGGCCATTGCTCTGTCTTTACTGGAGGTCTGAACTGTGTTGGGCTCTGTGCCCAAATTCAAACAAGACAGAAAGTGACTAAAAGATCTAGTTCCTCCTTACCAGAGTTCCCCATCCAGGGAGGCTTATAGAAATAAAGTTGAAAAACAGTTGGGAGCACAGTATGGTACATAAAAATGCATGGTACATCCTAGAGCCCAGGGATGGGAATAGGTGGCGGTTAGGACCAAGCCGGGAATCCAGTACAAGGACACAGGCACAAATTTAGAAATAGGTAAAGAGGAAGAGCCACAACCACATGCACGTGTGACTTGCAAGGAGAGAGAATGATATTTTATTCTTTCTATCAGATGTGGTTATGCTTTCATGTTATAGCACATTGATTTAAAACTGAGAAGTAATCTGAAATGGTGAGGTTCAATCACTTGAATCCTCAAAAAATCAGGGTGGCCATGGTAAAGGACTGAGTCACTGTAAGAAGGGGAGTTATGAACAATGAAGATAGTGGGTGGGACAAAGGATGCTTCCCTCTAGTTAAATGACCAAAGCATCTTGGGGTTACAAAAAGGTGGTGAATCCTCAAAGCGGCAAGCACTGGTGCTGCCTCATAAAGGAAGTGAGAGAGGGGAGCAGGCTCCATCCATCCTACTCAGGATCGTCACGCATGTAGCTGCATTATGACAGGCGTTGGTCACAGCATAATCAAGGCATAGGCATGTTGAAGTAGTAAGCTATGGTCTCATGTGCAGTGAGACCCAGCCTGGAGTGGCCATCCTTGTGACCTGAGCCTCTGCAACTCCATGGCTTGCCCTTGGCTTGATACTTCGGGTAACCTGTTTATCCACCCTGGCTTGTCTGTGCCTTGGCACTCAGGCATTTGGTGTATGGTGGGCCATCATGGCTGTTGGCCACTGTTGTTCTTGCTGCCTCAGTGCTCCTGTTTGTTCCAGTGCCTTCTCACCATTCAGACCAGACCCTGGCCTAGGGAATAGAAGGCATAGCAGACCTAGAAAGAAAAACAAACAAGTAAAGTTATCTTGATTAAACAAATTGATTTGGAAGAATGTTTGGCTAGTCAGATCCTTCTCATCTGAACCAATGAAGGAAAAAAGAAAAAATCTGTGGATTTAAGGAAGCAAAAGAGTTAGGAATTAAAAAAAAGAATGTGAGGATGCATCCTGAGTGATAGAGCCAAATTCATGATTCCTAGGGACCTGCCTCTTCCATAAACAATAGGGGGTCTATGGTTACTGCAGTTTTCATACTGCTATGGTGTGTGTTAGTTACCTTTCTCATCCAACAAAGCAACCTAATGGAGGAAGGCTTTCAATTGTGGTTTAAGGGTACAGTTCATCATGGCAGGAACAGCTCATGGCTGAGATGGCACATGTGTGAGACAGATCAGGAAGCAGGAAGTAAGGAATCTGCTGCCACTCAGGCCTTTTCGCTCCCCTCCCTTTTTACTCAACTTGATACCATAGCCCATAGGATGCTTCCGCCTACATTTAGTATAGATCTGCCCATTTCAGGCAATTCTCTCTGGAAACATCCTCACAAAAACACCCAGAGATATTTGTCACTAATGTCTCAGGCATCTCTTAACCAAATTGACAGTCCAAGTAAACCACCACACAGCAGGGAAATGAAACAGCAGCATGGGTATCAGAGCAGAGAGGACTTTAGACAGCCATTGTCCGCTAGCTCAAGAAGCATAAAGAGTGCGTGAGTTTTCGTAGGCTCCTAAGATGGAGCTGAGAGCGTCAGAGCTCCGGAAGGCGCCTCGCAGACAAGTGAATAAAGGTATCCTTCTTCATCTGCTCGTGCTCTCACCCATGTTGCTGGGCACGTGATATGGATGACACTGTTAGGTAAGAATGAGCTTTGATGCAGGAGTATTTTATTCTATTTTAGAAGGAAGAATTGCAAGGCCTACAGAGTCAGGGAAAGTGGCGAAGGGGAGAAGATTTGGACGGCACGCCATCGACCACAATGAGTCTGTAGATGAGGTTAGACTGGACTGCACAGTAAAGCTATTTCAGACCACTTTGATACCAGATGTGGATGAAGATGTTTCAGAAATAGAATGAGCAGAATTCAAAGGAAAGGGCATCTGTATCTGGCGCCAGTGTTGGCTTCCTCTAGGATCACTAATGAACTTGAGAGAGCTGTATAGGCATGAGGCCCCAGTCTAAACATGCTACTTATAGTTTCCCCAACAGTGGGCCATTTTTACCACGTGGGTAACTTCAGCCAGCCGCAACTGTCTCCCACTTCCATTTCTCTTGTATGACAGAAAATGGTTAGCTGGTTTATTAAAAGCCACAATAAGATTCGTTGGGGGTACTTAAAGATACACAGTCTAGTGACATTAAGATGCACTCTGTTGGCTAGGTTTCTTGCTGGGAAATGGCCTCTCTGGATCAATTCACTGAGTAGTAACAGTGTGGTGGTCATCATAAATCTAGAGCCTGAGATTTCACAGCAGTCCCAAGAAAGCCCTTTGCTATTACTCTGTGTCTTCAAGCTCCTCCTGACAGTGGGTCAGGCTCTCTCTACCTCAGCCAACAATGAAAACAGAGAATGCTTGGCTATACTCTATATATAGAGTGGCTGTACTGACCCTACTCCAGATGTCACTAACAAATTGCTGCAGTTGTGCTATTTTAGGGTGATAGTGCTCTAGCCATGCCATTCCTTTGAAGACCTTTTTGGCAGTCTGAGCAGCTTCAAAGGGCAAATAATAAGGCAAAGGACGTAGCTATCCCATTTTTAAAATCCAGTCTTAACACTTAAGCTGTCCCACTCCATAGCTGGTCTTTCTTTGCCTGTTCTTCATCCTTTGACACCATGGCAATATCTTATCCTCTAACTCTGTACATTACAATGTCTGGTCATGCATACCACTCCTGGCTCTCAGCTGGTCCCCTGACTTGATCATTATTTGGGTGGACTTAGCATCTCAAGCCTTTCTTCCAGGACTCTCAGTTGAGCAGTACTCTGTGAAATGCCCCAAGGCTAAGTCCTTGATGGTGTCTATGAGTCAGGAAAGAAGCTAGATGTATGTGTTAGTTTCTGATGATAGATCCTGACTTAGTTTGGGTTCCTCTCTGAGCATCATTCCAGACAGTCAACTTCATAAGATACTTGGCACATGTTGGAGAGATAAGATATATCAGTTAGTAAAGTTATTGCTACTCAAACATGAGGACCTGAGTTCAATTCTCAGAACCCACATAAAAATGCTGGGTAAGAGCTTATAATCTCAGTGCTGGGGAGGCAGAAACAGGTAGATCTCTGGGGCTCACTTACCAGCCAGCTTTATGGAATTGGTGAGTCCTAGGCCAGTGAGAGACCCTGTCCCAAACAACTATGTTGGGGGCTGGAAATGTGACTCAGCGGTGAAGAGTTAAGAGCACAGCCCAGGTGCCATTCCCAGCATCCCCATGGTGACTCACAACCATTTGTAACTCCAGATTCAGGGAACCCGATCTCTTTTGACCCCCAAGGGCACCTAGCATAAGTGTGCACAGTTATATGTGTAGTCAAAGCACACATAAAATAAAATGAATAAAACTAATTTTAAAATACCCCAAAAAAGTCAACAACATCTTGAGGAACATTTCCCAAGCAGAACCTCTGGCCTCCAAACAGAATCACACATCTCTGTTTGTATAAACAAACAGCACATACACAATGGTGGGGAGAGAGGAGGAGGAAGAAGAGGAGAAGGAAGAAAAGGAGGAAGAGGAGGAGGAAGAGGAAGAAGAGGGAAATATTTAGTACATATTGTTTCCTTTTCTCTGGGAATTCTTTAGATCCCTCTCATTGAATCTTCTCATGGTTGGCTGGAATCGTGTGAAACATTTTATCACTGACAACTTTGATGTTATTGCCTGCCTGGACTTCAGGTATCATCCACTACTTGAAATTTCTTCTATCAATTTTCTCAGTTTCCCAACTAAAGTCCCTTAGAGCTCTGTGCTTTGGTTAATCTAGACAGCTCACTTAGAACAGCCACTGCAGCAGGCCCCCAAGTCAATGCCCAGCAGAATACAGACTTCCTTTGTGGTCCACATTCCTCACAGTCTCTCATATTCTTCCGTGGGAGGATACTGGGAAAGATGTCCAGGCAGACACCGTAAGGAGTGACACTGCTCCTGTCTAGGTGTGAGTTCAGAATTAAAAGCCCAAGCAGATGCCTCAGGAAAAGATGAACTGCTAAGGGTGGAGTAGAGCTGAAAACAAAAACTTGCACAATGTTTTCTTTAAAAGCCCAATCTGCAGAGACGATCACTCTGTAACATTTACTGAAATGTCAGTGTTCTCCAAAGCCCTCAAACACCCATACTGGTGATTAAGAAATCAATAATTAACATGCAAATCTGAAAGCTGTAGGCAAATTGAATATTAATTACTGACTTCATAAGTGGAGGCTGCTCAGCAGTATGAAAATAGTTCGGGATAATTAGGATTTAACAACCTTCAGACATAAAGAAAATAAATACAGGGTTCTTGATGAATGACTTTATTTTTATTTCATTATTGTATGATAAACATCCCTGCATTTTGTTTTTTTAGAGACCAAGGAGAGAGGGTGATAAACAAAAGGAGGTCTGGCCCTGGAGAGATGGCTCAGCAGTTAAGAGCTTCTAGAGGACCTGGGTTCAATTCCCAGCACCTACATAGCAGCTCACAGCTGCCTGTACCTCCAGTTCCAGGGCTTCAGATTCCCTCACACAGTCATACACGCAGGCAAAACACCAACAAGCCCTGAAAAAAACCAAATTATTAAAAAAAGAAAAGAGAAGGAGGTCTAGAATATTTAGTAATATAGTGACACTCCCCTTTCCATCTCCTCCACTAAGGTCCTCTGGGAATTATTAGCTAGACTTTTGGTTTTGCAGCTAAGATGGCAAGGTGACCCATGCAGCTGGGAATCGAGAAACACTGCATGCAAGAGAAGTGATGGGAAATAGATGGAAAGATAAATCCATGACTTAGGGGAATCTCATTGCTCTGCAATGGCCTTGTTATGGTGATGGGGGGAGATGATCATATAAAGCCACGATTTCGGAACATCGCTCTGCAATACTCTTGGTCTGAGCACCTGTGGTCCACATCTCCCTTCAAAATGTAGCTCAGCTATAGAATTACTGTGCAGAGATCTGACATCATCTGTCTCTCCTTGCTCTTAGGTTTGGCTGTCTTTTCTAGCTCCCATCTGCTATTGGTTCCGGGCACTCACTTTTGGTAAGTTCCTCAAGTTTAAGTCCCCTGGGTAGTTGATGCATCCTTGTACCCTCTCTAAGGTAATCTGCATACAAAACTTCAGGTCTCTTTTGTATGTGGTAATTGGCACCAATTCAGATATAAGTCTTAAATAACTATTGTTGAAAGTTAACCCCCATATTAAAAGGTCCAAAACTACAGATGAAGCGTTGTGTATTCTGAGTAAGGGAACATATCCGTGTTGGTGCTGATGAGGTCAAGAAAAGGATGGAAAGAGCATCCCTGAAGGTGCTCGGTGCTCCTCTTAGCCATTATCTCTATTATCCTGCTCAAGGGTCAATATAACCTTGAACTTAATGCCACAGATTCACTTAAGCTGCTTTCAGCAAAATAGTTGTAGAAATATAATCATCCATTGTGTCTTGTGTTAAAAAAATTCAATCACGATGCTGAATTTAGAAATAATTCATTTTCCTCTCTCTCTCTCTCTCTCTCTCTCTCTCTCTCTCTCTCTCTCTCTCTCTCTCTCTCTCTCTCTCTCTCTTCATGTGTGTACACCTGTGTGTATGTGTGGGTCAAAGGACTATGCTGAATCCCTTCCTCAGTCACTTTCTATCTTACATTTTATGACAGTATCTTACTGAACCTGGAACTGACCAATTCAACTACACAGATTGTCCAGCAAGCTCCAGGGAAGGGGTTACAGCTACACATGGAGCCCAGCGTTCTACATGGATTCTAGGGATCCATACCCAAGGCCTCATGCTTATCTTGTAAGCACTTTCTTGTCTGAGCCATCTCCCAAGGCTCTTCATTTCATCCCTATTTTATGTTATGTAATATACTATGTATAATATAGTATAGCACTTTATTACTGGTGGACATTTAGATTGCTTCTGTTTCAGTGAAATTGCTAAGTCATGGGGTTATGGGTACAATTAGCTCTAGCAGTGTTGCTGATCAGTTTTCTGTAGTGGTTGGACATATTTGCACTCTGCGTCAGGATCTGAAAGTTCTAGTTGATCTACCTCCAGTAGAGCCCAGGCTAGCCTCACATTTGCTGTGTAGCTGAGAATGACCTTGAACCCCTGATCTTGCTTCAACTTCTTAAGTACTAGGATTATAGGCATGAACCATCATGCCCAGTTTACATGGTAATAGAAATTAAACCCAGCCTTCACTTACACCAGGCAAGCACTCAATTAAGAGAGCTATATTCCCAGTCCCTCCTTGACAATATTCAGTGTTGCTCTTTCTTTTCCATGGTAAGCCACTCTGTTGGCTGCATTGGCACTTCCTCAAGGACTATCTTTTCACCTGTTTGCCAGTGATTTGGAAATCCCCCCTCTCTACAGGCTTACCTTTCTCTCTCCTAATGCCTCACACACATCTGTATATTCTTGACACAGTTCCTTAGGGGTTACGTATATATAATGCAAGCACACTCCATTGGCTTAAAGCTTGCTTTCTCTTTACCCGTGGATTCTCCAGCGTTTATCTTGCCTTTTTAATAAACTGCATCTCTTAATTTTAATGCAATTTAGCATATCAGTCTTTTTCTTCATGAGTTCTGAGTTTCATATACTACCTAAATAAATATCTTGGGCCAGCACACCACTTTTATACAAGCTGTGAGAGTTGGAAGGTACTTACACATTTTGGTGTCTAGAAACCAGTGGTTCTAACATGGGCTATGGAAGAGTGTCTGCCATGGTCTGGGTGTGAAATATGCTGCAGAAGCCATATGATGAGGGCTTGACCACCAGCTCTGTGCTCTATGGGTAGAAAAGTCTTAAGGATGGGCTCATGAGAGGTCTTTTAGTTTTCTTCATTGTTTCCTTTTATTGAAATTAGATTCTTTCCTCATTCAATATATCCTGTTTATAGTTCAACTTTCTACTTCTCTAATTTCCAACCTTTCCTTCCCTCTAGATCCACTTCCTTTCTATCCCTCATTAGAAAAGAATCAGCTTCCAAACGCTGACACCATTGCATACACTAGCAAGATTTTGCTGAAAGGACCCAGATATAGCTGTCTCTAGTGAGACTATGCCGGGGCCTAGCAAACACAGAAGTGGATGCTCACAGTCAGCTATTGGATGGATCACAGGGCCCCCAGTGGAGGAGCTAGAGAAAGTACCCAAGGAGCTAAAGGGAACTGCAACCCTATAGGTGGAACAACATTATGAACTAACCAGTACCCCCAGAGCTCGTGTCTCTAGCTGCATATGTATCAAAAGATGGCCTAGTCAGCCATCACTGGAAAGAGAGGCCCATTGGACACACAAACTTTATATGCCCCAGTACAGGGGAACGCCAGGGCCAAAATGTGGGAGTCGGTGGAAGGGTATGAGACTTTTGGGATAGCATTGGAAATGTAAATGAGGAAAATACCTAATAAAAATATTTTAAAAAGAAAAGAATAAGCTTAACAACCAAACCAAACAAAATAAAATATAATAAGATGAAGCAAAATCCACCATATTGAGTTGGCTAAGGCAACCTAACAAGGAAAAGGAACCAGATAGAGCCGCACACTCCATTCTCACACTCCAAAGTCCCATAAAAATACTAAACTAAAAGTTATAGCACAATGCACAGAGGACCTGGTGCAGACAGTGTAGGCTCTGTGCTTGCTGACTGTCTCTGTGAGTTCATATGTGCCTTACTTAGTTGATCCAGAGGACCTTGCTTTCCTGGTGTCCTCCATCCCCTCTGGCTCTTCTACTCTCTGTCTCCTCTTCCCCAGGGTTCCCTGAGCTGGGGGGGGGGGTGGGTTGGTAGAGACATCCCATTTTTCTCTGCATCTGTTCCCACCTGCTGCTAGAGGTTGCTCCCCTGATGATGACTGAACAAGGTGCTGAACTGTTCCCTGTCCTGCTCTGCTGCTAAGTTTTAAGTGAATGCCTGCTGATACTGGAGGCTGGGATGGTAGGGTGAGTTGGGAGAGAAGGTTGGGGGAGAAGATCTTTGTGATCTCTTCGGGGTGAGGTCAGAGAGGAAAGGGAGACCACAGCAGGTTTTCTGCTACAGAACTGGGGATAAAACAGGGTGGATTGGAACTGGAGAAAGCAAAGCAAGGCAGGGCAAGGGCAAGGGCAAGGGCAAGGGCAAGGGCAAGGGCAAGGGCAAGGGCAAGGGGCAAGGGCAAGGGCAAGAAGGGCAAGGGCAAGGGCAAGGGCAAGAAGGGCACGCGCAAGCAAAGCAAAGCAAAGCAAAGCAAAGCAAAGCAAAGCAAAGCAAAGCAAAGCAAAGCAAAGCAAAGCAAAGCAAAGCAAAGCAAAGCAAAGCAAAGCAAAGCAAAGCAAAAAAGCAAAGCAAAGCAAAGCAAAGCAAAGCAAAGCAAAGCAAAGCAAAGCAAAGCAAAGCAAAGCAAAGCAAAGCAAAGCAAAGCAAGAAAGCAAAAATCCTCTTAGGTCCCTGTGCTCTTGAAGGGGATTATGGGACCCAAGTTGTGCCTCCTCCCCCTTCTCACGCTCTGCCCCTTTGCTTCCTAGTTCTGCTGAGTGGTTCTGCTCTGCCCTCTGCTCCCACCATGATGTCCTGCCTACCATAAGACAGAAAACGGCTAAAACCTCCATCGCAGAGGCAGAACAAATCTTTCTCCTTGGCAGCTGGTTATGTTGAATGTTTTGCTACAGGAACCGGAAGTTGACTAACACCAGCTTCCTTCTACTGAGGTGCTCTTATCAAACCCAGCCGGACATGTTCCGTGGGCCTATTCCTGGAGCTGGTGTTCTGTTCCACTGAACCCTGTGCCTATTTGTTACATAACAGGGATGAACATTGAGTAGAGTGGGTCTTCCTCTTCTTCACTGGTCACTTTTAATTCATTTTAGCCATGGGGTTCCTCTCCATATAAAGTTTAGAATGTTAAGATACTCAAAGATACTGGTAGGACTTTTGTAGGAATTGCATTCATCCCATGTCCCACTTTGTGAAAATTTTCTTTATTATTATTAGTTTTCTAGTCCTTGAGTATAGCATCCCCCTCTGTTCGGATGCCCTTTGCCAAGTTTCTAGTCTTTAGCATACAAATCTCATATATGATTCATATTTAAGTATTTTATTGTGCTTTGTAGTGATTGAAAGTGGAATTTTATTTGCCATGTTAACTTCTTTTTTATTTATGTATGTGTGTGCCACCATTCACATGGGTAGGTCAGAGGACATCTATGGGAATGGTTGTTCTCCTCACACATCCCCTGAGCAATGTCACTGGTCCTTATCTGTCCTACCTTTATTGTTAGTGTGTAGATATATGATCAACTTTTGTGGGTGATCTTGAATGACATGACCTTGTGGGCTCACTCACTCTCCCAAGGCTTTTCTTTGGAGATTTTCAGTACATCATGCCATAAGAAAATAGGAAGACACTTATTGTTTCTTTTCCTACATAGTTTACCTTTAACCTTTTTGGCTTATTTTGGCTTTATTATGTTGTCCAGGTCTTCCCACTAAGATTATGAGAGTGAACATCCTTGCCTTCTTTACAGCTCTAGAGAGATGTTATTTACCTTTCTACTTAGTGTAATGAGTTTTGTGTAGCTCTGCATTAAGTTGTAGACAGTCCCCTCTACTCCTAGTTTTGAAAGAACTAAAGAGAATCATAAATGGGTATTTAACTTTGATCACATGCATTTCTGAATCAATTATTGGATTTTTTTTCTGTTGGCTTTTATTCTGATGGATTAAATTGACCAATTTTTGAAACAAGGTCTCACTGTATAAACCAGGCTGCCCTTGAACTCACAGAGATCTGCCTCTGCCTCTCTGCCTCTCTGCCTCTCTGCCTCTCTGCCTCTCTGCCTCTCTGCCTCTCTGCCTCTCTGCCTCTCTGCCTCTCTGCCTCTCTGCCTCTCTGCCTCTCTGCCTCTCTGCCTCTCTGCCTCTCTGCCTCTCTGCCTCTCTGCCTCTCTGCCTCTCTGCCTCTCTGCCTCTCTGCCTCTCTGCCTCTCTGCCTCTCTGCCTCTCTGCCTCTCTGCCTCTCTGCCTCTGCCTCAAGTGTTGTGATTAAAGGTGTGCACCACCGTGCCTGGCCCCCAATTTTTGAATACTGACTAGCTTTGTTTCTCTTGAATGAAGTCTACTTGGTCCAGGTATTCATTTTCTTAGTAACTTTTATGTCCATTCAAAAAATGAATATTGATTATAGCTGTCTTTTCTGTACTATTTTCATGCAGTTTGCTATCAGAATAACCCGATCTCCTAAAGAGAGAGATGCAATCCTCCTATTCTCTTTTCAGAGGAATTATGTAACAGTGTCTCTCATCTTCTTCAAATGCTTGGTTTAATTATCCTCTAGTGAAGCCTGCTGGGTATGGAGATTTCTTTTCAGAACATTTAGAAGTTACAAAATCAGGGTTGAGCAGAGTACTTGCCTAATATATACATAAAACTCTGAGCTTAAGTGCTGGTTCTGAGAAAAAAATTTCAAATTAGATTTTAATAGTTATAAGTTTACTGAAATTGTCTCTTTCACGTTTGGAGAATTGTGGGGGCCTACATTTGGTGGAGGTGGGGACTGCACTGAGGCCCTGGATGTGTTAGGCAAATGTCTACCATGAGGCTGCGTTCCCCACCCCTGACAGCTATTATTTTTAATGGCCGTAGGAGCTGTAGTGATGTTCCCTTCTCTAGTCTGTTCTTGCTTAGCTTTTTAAAAGTTTGTCTTGCCGAGTTTAATAAAGTTTGTCAATTTTATTAGTCTTTTGAAAGAACTGTCATTTGGCTTTATTGATTTGTTTCTCTAGTAGGTGAATTTATTTCTTTTTCTGTTCAGCTTCTTTAATGGTTTCTTCCTTTGGTACTTTTTCTGCTGTATCCTACATCCACCTCTCAGATTATATGTTTCATTTACCCAATTTTTTTCTTAAAAATGCATTTGAAGGCTATAATTTTTCTCTGACCAATAGTTTTACTTACATACCACTTTTTTTAAAAAAAGTCAAATCTAAAAGCATTTTATTCAAAATAAACTTAAAAATAAATTATTAAGCTTTATTATCTGGAATATTACTAATAAATATCATGTAGTGATATTACAAGATTAAAGACTATATTTCAATGAACTTCCATACAATTGGAGCTGGAAGATTACTTCATCAATCTCTGTTCCATGTCCCACGAAGCTCCACAGCATCAGTATGGCGGCTGCAGCTTGATGTTGAGTAGATCTTGTATAGGTAGGCATAGCTGCTGTGTTTCATGAGTACAGTGTCATGTCCAGAGGTCAGCATGCCACATCACTCCTCTCCACCAGCAAAAGGACAGTACCAGATTCCCCAGTAGGGCCTGTGACCACTCCAGCCATTGGCTTTTGATGAAGTTTACAGTACCAGGAATGATTTCCCCCCACCGCCCCCCGTGGAGTAGGCCTCAGAGCCATTGAGAAAGTGGTGAGTTACCCTGTAGGCCATACAACTATTGTTCCAACTGCCAGGCAGGTCAGTCAGTATCACTATATTTAGGGTCTAACACTGGTATAATATCATTGATGCTCTTCGCCCTTCATGGCTTGCACAGCACTTCTGGGGCACTGAAGACGTTTCCTGGTGGGTTTGGGGTTGATTTCTTTAAGACCTGCAACCAAAATATGTGATGTCGTCAGCAGTAGAGACTTGCCATCTAATTATAGTGGGCAACCAGAGCAATGAGCTTGTATGGTTTTGCAGACTTCTGAGGCCTCCTTGTAGGGCAGCATCCTGTGACTGCTATTAAGATTTTCGTTTAATAATGCAGGCACTCTAGCAGCAGTGTATCTCAGTTCTTGACTGTTACTAATAGAGCTGCGCACATCTTGTGATTGTACACTTTCACATTTTTCTCATGTGAATGATTAGGGGTGGCTTCCCACATTATGTGTACTAGCAGGGTTGTCTTTTAACTTCATAAGATATGATCTAACTGTGTCCTAAGTGGCTGAATCATTCTGCGTCCTCACTAGCACAGATGTGACCTCCAACAGCCGTGTCCTTGTCAACACTCGGTCTTAGTCTTCGACTTTGTCAGTGTTTTAAATGACATTTATTCCAATAATACTTCATTAGCTATCACTGCCTCACTGGAGTCTCATCCTCTGGTTATCTTATCTGTCCTTTTAGAATTACACCCACCCTACTTCAGACACATAAAATGTATTTCATTATGCCTTTAATACTTATTTCCCTGATGACTAATGGTGTTGAACATACTTTCACATGTTTATTAGCCATTTATGTCTCTTCTTTTGTGTAATGCCTGTTCAAATCATTTGCCCATAAAATTTAATTTTTACACTCATTTTTGATGCAAAGTCAAATGAATCACAGAGTGATGAGTAATTATTTGGTGACAATTAGGGCTCGATGGTCTCTGGGTGTCCTTGCAGATGTGGGCCTCTGAGTGCGTTCCTCCTTGTGACGGCATTGACAATCTGGTTCTCTTTTTAAGGTCCCCAAACACTTCTTCTGTGACCCACTTCTTGGTGCAGTGTGCTAAGTTTCTAACACTGTGGGCCTAAAAATGGTCTAAGCTCTCTCTCCAGCTCCACACACAATCGACTCAGCCTGTTATGTCTCTCTCTTTATTCTTTTTCTTTTCATTCCTCTTGTCATTAATGGTGATTAAAGTCAATCTCTGATCATTTTAAACTTTGGTTCCATACTTCTTGTCTCTGAGTGATACTTCTAAATTACCAATCAGACTACTTCCTTCCCCTGCTCAAAAAATCAGCATGCAAGCCTTTACTGCTTACAGAAGGAAATCTATCAAGTCAGTAAGGCCCCCCAGGCCCTTGGTAAATAGGCCCTGTTGCTCAGCCCTCCACTCCTCACCCCTCCTATACTTTACATCTCTTCAAAATGGAGTTGGGTGCAGTTTTCTTTTTTCTATTTGTTTTACTTTGTTAACATTCTATATTCATTTACATCTTTAGGTTTATTGACCTGGAATGTCAATAATCTATTCAGCTTCTTTTTGTGTTTCTGAAAGCCAGCTATGCTCTGGCTCCTGCTTAAGTACAAGGCACAGGAGAACTCAATGGCTCAAGTGGCAGAACCATACAATCAATAGGCTCCAGCTTGCTCCTCTCTGTCCCCTTTCTGATGCTGCTCTCAGGCAGGATCCTCAGGTGTGACCTGCCAGGGTTTGAATTCCAGGTCTCACCTGTAAATGGGGTCTTCATTCTTACACATGGAGCCACTCAGTCTTGCACTGAGGATTAGGTGAAGGTGCAGCTTTGGGGATTTCTTTCAGCCTTGTGGATAGAAGATGTGAGGTCAGGAAAAAGAGTGAGTCCTTTTGACTCAGCTTGGTCATTGCTCTGGACAAGTTAGCGAGACTTAGGTTCCTGGCCATGTGTGAATGCTGAATGTGAGTCCTGTTAGTGTGTACTACCCCTGTTTACAGCAGCTGCAGGCGTAGCCCCACACTCTTCAAAGCCAGAGGAATGTGTGAAGGTAAGGGCAACTTCTTCTTTCATATACCTGTGCTTTAGTTCTCAGTGCAATTGGGAGAGCCTTCCCTTCCCCGTGTATTTTGATTCCAGTCATAATAACAGTATTCAAAAATACATTTGAAACCATTCAATGAGTCCATTTATGAGTCACTGTAAAAATTCAGTAAATTAAAGGCTTATTTTGATAGGAGTAGCATCGTCTTTTAGTAGGTTTACCTTCCCAACTCTTTAGAAAAAGGAAATGAGCTTTCTGATGAGATGGCTCTGTAAGCACAAGCACTTGTTATGAAAGCCTGATTGTGTCCTTGGAACTCTGTAAAGGTAGGAGATAACTGACCATCAAAGTGATCTGGCATGTCCCCCCTCACTGTCTCCTCTCCCCCCCCCACTCCCCCTCATACAAATAAAGAAAATTCAAATGCAAAAGTAGGCAGCTGGCTTTCCAAGGCCAGAGAGGAGGGTATTAAGTAAGTGAGCCACAAGGACGCAGCTAGAATCCAGTGAGTCTCCCAACCTGAATGTCCGGAACCGTTGTAGTGTTTGGAGCCACAGCTTTCCTCTGGTTGGCATCTGCTGTGATAGGAAAGATACAATGGGATTGGGCTTTATGTCATCCTTCTGATTTCTCAGGTTTCTCAACACATCTGAAGAGACTGGGGGGCCAGTACTTTTCTTCAGGCCAGGGAGCCAGGCTGTGGTTGACTGGGATGGTCTTAACAGATGCTGTGTAAAATAGTATTGTGTGTGTGTTAGGCAGCTTGATTTGTCCAAAAGGAAAGGAACATGGTGCCTTCGTGCTCTGTGTTCTCAGCTGATGAGGGTTTAGGAAGCTCAGAGAGACCCACTTTAATCACAATCAGAAAGAGGGGTTCCTAAAAGTGCCTCTCCTAGATTATTCATGAAGGAGAGGAAAGAGGCTCCAAATAAAGATGGAAGGGGAAGCCAGTGCTATGAAAGGAGATAAAAGGCTGATGAATGGGAGGGGAGAAGGAGGCCAGGGCTTTTGTGCCTGCTGAAGTATAATGGGGGCATCAGAAGTCAGGCAAAGAGGAACCTGGGAGACACACCGAGAAAGTGAAGACCGCTTTGGGTCATCTTCAGACACCTCATAGCTAGACTCTCAGCTTTTGCAGAAAGGAGATACATTTCAAGTTGAGCCCAGATGAATGATGGAGTGGCTTTCTGCTCATTTCTACATTTCCAGAGTTGTAACTAACACCTACTGTGACATGTCAAATACACCTTCCCCTATGGGGATTTACTTTTTGTCAAATGTCCTTTGACATTTGACCTCTGGCCTCACCTATGCTTCCTCCCAGCCCCCTTGTCTTATTGCCTAGATCTCCTCTTGATACAGATATTTCTTCTCTCTATTTACAAGCAAAGCCCTTTCCCTTAACTTTGCAAAGCTCTAAGCCTCAGGCTTCTATGTGACAGACTTATGACCATGTACAGCATCCGCAACTCTCATTCTTCTCAAAGCTTCTGTTCTGAGCTCATGTTTGCATCATCTTCATCATCTGGATTCATGTTGCATGTTCTTCCTCCTGAGACACCCCCAAATAGATTTTTATACATGTTGTATAGTGTGTGCAACCATACACTCATATGCAGTTGTAGCTGGTTCAGATAGAACTCACATGTCCACAGCATCCCTTCCAAGTGTGCAGTTTACTGGTCTTTAATGTTTCACACACCATCCTGATCTAATTCTAGGATGTTTTTATCCCTCCCCTATAGACATCTTGGACCCATTTTAGTTACTTTCCCCAGCCCTTCCCTCAGCCCCTGGAAACTGCTCACCTGCTTTATGTGATGCTGTGCCAAGTGGAATCGATTTTATTTATCTCTGTGTAGCTTGTATGATCAATTTGGGAGACACTGTACCCATTACAAAGGTGAGGAGTCCAAGACATAGAAAGGTCACTGCGAGCTGAGGTTACCTGTCTGCCATCTGGAAGAACTGAAGGTTAGAACCAGAAGCAGTACAGCCTTTTAAAGTTCCAATATTGATAGACATGAGTGACTTCTCCAACCTCCCTCCAAGCCAAGGAGAGGATCTGATGTTTATATGTATCTTGTGAAAATGATACATGACCCAAGACAGATGAGCTATCAAATATTGGGGGTGATAGAGGGTGGCCTCTGAGTCCCAGGCATGGGTGTGCTATGCAGCTATGTGCACCTCATGTTGGGTGCTATGTAGCTGTGACACAGGGACATGGGCTCGGCAGATGTCAGCACCAACCTCTATGCACTGCAAGCTGCCTGCCCAACCTGGGGATATGCTGCCTTCCATCATGCTGCTCCTCCCCATAGGGACATTACTGGGCTCCTGGGGTTCAGCAGCAAAACCTCCAAGGGTACATTTAGGGCTCCCAGCTCCAGGAGTCCAACCTACTACAAGCCAGGAGAGATAACACTTGGGCCCCAGTGGCTATTGGGTCACCAGAGTAATTTAAAGCCTGAATTGATTTCTCAGTTGGAGACAGTGTCTGTTTCTGCTTCTTTTCACATATCACTTCATGTGGAAAATTAACAGGCAAATTAACTAGGGCTAGAGGGAGGCCAGGCCTTCGGCATGTGACACAAAGCAGGTTGGCTATAGGGTCACAACAAGAGGGCTGCCAGGCTCTGGATATCTGGGACCCTTATGAGCCATCACAAGAGCCATGTCAGTTCTGCTGGCTCTAGATAGGAATTTGCATCATTCTGAGCCATGCGGTTTTATGGTGACACTGTGAATGGGTGAAAGAACACACTGAACACAATGGTCCAGCTTTCTCAGAGCCTGGTCCCCTGACAAAGGCACTCCTTTGAGAATCCTGGAAGCAGCTCACTTGCTTCCTGCTCCTGAGGGTCTCTCCTGGTGTCTCCTTTTGTTTTTTTCACAAGTGTCACATGCTTAACATCCTCCAGTAGGACAGGTCCTGCAGGTTTTTGCCCAGCAGCTCACAGGGACCATTCTTCATTGTTGGCTTAGATTTTTTAAAACCTACTTTTAATAAGGGTTCTTAAATGCTTCAACCTCCCTATAGCCAACTATTCACCAGAGGTAGTGGAAAAGAAAGGTTAATAGGAAATGGGGGTTGTGGATCTGTTTAGAAATAGTTCTTTGGGGTTATTCAATTCTTTGTAGTCAGCTGCCCAGTCCTCTAGCAAAACACCAACACAAATCAGCAGTGGCAGTCCAGTCCACTAGGCAATCACCAGTCATGAATCAGCAATGGTAGTTTAATCCAGAAGAAACCACGAGTCTCAGTCATTTGACTCAATCCTAATGAAGTAGCAAGAAGACACTGGAATATTATGAGAAGTTCTTTGGCAATTACTCTCTACAAAGTCACACTCTACGAGGTCATGACAAGCAAAGATCAGCCATGTGATGCAAGTCAAATCTATACAAGAGCATCGTCAGTCAAGACTAAAGAGGTGGATCAAGGTGAACTAATGCCAGAGCCTCCTCCCACTGTCTGTGGGGTTATATTTATATTCTTTCTAAAGATCACGTGTCCTCTCATATGTCTGCTTCAGCAAAACACCTTTTCACCTGTTTGCCCTAGCAAAACATTATATGATATAGCTGAGTTTCCAAAGAAACCGGAAATTTCCACTTCACTTTATGCCCTATGTTCCCACTGTGGGACTTTCTTTTAGTCTTCCCTTGTTGAATGTAGCCTAGGGACTTAGTATACACTGTTCTTTCTTTCTGGAATAAACTTCCCTTCCCTTTTCTCTGAACCAGAATCCCACTCAATTTAAATTCCACTTCCTTGCGGAAGCATTTTCTGATTTCACACCTCCCACCTTGCACCATTATCTGGTTTTAGGCTTCTGTATTTTTTGATTAACAGGATTTATCAAAATGGTAATGAAATAATTAGTTTTTAATTGGTTGACTCAATGACTGCCTTTCCTGATAGAGGTCTGATTCTGAGGACAGAGTCAGTATAGCCTTGTGTTCCCTTGTCACTAGTGTTCTGTGCAGCCTGGGATCAAGTCCTCAAAACACACATGGGATATGTGGGTGTTATTCTTGGTAGGATCTTCTTTCTAAGTTTTTAATTTCCTATTTCCTGGATTTTTGCTGACTGCTAATTACATTTAGTTCTCAGAATCACCTTGTGACTTGTCTACCAGGTCAGACCATGCAGTATAGTCTTACTACAACGAAGCACAGTTCAACAGCAGGGGAACAAGCTTCCTTCTTTTCCTGGCTTCCTTCCTGACTCCTCTCTGAGTCTCTTGCTCCCAGTGTAGACGTAGCTAACTTTTGGGCTGTTTCACTGAGCAAGAGACTCGCAGGTAGATTAGTCAGGAGGATTTTCCTATGGTCCAGCATGAGACAATGGTTACATAGAAACCAGGGAGGTGGTCACTCTTTAGGGTATTTGTAGGAGTGACATTTGACAGGAGATGCCAAAGACATTGGAGTTGGTACCCATGTCAGTCTTCATCCAGCTGGTTAGTCCATGCTTCTCATAACAATGTCATCATCTTATCTTCTGGTTTTTAAATCCTGTCTTATTCTGAGACACGAATTGAAGTTTAATTAGGAAGATTGGGCAAAGGGGAATCCTCCCCAAAGAGAACCATGGAGGGAAACAATATCACTCCTGCATTAGATGGAAACTAGAAACTTGACTCTCTTTCTGCTAGGTTGGAGGGTGAAGGCCATGTAGAAAGCCAGCAGGGAGACGATATCAAAAGAACCACAACTTTTACTGGCCTTTGCCCGTGAATTTTGGACAGGTGACACATGATTTTTTCCCTCAGTTTTTAAGTGATTTGGTTGGCCTTTCAACCAAATCCCTGGGACTGATTTAAAGGGGCAGAGGTAGCTCAGTGGGCACAGAATGAGCTCAGCTTGCTTGGGACTTTCAAGTAACAGGGACTATAGGCAGTGGTATTATGTCTATTTGATACCTTGTAGGGCATCAGTACTGCTAACTTCCCTTTTGATCTTCTGAGCATAAAACTGAGGCATGTTAATGATTTAGGTAGGAAGCGATAAAAAAATGATCCAGAACAAAAATAAAAGTCAATCAATTCCTCCTTGGGACCCAGAACAAATATAAAAATCAATCAATTCCTCCTTGGGAGGTGTGTGTGTGTGTGTGTGTGTGTGTGTGTGTGTGAGCCTGCCCATGTGTAGGTCAGAAGTAAAAATGGGTGTCTTTTTCAGCATTTCTCCATGTTACATTTTGAGACTAGGCTTCTCACCTAACCTGGAACTCACCAATTTGGTTAGCCTATCTGGCTATTGAATCTTGTGTCTACCTCTTCAGGGCTCAGATGACAAGCATATGCCACCATGCCTGGCTTTATATGATACAATGTCCACAAATGCAACTCAGGCCATTATCATTGAACAACAAGTGTTTTTTTCCATCTCTTTTTTGGCATTTACTCTGTATTAAAATGTACTGATTTTTCTAAAAGTCAGATGAAATTCCATTCTGGATCTTGTGAGATTACATCTTTTCTAGTAACCCCCTCTCCCCTTAAGAGCTGTTGTGTGACAACGACAGTAATAGATAGAAATCAATATGTAGGAAGATTGGAAACAGAAATTTCCATTTTCTCACAACCAACGCCTTCATGTTGTTTCCTTTGCCCACGCATCCTGAAAATCCCTGTCCATATCCATGCAGAACAGCACAGAATGGCAATCACAGCACAAGCATCATTACTGGTTTTTCCGGAGCTGTGCCATTCGTGTTGGGAAGTGCCTGAATCATCCTTGTAACTATCCCAGGGCTCCAGACGTCAGACATTTGCCTGGCCATTCTTTTATAATTTGCTCTTTGAGTGTAATGTTAGGTCAGAAGCATGCTACCCTGCTGGATTCCCTAAGAATTTTCTATGATGCTGCATAGTCTTCAGACCGCTTACCACTAAAGCCTTTGAAAATTTAATCAGATGTCTGCACCACATAGAGTTGGGCCATTCCCCATCATCACCCATTAAGGTTGTTTATTAAACTCCTCCAACTCATAAATAACTCTTTAATGGTCTGTGTAGTGGAGGCTGGAAAGCGGCAGCCTGAAGGCTGGATTCTGCTCACACACTCATTGAGCTGGGCTAACGTGGTATTGGCATACACAATGCTATTATTCCCCCCCACCCCCCCGTCTCCATTTTCTAAAAGCGTATTTGAGTTTGGTTGCAAACTTTAAGACCCCATTGAACTTCCCTTGAAAATGGTCATGTCTTTTGCTTCCTTGAAAAGCACATCTGGTCTCCTGGGCTGAACTTCCAGTAGCTGCAGTAGCAGCTGCTGCCACCACGTTGGGCTGAGCAGAAGATGCCTTCCTGGAAAGGGACACGTGCGCCTGTTTTCTATCGTCCCCTATTGTATTAGTTACGCTTATCACTGTGACAAAACACCTTATAAAACAACTTAAGTGGGGAGTGGTTTCTTTTTGTTCACAGCTGAAGATATACAACTCAGTATGATGGGGAGTCTTGGTAGCAAGAAGGTGAGGGAGCCGGTCACACAGCATCCATAGGCAGAAAACGGGGACAGATTGATGTATGTTGGTGCTGGGCTCAATTTCTCTATTAAGTCCAGTACCCCAGGCACTCACATTCAGGATGGATGTTCCTGGTTTAGCTAAACCATAGCAGAAGACCATGTTCAATTTCCTGTGCCCATATGATGGTTCACAACCACCTGTAATTTCAGTCCCAGAGGGAACAACACAATTTTCTAGCCTCTGAAGGCATCAGGCACATACTTGGTGCACAGACATACATGCAGGAAAAAAATTCCATACATATGAAATCTTGAAAATGGAGAAAAAACAAAAAAAGAAAAAAGAAAAGAAAAATCTTCCTGGAAATGCCCTCACTATCATTTGTTGGCATGCTCCTTTGGCTATTTTATTGGGTTCTAATATGTACCACACTTCCAACCCTTATTCTACCCTGATCCCTTCCAATCCTCCAAAACTAGGTAGGAGAGAAAGAAGGTTAGAGGGGAAGGGGGGCATATACTTCTTTAGATTTCTTCTTGCTGATTAGGGGTATTGGGTTCCTAGGGTCAAGCCCAACCTTCATCTTCAGGTTATCCAGCAGTCCAGCAATCCAACACTCTAGCAAATGCAATATCAGGAGCCAACAGCAGCAGGGACCCGTATAATCATCATCATCATCATCATCATCATCATCATCATCATCACCACCACCATCATCATCATTATCATCATCATCACCACCACCACCACCACCACCCCACCACCACCATCATCATCATTATCACCACCACCACCACCACCACCACCACCACCACCACCACCACCACCACCACCACCACCACCCCACCACCACCAGCAGTGGCAGCGGCAGAGGCAGCGGCAGCAGCAGCAGGGGCAGCAGGAGCTGCCATAGTCCATCTCAGAGTTCTCAAATTTATACCCTCTCAAGAGTCCCCAGAACTTCAAACATAAACTATCTACAGCTGGCAAAAATCATGCCCCTCCTAGAACATGAGACAATCAGAGTCAGCAGCTGTGGACAAACTGAAGCAGCCCCACACCCCACACCTGGGATCAAAACAAAAATATATTCACATAACATGACCCGGTTTTTAAAGAAACAAAAATTCGCCCTACAATCCTTGGTGATTCTAACAAGGTAGCCAATGAAGATGAACCAGAATAAAATAAGCCCTGTATTTTTTTTCTCAGTAGTACTGGAGTGTTTGGTAATCAATTCCGTCTTTCTGGGCCCAGAGGGCATCTAAGTTTGCCAATCTAGGCAAAATAGCTGCTTTTTTTTTAATGGCTTTGCACACAGGACTACAGATAACCTTAAGGAAATAATAAACACAAGCACATTCAGACTATCACGGCGTGATATCACATGACAGCTATCACATCTGACAGATCCTGATGCCTATCACTGTTCACGACGTTGACCCAGTCATATGAGCCTTCTGTGAGCCTCAATTTCCTCAGATTGCCAATGAGACCAAAGACACCCACTTCACTGATTGACAGCAAACATTTAATAATTGTTGGCATGCAGTAGGTGATCAATAGATAATAATACATTTAAAATTAGTGTAAGTGGTTCTTGGTGGTTAGTTAATTTACCCAATTCTTCTTGGATGGTCAAATTTATTTTTATAAGAAGACAATTTAATTTCCTGTGGTCTTGCTGTCCACGAGCACACTCTTCAGAGACACCTCAAAAGTGATAACAAGAGCAACAATAGCATCCATAAGTGGTTACGATTTAATAATGTTGTGTCAGAGTAGCTAAAGAGTGACCTTAATATTATGATTTAATTGGAACTGTAAATTAGAATATGCTGCTGTGCTTTGCCATGCTAAGGAGGAGGTTGGGCAGGAAACAGTTGGTCTTTAACCTCGTTGTTCCTACTGACGTCTCCTTAGGCAATCATAAGCTCTCCTTGCTCTGTAGGGCTTTCTTCAGTTGTTAATATGTCTAGAGATTCTTTGGAAACATTTCTAATAATGTAGAGAGGTTTGAATCTCGGATGCAGAGGGCGTGTGTGAATTATTAGCCCCAGGAGAAGGTCCTAGAAGATGCTTTGCCTTTCTCTTAGTTACTAGTTCCTTTGCTTGTTGGAAACCTACCGAAATCCTCTTCCATTTACAATCCAGCAGAGACCATCTTCCTTCTAAATGTCTGGCAGTTCATTTAACATCTTCCCATCTAGGACTGTATATATCAACTGAGACCCCACAGTAGACAGGGTGATCCTTACAGATCTCTATTCCCGACTCTCGAGATTCTTCCTTGCCTTTCAGCTCAGTTAACTACAATCCAGACTGATCACACACAGTACGCACGACTCTGCATATCTCTAGTCTTGATGGCAACCCCCCCCCACCCACCCCCCGCTCCGTACTCACATGCTTCAGGACACTGCTCACCTTCCACACCCCTCTCACCTCTGACTTGCCCCTGTATGAATCCCTGCTGTCATACTCTAGCCCTCCTATATTTGCAAAGTTGGCTTTCTTGGGTCTCACATTAAAAGTCATCTTTCATTTCTTCTAAATGGACAGCATTAAACCAATTCCTCAAGTCGGATTGCTATACACACAGATCAGTGCATCTCTCAACCTTTGTCAGAGGAGCTTGATTTTGTAGGCGATGGGGATTAGCACGGAGACCTGCAACTACTCAGTGTGCAGAAGTGCTCACCCCCGAGCGGGATGTCTATACATACACCACTCCTCAAGGCTCAGGGATCTTCATGGAAGAGGGGACAGAAAGACTCTAAGAGCCAGAGGTGGTGGATGACTTCAAGGAAGCAATGTTTTCTGGACCCAAGAGAGCAGACGCATACATGTGAACTCACAGTGATTATGATAGCACACACAAGACCTGCTTAAGCTCAAGCCAGACCAAAGCCCAGCACGGAGAAGTCAGGGAGGTGGACACAAGTCCCATCCTTAGCTGAGGAGCTACTGGATTTTGACAGCTACTAGGGAAGGCAGAGTCAGTTTTTCTTTATACGTAGGACCACTAGTATATTGACAATGCTCCAGGGTGGGCCCCACACTCCAGAGTTGTTGGCCAACACAAACCTGGACTCACTGGGTTTAAGAAAGAGTTAGGAGAGTGAAGAGCAGGAGGATTTCATATAATGAAATACATTGTATCAAATTCTCAGAAAAATTATTTTTTTAAAAAAGAAGGTGTCTAATTCGGTGCTAGTGAGGTGATTCAGTGTTTAAATGCCTGTGGTACAAATATAATGATTTGGTTCCTCAGAACCTACATAAAAGCCAGGTGGGTTTTGGCCTTCAAGAGGGAAATGGGATCTCTGCAGTAAGCGGGCTAATGAGACTAGCTGTATGGATGAGCTCTGTTGTGGTTAAGAGACCCTGCCTGGATGGATGAGATAGAAGAGCCATCTAGGAGGATTCCAGATATCAACCTTGGGCTTTGACATGCTCATACACATGTGTACACACACACACACACACACACACACACACACACACACACACACAAATAGGAAAAGAAAAAAACAAACACATCTTATAACCATGTCTGAGAATGCTGTGTCCTTTTCTTCTGCATCTTATGCCTTCACACTCCAATATGCTCTATATAGATTTTGTCTGCTTTCCTGTTACTAGTCTGTCTTCCTATCCTAGTGTAAGTTTTGCAGGGACCAAGGCTGCCACACCTCTCTCATTTCTCAGTTATATCCCAAGTGGATATCATGTTGTAGTGCACACAGCAGGCATTAGTGTTTATTGAATGAGGAGTGAATGACAATGTAACTGATGCAGGAAAATTCACGGTAGTCACAAAAGGATTTCCCTGGAATGGATGGCTAGAAAGATGTCAATATAACCAGATAAACCTGGTATATGTTTGTTATTGTTCCTCAAGGAAAGGCTTGTAAAGGTATAGAAAAATAGAGTGTTAGAGACAAATTATGGTTCATTTATTTCTAGCAAGGTCCAGGGAAGGCAGAGTTTCAGACCAATTAACACTTTTGTCTGGAAATAGCTCAGACTTTGATTTATCAACCATGTCTTGGGAACTTGGTTATCAAGAATCAGAGGTCTTGAATTTGATCAATTCTGAGAGTGCTGACAGATCCAATCAGCTGAAGTTCTGCTGTGTCTTGGTCTCTTACTGGGATCAGCCTGGTGATTGACCTAGTCTCTGTCTCTGAGCCAGCCTTACAGTACTCCCATTCCCCGTGATGGCTAGTCTTTATTATCAGCTTGTCTGCATTAGGAATCAGCTAAAGCACAGGCTGAAAGTCACTCGAGTCAGGGATTTTCTTGATCAGCTAATTCAAAGCAGGACAACCCACCCTAAATGTGATACATTCTGATGGCAGCTAGTAGGATAACCCACCCTAAATGTGGCACCTTCTGATGGCAGCTGCTTTGTGCCTGCTTGTCCTCACCCTAGATGGCAGGTTCAACTTATTCTGTTGCTCTGTCATTCCTACACTGATAGTAGAAGCAAATTTTTCATGGTTCCGATGTAGATTGTGGACCCCTGGCTCTCCGGGGACCCTCCAGGCCTTCAGCGCCAGCTTGAGACTGCTGAGACACACAGCCATGTGGACTGGACAACTACAGGATTCTTGCTTTCTCCTCTGTGAGACAGCTATTACTGGACTACTTATACTGCTCTTCACAAGCTACTTTAACAAATCCTCCCACATATATTGTATATATAAAATATATTATATTATATATCATATAACGTATTTTGTATTATTTCTGTTCCTCTAGAGAATCCTGATTAATGCACTCATGCTGTTAGGTTCTGGTTTGCCCATTCTTTTATCAGTTTCTGACCTTGGCCTTTCCTTCCCTCAGCTCTACTTCTACCACCTCCCCCACTTCCTGTGTATACTCTGATATAATAAGCTCAGATTTCAATCCTAAGAATTTGTAATCCAGGGTATATCTTCATATCAATTGATTGATAAGTTTATTTTCATATCAATCGATTGACACAATGGATATCTGACACCCCTACTGGTGGACTATGACATTAGTCCAAAGCCCAGCTCTGTTAGAGTAGATACCCAGGAAACAAAAAAGGAAGGAAACAAAATTCCAGGATCTGTGAAGTACGAACTAGGACATACTCCTAAAAGAATACTGAGTTCTAGATAAGAGGAACAAGATAAATGCATAAGTTAAGAATTTCTAAATGTGGGAACGTTCCCTCTTAGACCCAGAGCAGACTAGTTCCTTTTCCATATTCTGGAAAACACTGAGGCAGCTACTCTTAGACTTGATATTAAGCTCCTGGTCTTGGAGCAGATGTTATGTTGAGAGCCCAGAGACTGTTTTAGCACTTCCTCCCCAGTTCTGACAACTCAAGGCTTGTGAGAACAAGGCCATGCAGCTGATGACCACAGCCTGCACTCTCAAGTCTAGCCTAGGATGTGCTATTACCTATGACACTCGTCTGTACCATAAACAATGCACAAAATCTTTATCGGTTCTTCTTACACAAGCCCATGTCTCTCATATTTGAAATTAATATAAAACTAGTGGTAACAACAGTAATGTCATTCTAGATTGACCAGGCTAGGTGAGATCACAAAGACATGGGTACAAATTCTGGCTTGTATATCTCTCTAGTCATCAGTTTTCTCTTAGTAGTATTAAAACTGCAAGGTCATGGTGATGATTCAATAATGGTATGCAAAGTGAACTTCACACTCAATAAACATTCCTCCCTTCTCAAGTGTGTTGACTAGTTCTAATGATATCTGGGAAGGATGCAAATTGAGAAATGCCACTTTAATGATGTAACGTCAGGAAGTGGGTGGCATGGATATTTTTAGTCCTAGTGTCTCCACAAGCTCCTGACATTATAGTATGGGGGTAGCTTCCTGCTCTGCCTGTGTGTAACGCAGCTGTGCTTCATCGCTCTGATCCAGTGTGATGAGCATCCCAGCCCCTCACATTCAAAACATCCATGGAGAAGAGAATCCTTGATTGAGTTCTGCTCAGTTCTATTAAATATTTCTTGAACCTACTCTTTCATCTCTGGTCCCTTCCTTTTTTCCTGTCTCTTTACTGTCACAGCTTAGAAATTCATCATTGCCTACACACATCACTGAGCCAGTTTCCTGGCAGGTCTCTCTACCGCCAGGATCTTCCTCTCCAAGCTGTCCTTCCCACACAATCTTTCAAAAATGTGCACATGATGTTGCCGTCCCCTTTCCTAGAAACCCTCAGTGACAATGTGCTTCTGACCACGGTGGTTCTCAGTCTCTGTGGTCACATTAATTGCTTTGCCATGCTAGTCCTAAGGCAGGGAGGGTCAGCTATCCATTCACCAAATATTTGTTGAACATCTACTGTGTCAGTTACTAGTGAGTGTTTGGGGCATAACGATAAATGTGTCCATGTTGTCAGAAACTTGTTAGTAACAAGGGTGAGAGCCCTCACAATTGCATGTAATTTATTTGACTATTATGGTGGATGCATTTTATTTCTGTAATAACATTACCCTAAATCACTTGCATGGTGATGTGCTCTGTGGTGGGCAATGGAGGGGGATTTATAGCTAGCAGTAAGGGAGTGTGTAGAAATCTGAGCATGCCTTCAGCAGAGAGAATATGGGCACTGTCATAGTTTATCTGAAGGAGGAAATCAAATACTGCTGCTTGCCTATAATATACCAGTGAAAATTGTGTCTGTGCATGCATGTGTGTGTGTGTGCGTGCACACACACATGTGCACATGTGTGTACATTTGTGTGAGTGTATTTGCATATACTTGTTGCATGTGAATATGTGTACACATACATGTATGGGTCAACCTCCTGTGTTGTTCTCCAGACTAGCACCTTCCTACCTTCCTTCCTACCTTCCTTCCTTCCTTCCTTCCTTCCTTCCTTCCTTCCTTCCTTCCTTCCTTCCTCCCTCCCGCCCCCCTTCTCCTTTCTCTTTTCTTCCTTATCTTTCTTTCTTTCTTTCTTTCTTTCTTTCTTTCTTTCTTTCTAGGTAGGGTCTCACTCACTGGCCTATTGGTTATGCTGGCTGACCAGCAAGCTGTAGGAATCTGCCTTTCTCCATCTTCCTAATTCTGAAGTTGATTCTGAGGGACCAACTTCAAGTACCTATGCTTGTCAGGCAAGCACGTTGCTTATGGAGCATCCCCCAACCCCTAGTACATGTCCTTCCAATCTCTTTGTCTGGCCTCTTTTCCCCCTGCAGCTCATTCTTGACTATATCTTCTTTGCACCATGTATTAACTGATCTCTACTCCTCCGAGGCATTTGACAGGGATTTTCCATTCCCAACAACAGAAGCATTTTGGATGAAGATGACTGCAAAACATAAACCCAAGACCAGAAGTTCCATCCCTGTGAGAGAAGATCTAAGTTAATCTTGTAAAATGAAAATTAGGAGTGACAGAGGAATTTGATGAGTCTATCAGGATGATGCTAATAGATTACATTTCTAGTTTATAGAGTCATTTCTTGGAAGCTGATGAAAATAGACATAGCTATAATAATAAACATGAGGGTATGTTGGTATTAATAGTTGTTATTCAATCAAAAGTATGTAGAGATACATTGCAGGGAAATAGTTATAGAGGATGAAGAGTAAAATGTGATATAGGACTCCACTTTATGCTATACTCATGTGAGGAGAGATTAGATGGAAATGTGCTGTGGAAAGTTCTGTGCCACAAGGCAACCCTCAAAAGACCCCAGAATAACATAGTGTTCCTTAGCCTAATTATGGTAACCGGCACATCACAATGTGGACCTATCTTAGTTAGACTTTGACTGATGTGAACAGACACTATGACCAAGGCAAGTTTTAAAAAGACAACATTTAATCGAGGATGGCTTCCAGGTTCAGAGGTTCAGTCCATTATCATCAAGACCAGAACATGGCAGCATCCAGGCAGGCATGGTGCAGGAGGAGCTGAGAGTTTTGCATCTTCATCTGGAGGCTGCTAGCAGAATACAGGCTTCCAGGCAGCTAGGATGAGGCTCTTAAAGGCCACAAGCACATTGACACACTTCCTCCAACAAGGCCACACCTACTCCAACAGGGCCACACCTTTCAATAGTGCCACTCCCTGGGCAGAGTATATACAAACCATCAGAGGACTTAAGATGGACTGATGTTTATAACCTTCTCTTAGTGCCACATGCCTGAGTCATCTCTGTTAGCACACATAGCTCACAGATCTTTCACCTGCTGATGTGAGGACTTATCAGTGCATGACATCAAAGGCAATGCCTGACAAATGACAATGGCTCAGAGGGAAAAGTGAGACATGACAGAAGTTGATTTTCTCTGCAGTTCTGTAGAGGAATTTTTAATCCAGCAACATGGCTGCTCTGGCAAGGAATCATACTCAAAGATATGGCTTAGAAGAAGTGCAGACACACTCTGGATTACAGTATGATCTGGCTGGAATACAGACATGGTCTTACTACATGCCTTTAAGACCTAAGAGTGAAGGTATGGTTAGTTTATAGAGGGAAGCAGCCATCTTTAAAAGTGAAGTCTAATTGAGGGACAGACAAAGTGATGAATCAGAAAAACATTTGACAGAATGACTTGGAGATAGAATACACCCAACTCACAGGAGAACAGCAAAGGGAGAGAGGCTACTTAAGAGCGGTGAGAGAAGAAAAGGTGTGTGGTGGGTCATGTATGTGTATAGCAGTTTTTCTGTGACAATTCTATGGAGATAGACTATAGAGAGAACAGACATAGATGAAGACAGAACTAGCCAGAGAATGAGAAGGATCCAGAAGATTAGAACATATTGCCAAAGTTAGTACGAGGCCAGGTAGAGCAATTCAGTCAGAAGCAGAGGAAAAGCAAGGTTGAATCAGTCTGCTTGGAAGTTTATACTGTCCTGAGGCTTGGAAGCTTCCTGGCCAAGGCCTAGGGATAGTTAGAACAAAGAAGGGAATGTTCTGAACTCAGCCCACGCTGTGTATTTGCACATCATGGCTACAGCTCTCATCTTATCTAAGGAAATAAAAGTGACATTTATACATGTCATTTTTAAAAATTAAATTTCTATATAATATATTTTGATCATGTATTTCCACTCCCTCAACTTCTTCAGATCCTCCACACCTCCTTCCCCACCTAAATATATATTCTTTCTCTTAAAAAATAGATATACAAATAGAAAACAAAACAAGCAGAAAACAAGAAATAAAAAACTCCACAGAAACATAAAAGCAAAAATAAAAACAAACAGGCAAGCAAAACCAGTAAGACAAAAATGGGAAAAAAGACAAAACAAAGTAAAAAGACCACAAAAATACCATTGGGCTTGTTTTCTATTGGCCAACTACTCCTGGCTGTGAACCTGCCCTGGAATGTGTTTGATATATCCAGGGACAATTCATTGGAGAAAGCTGATTTTTCCCCTGGCCAGTGGTAATTAGTTGAAGATAGCTTCTTGATTATTCAGTTTGGCTTGACTTTGTACATATTTTCCATGTGTTGCCACACTCTGTGAGTTCATATGTGCATCATTAGCCTTTTTGTGTCTAAAAGAAATTGTTTACTTGGAACCATCCCTCATCAATGTTCCTTGTTATCTTATCTTATCTTATCTTATCTTATCTTATTTAGTTAGTTAGGTTTTTTTTTTTTGTTTTTTTTTTTTTTTGAGACAGGGTTTCTCTGTGTAGCCCTGGCTGTCCTAGAACTCACTTTGTAGACCAGGCTGACATCGAACTCAGAAATCTGCCTGCCTCTGCCTCCCAAATGCTGAGATTAAAGGCATGTGCCACCACTGCCCAGCCCCCTTGTAATCTTAATGCCTCCTTTTCCACATAGATCCCTAAGCCTGGAAAGGAGGGGTTTGATGAAAATGGTCCTAAATTTGATGAGGATATTCCATTTAGGACTGAGTGCTTCAAAGTCTTTCACTCTTGGCACATTGTCCAGTTGTGGGTCTCTGAATTAATTCCCATCCACTACCTGCAGAAGCTTCTCTAATGTGGGTTGGGCAAGGCACTGATCTCTAGGTATAGCAATATGTCATTTCATTGCTATGTCCTTTTAGCAGAAGAGTAGTATTGGGTTTTTCCCTAGGCCCATGATGTATCTATTCTTAGGTTCCTGAAAGTTTGAGCAGTGTCAGGTATGGCTTGCATCTCATGAATGGGCCTTAAATCCAACTTTTAAAAAGTGATTGGTTACTTCTAAAACCTTTGTGCCACTATTGTAGTAGTATATCTTGCAGGCAGCTTGCTGTTGTAGGTCATAGGGTTTGTAGCTGAGTCATATTGATTATCACTTTTCTCCTTCAGTATTGTGCAGAGTACCTTACAGTATGATGAATGTTAGTCAGTAGGGACGAAGCTTCTAGTTAGGTACTGACTTGACCTCTCCACGTTAACTTGACATAAATGTTTTCTTCAACAAGAGGGGCTTATCATCAGGGTCTGAGAGCAACTAATAGCTTTGGCAATAGTCTGTGATATCTGAGGGTGGGTTCCATAGGACCCTCTTGGTCAACAAATCAACAAGATCTTCACTGAAGGTTTGATAGAATTTTGTACTGATTATGGCCCTGGACTGTTTTTGATTGGGAAATTTAAAACTACTGTTTTTGTCTTACTAGGGAGTATGAGTCTGTTAAATTTCTTAATTTATCTTGATTTAACTTTGGTATGATATATATATATATATATATATATATATATATATATATATATATACATACTAGGTTTTCCAATTTTTTGGAGTACAAATTTTAAAGTATGTCCTTATCAATCTTTGAACTTCCTTAGTGTCTGATGTAATGTTTCTCCTTTCATCTGTAATTTAATTAATTTGAATCTTTTCTCTCCATCTTTTGGTTGTCTTGCCTAAATGTTTGTCAATGTTTGTTTTTTTTAAAAATCAACTCTTTGCTTTATTGATCTGTTGTTTTTATCTCACTGACTTCAGTCTTCATGTTGCTTATTTCCTCTTGTCAACTTTTGTGTGTTATTTCTTCTTGTTCTAGAATTTTCAGTTTGTCATTAAGTTACTGATATGAGATCCCTTCAGTCTCTCTTTTGTTTTTTTAATGTAGGTATTTGGTGCCATGATCTTGCCTCTTAGAACTGCCTTCAGTGCATCCAGAGGTTAGATATGCTGTGCTTTTAGTCCTGTTCAATTCTAAAATGTTTTTAATTTCCTTCTTGATTTCTGTCTTGACCACATCTTTATTCAATAGTGAGTTGTTCAATTTCCATGAGCTTGTATACTTTCTGCTGATTTTGCTATTATTGATATCCAGCTTTAATACAGGGTGGTCAGAAAGGATGCAGAATGTCACTCATCTTTCTTTCTTGTATCTGTTGACACTTGCTTTGTGTCCTAATATGTGGTGAATTTGGAGGAAAGTTCCATGAGCTGCTGAGAAGGAGGCATACTCGGGATAGGGTAGAATGTTCTGTAGATTTGACCCTATCATGGGTATGATATGTCCATACAAGGTCCATTTGACTTATGTTGTTATTTCGCTACAGTATTTCTCTGTTTAGTTTTTGTCTTGGTGACTGTCTGTCAGTGATAGTGGGGTACTGAAGTCACCACTATCACCGTGTGAAGGTCAATATGATTTTAGCTGTCGTAGTGTATCTTTTATGAACTTGGGTGCCCTTGTGTTTGGTGCATAGATAGCTAAAATTGGAATTTTGTGAATTTTTCCTTTGATAAGTATGTAGTGTTCTTCTCCATCTCTTCTGATTAATTTTGGCTTGAAGTCTATTTTGTCAAATATGGAATTGTTACTCCTGCTTGTTTTTTGGATATATTTGCTTGCAATACTTTTTTTCCCATTCTTTTACTGTGAAGTAATGTCTATTCTTGATGGTAAGGTTTGTTTCTTGGATGCATCAAAAAGATGTATCCCATTTTCTAGTCCAGTCTGTTAGTCTTTCTTTTTATTGAGGAACTGAGACCATTAATGTTGATAGTTACTAATGAGTAATGTTGACTGAGTCCTATTACTTTGTTGTGGTGGTATAGCTGTCCTCCCTTTAGATTTACTGCTCTTGGATTATTTGTTCCTTGTATCCTCTTGTCTTTGTGGGGTAGATGCTCTGTTCTTTGGTTGTCCACTTTAGATTGTAGGCAAGCTGTAGAGTTCCTGGTGGAGAGTGCTTCTGCAATTGGGTGGGTGCCACAAAGAAATAGAGATGAGCTAGTAGGAAAGGCTGAGTCTAAGCTCAGGATGGTCACTGGGGGTACCTAGTAGAAAATGTTTCCATGGGTCAGTGGCTGACACTAAGGAATGGAGATGTCCTAGAAGGAGAGATTGAGAGGGTCCACAGAAAAGAGCTTGGGAGACCCTGTGTCTGAAGAAAGAGGTAGAGTTCCCTGGGAATGAAAGAGGAGTGGGAGGTGAAGCTCTTGCAGGCAGGCTGCAGCAGAACTAAGAGTCAGTATGGAAAGACAGAGGCTGATCTTCACTAGGTTTTTATAGAAACACGTGAGAGGAAAATTCCAAGTTAGCATAGGCATTCCTGGACAGGAGCCAGTGGTGTGTTTTTGGATGGAGTGTCTCTGATGATCTTTCTTTCAAGAACATGAAAAATGGTGGTCAATTGATGTGCCAGCATCAGGGGATACCCAGGGGAAACTCTACCCTCTCAGAGGGCTAGGAGAGGGTGGTAAGGATTGTTGGATGGGTGACCAGGAGGAGGGGCAGTGACAGGATGTAAAGTGAATAAATAAATATAGAATGAAAAAAATGGTGGTTGAGAGTTCATCAGGACACAGTCCTCTCAGAGATGAATGAGAACTGGAAGATACCATCAAATATGTCTAAGTGGAAGCAGAAAACAGAAGAACGTGAAGCTCCAGGCAGTCAGTGAGGAAAAAATAGAGGAAATTGGTCAAGAGCTTGAAGCCTGTGCTTCTGAGGCAACTTTGGGGGACTGTGTTGGAAGGTTATTAAAAACATGACACTTTAGGAAGGTAGCCCCTTCCCTGTCTGTGCAGCCATAAACAGGGCTCAGCAAGTTTCCTGTGCTGCAGATTGATTATTCTAGAGTTTCTCATTGTGTGGTCTCTCTCTGATCAGAATGGGAATACAGAAGGGGCTGTTCCGGGGTGACCCTCACTTTGTAATTAACCCTTCTCATTAGAGGCTCACTTGCTTCTGATGGGCAGTACACACACGCTTGTGGTTATGTAACTGCCAAGCAGGGCTGGGCGAGTCATTTGTTGGCATCCTAATTGTGTCCAATCAGAGGGAAATGAATTGCATCAAGAAGAGTAATGAGCGGAGGAGTACCCTGGCAGCCATCCACAGGCTCCACCCTGTCAGCTGTGTAGCCTGGCAATCTGTGTTGAAGCAAAGCTCTGTGGTAGACAGCTCCCGCTTGAGGAATGCTGAGGGGGCTGGGAGGGGGTTTGGCACAGGGAAAGAACACTTAAGTGAGAGAGAGGAGGTGGAATACTAGCCCTTCCTTTTCTTATGAACGCTCATTTTTCTCTTCTTTCTGTTTTATTTCTTTTGATACCCGAGAACCTCCAGTGATACCTCAGCCTTTGTGCTAATCAGAGTTCTCTAAAGAGAGAGATAAGCAGGAGTTGGTAAGTACATATGTGTCTGTATAGAAATGAATGACCCGAGATATGCAGAGATACATATACACATTATATTGGCGCGCACACACACATTCTATAGATTGTTCATAGAGCTAGATAGATTTGGTTTATTATGAGGTATTGTTGAAGAGGTCCCACAGTCTGCCATCTATGAGCCCGGATATCTGAAGAGCCAGGGAAGCTGTGCTGTAAAGATCTGAGAAGAGGAACTGAGGGTAGGAGGGTATGCAGATCCCAGCCCCAGTGATTGGGAAAAGAATGGATTCACCTTCTTCTTCCCTTTCTGGGAGGTACGGGCTTACTGCATTGGAAGATGTCTACTCATATTGAGGAGGGCTGTCTGCTTGCCCAGTCTACCAATATAGATGCTGCTCTCTTCCAGGAGCACCGTTGACTAAATAGACATCCTATAGTCAGTTTGGTACCATGGATTTACCACCATAGTAGTGATGTGAGCTGAGGAAAGTGAGGAGAGAGCAGAGCAGGGAATACAGAGGAAGTGAGTTGAAAGTAGAGATCAGCAATGAGATAGATAAAAAGAAAACAGTTTCATTGAGTGTTTATCCTCCATCTGCTTGGGTTTACTGTGGCTGCTTCTAGTGTGGCAACAGAGCCATTGCTGGTGGCAGATCCTAAATTGCATGTGTAGTGGATGCTGCTCTGGTCATCTTAGTAACAAGAACTCCAGTGCTGACTGATGGCAGGCATGGGAACTCCAGAGCCATAAGAGTGCACTACCGTCTATGAGGGAAATTAGGAGGAATAAAAATGTCATAGAACAAGATTGGATCTCTATAGAAATGTCCTAAGAGTTAATAAAATGGCCAGCTAGTAAAAGGCAGTCAGTAAAAAGGAGTTGGGAGTAGGACTAACTCCATCAAGCCTCAGCCAAGCTGGGGAATGCATGCCTCCTAATTTTTATTTTATTTTTTCTGTTCAGATTTTATTTTTTTGAGAATTTCATATATGGATGTAATACATTTTAATCAAATCTATCCCTCCCCTCAAATTCCTCTCCCATTCCCACCCCCTCTTCCAACTTAGTTTTTATTGTTGCTGCTGAATCCACTGAGTCTACTTCATGCTTCCTGTATGTGCACAGTGTAAGACTGTCTATGGCAGCATGATGCAGTCTTTCAGGGACCTTATCAATGGAGAAAACTCTCTTTCCCACTGCAGCCATCAGTTGCCAGTAGCTTCTCAGCTAGGGGTGGGATTTCATGAACCCCTCCTTGGTACATGACTGGATTTTAGCTGGCTTGATTTTGTGTAGGTCTTATCCATGCATTTTTGGCTGCTGTGCATATACATCCTGTCATGTCTGGATAATACTGCCTCACTACAGATATCCACTACCATTGCTCCTGAAATCATTCTGCTTCCTCTACCGCAATGATTCCTGCACTTTGCAGTGTTGATATACAAGTCCCATTTGGGTCTGAGTACTCACCGTTGCCTCTTCTCTGCCTGCTGATCATCTGTGGGTCTACTGTAAAAGGAAGCTTCTTCAATAGGGATTAATCTATGGGATGAAGATAAGAATTTAGGGGGTGTTTACTATAATGTCCATTTATTGTTATTAGGTTCTTCCCTAGACCACTGGTTTTTGGTCCAGTTAATGGTACTAAGCATGAGTTCTGTTTTATGAATCTTGCCTTCAATATAGTTAGGAAGTGCTTGGTTACTTCCATATCACTCGTACCATTTTTGCACCAGTGGGCATGTCTTGACAGGACAGTCATATCATAGCTCAGAGGATTCACAGCTGGCTAGGATTGTCTGTTACTTTCCCCATCCCAGTAGCATTCATAGAAATGTCTAGCACTGTGAAACCTAGTCAGCTAGAGATACAGCTTTTATATCAGCACCAGCTTTACTCCACTATGCCCTGTGACTCAAATATGTGGGGTTTTCAGCAGTAGTGTCTTACCACCAAGTTATGAATAACAACTTAAAAAGAGAGAACTCATATGTGGCACTGGGATCCCTATTTGATGGTCTATGCCATCTGGAGCATGTATTGCCTCATTGTGTGGAACTCCATTTAAATTCCTCTGGATGGATATGTGTATGTGTACGTGTACGTGTTCGTGTACGTGTGTATGAAAGTTTCTACAGCAGTAGCTTTCTGTATGACATTTTCTAAGGTCATTACTTATAGCTGCCCTTCTACATACTCACTCCTACTTTGCCACGTCACCCCTCCCCATTTAACTCTTGCTGTTCCATTATTCTCTTTTCCTCTTTATAGCACCTGCCTTACCTTGAAGTCTCCTTCATAGCCCCTTACTAGTTTCCTTTTGAGATAGCATCCACATATGAGAGAGAACATGTGGTGTTTATCTTTCTGAATCTGGGTTACCTCACTCAGAATGATTATATCCAGCTCTATCCATTTACCTGAAAGTTTCATAATGTCATTTTCACTTTTTTTGAGGTTGTATATAGGGGTTAGGGTCTGGAACATACATATGTATGTATGTGTATGTATGTTTGGGTGGGTACACATGTATATATGAATGCATGTGGTGTGTGTGTGTGTGTGTGTGTGTAGGTCAGAGGCCAACCTCAGGAGTCATTCTTCAGGTGTTGCCCACCTCAGTTTTGACATAAGATCTCTCATGGGCTTAGAGCTAGGTTGGCAGCCAATGCAACCCAGGGCTCTGCCTGTTTCTACCTCTCCCTTGCTGGAATGAAAAACATGCCACCATTACCAACTTTTTTGGTTGCTTGTTTGTTTGTTTGTTTTGAGACAGGGTTTCTCTGAATAGCCCCGGCTGTCCTGGAACTCTCTCTAGACCAGGCTGGCCTTGAACTCAGAGATCTGCCTGCCTCTGCTTCCCAGGTCCTGGGATTACAAGCATGCCATGGTTCCCAGCTTTTGTTCTATAGGTTCTTAGACTGGAACTCAGCCCATCAAGCCATCAAGCTCAAAAGGCAAGCACTTTACCTACTGCACCATTGTCCCAGCCAAAGAGTACACAGCTTTAATGTCCATGCCTTTGGCTATAGATGGACTAAAATAATGGTTCAATATAGGAGGGGGAACTTAGAGAGAAAGAGAGAGAGAGGGAGAGAGAGAGAGAGAGACAGAGACAGAGACACAGAGAGAGACAGAGAGAGAGAGAGAAAGAGGCAGCAGCATGCTTACCTGGAAATCCTAATGGCCAGGGTGTGTGAGTACTGGAGCTTGTACAGACAAGAGGGCCTGAAAGTCAGACAAAGTTCTCTTGATCCAGACACATGAATCTGTTGTAGCCAGGATGCTTTACAGAAGTCTACCATGGCCAAGTGAAAGGTTCATTAGGACCATTATGGAGTTGTGCAAGAAAGGCCCAATGGGGAGGGAATGGTGTTATAGGCTCTGAGCAAGGGAGAGTGGCAAGAGAGAAAACCAATAGGAAGGCAATTTCTAAAAGGGCTAGATCCCTTGCAGTGTGCCAAGGGACTTTGACCTTGCCTGAGGACTGCTGTGATAAGCAGGAATTTGATTACAAGGAAGAAAATTCCCAACTTGAATAGCCCAAAGTCAAAAGAGGAATGTATTAGATTGGAATCTAAGGGAAGAATGAGTACCACATCCTGGCAGGGGTCAAAGATGAGACTCAGCTCAAGACATCAGGGGTGGAACGTGGGGCCTGGGAGAGGGGGTGGGGTCTGGAACATGGATACAACTTAGTACTTTTCTTGCCTCTTCTTACATTTGAGCTCCTGCCTCTCTTCCTGTACTCCAACTTCAAATGTTAGAGAAAGCAGGCCCCTATAGCATCTAAGATTCCCTGCACATGGCTTCTATCACTGGAGAGGGGGCATGCTACACTTCCTGTCCCAGACCAGACATGCTGGAGAGGTTTGTTGTCCCGTTAGGACTCTCTGCGACTTTGAAGACTGGGTAGGGTGAACTGGGCATTAGTACCAAGATGTCTACTGTAGCAATGCCCGCACAAAACATCTTTGACTTCCAAATCGGCATCCTAGGCTAAGTATCTTCATATTTGAGAATACTTAAGAAGTCTGATTCTGTAAGAGTCGGTGATTGGTTAGTGGGCATTGTATATAAACAGCTTTGAGGAGAGCCTGGCACATAACCATCTTACCTAAGTGTTAAGAATAGAAGTTGGTGTGGTAAGGATTCAGTGTTGGACACTCATAGCTAATATTCAAGGTTCTAAGATCCTGTCAAGGCAAGGACAGCTTGAGCCCCCCAGCCAATACCTGCCATCCCTCATCTGATGCCTCTTATGTTTTCATCTCCAGTGACAGGAGTTTGATGGCTGTCAGGACCTCCTGTTAGTAAGTAATGGCAAGTGTCCTGCAGGAATCACATTTTGCTGCTGCCACTCATTGCCAAACAGTGTTAGACACTCAATACACAGCTAATAACAATGAGTGATAAATTAAAACTGACAGGGGGAATTCTTCCCATTATTCATGCATCTCTATTTGAATAAGCTAAGGTTTTCCCACCAAACTTTTTGATACCAGTAACATCTCGGTGGATCCTCTAACAACAGCCCTGACAGGCAGGGTTTCAAACAAACATTAATTAAGTCTCTTAACTCCCTAGTAAATCAGTGCACCATATGGCAATTACAGGGGAAAAAGAATAATTATGAGGGGTAAGAAATTTTTAAATGATTGCTTACTTTATCACAACACGAAGATCATTTGCATACATGCAAATGGGTATTTAGAATGTGGATAAGACTGAACAGCCTGGATAATGTCTAATGAGCCATAATTCTGTCCTTCCAAGGACAGGTGGTCTTGGTCTGGGAATACTAGGTCAGACTTTGATGCTCTCAAGGGCAAAGGTCTGAGTTTATTTTCTGCATGCTGTCCCCAGTTCTTAGGCTAGTAATATCCCATCGAACATCCTATGATAATAGGCAAGTTCTATATGTCACTGTCCAAAAGGAAAGTCACTAATGACTACTATGACAGAAGAACTAAAATTTTAATACAATTTCAGTTAACTTAAGTAGCATACATGGTTTGAGTTTTTAGATAATGACTCATATAATTTCAAGGGGGATACATATGAGATATTGACATATTATTAACCAGACTACAGCCTATTGCAGGATGCAAGTGGTTATTGTAAATTGCATCCTTTGTTTTTCCAGTCATTCTCCATATGCCCATTGTTCAGGGCTGTGACGCAGACTAGCTAGCTTCATTGGGAAGTAAGTGGAATCTGTAAGAGGTGGGACTTAGTGGGAGAGTTTGGGTTTCTGAGATATGCCCTTGTAGGAGATTTTTTTGTAGAGCCAGCTATAAGCTCTTTCATGTGCTTCTTCCTGTTGTAGCATGCTTCTACATACCCAAAGCAATGAAGGCAAATGACCATGGAAATGTAAGCCAAATAAATCTTTCCTCCCCTTAAGTTGGGTATATTGGGTGTTTTGTTATTGTAACAGAGATCTGATTTGTACAGAAGAAGTGAGAATCATCAAACTCCCAGAATCCTGAAGGGGAACAAAATAAAGCAAAACCATCAAAAGCTGGAGGCTTTACATCCTCTCACTTAAAACACACTACAAAGACATGCTTGCTGGCAACTACAGCAACAGCAAGAGCCGAAAACCAGATACACAACTGAATAAAACAGAACAGAGCACATAGGAATTAATGTGTGTTCATGGAACCAAGAAAGTGTGACAGTGATGTTGAGAAGACTTGTAAAGAGAAAGCAGTCTCTTCAGCAGATGTTGGTGGCAACGTTGGATATTCAGTACAACCAGAGAAAAACAGATTCCCGAAAGACTTGCAGGAAAGCATATAGCTCTTAAAATGAGAGCACACAGAGACAGTCTGAGCCAGTGGTGTAGGCAGCCATTTACATAGGACCTAAAAGCACAGGCAACAACAAAGAACACAGTCAAATGAAAATCCATTAAACCATGAAGTTTTGCATAGCAAAGGAAACTTAGCAGGGTCAAGAGATGACTTACAGGGTAGAAGAAAGAGTCTGTATATAAAAAGGATGACAAGAGATTGACATCCAGAATATAAAGGGGACTCAAAAAGATGAACACCGAAATCACCAAACAATCAAATTTTAAAATGGACTTGGGAGTTTGATGGCCTACATAGCAAGTTCCAGGCCAGCCAGGGCTAGGTAGTGAGGATCAGTCCCAGGGCTGGGGTTATAGGCTCAGTGGATAAAGCACTATATGTTGTAAAGGTCGAAGTTCAGATCCCAAGAGCCCAGTTTAAAAAGTCAGGTTGGCATGGCAGTTGTTTAAGATTCCAAGGCTCGGGAGGCAGAGACAGGCATGTCCAGAAAAATCTGGCTAGCCAGAGTGGCCGGAAATGATAAACTCTAGGTTCTGGAGATAGACTGTTTGAACAAAATTGTTCTCAGTGGAGAACTGAGGATGCTACCCACAACCTCCAGCTTTGGCATGAATGTGCACATGTATGCATGCTAACCCCCCACGACTGTGAACATGTGCACACACATGCATGCATGCCGCACATGTACACATAAAATAAAATAAAACAAAACAAAATAAAAACATGGGTTTAAGAATAGAAACTGCTCACTTGGAGTCCCTGGGGGCAGTGTATAGTAACCAATCAGGATCAGAAGAACTGATTTCAGATGTTGCAAAGTGAATATCCTGGTCCCAATGAATACGTGAAAAAAAATAATGCTATCATCCTCGAACTCATGGGGATGTAAATCAAAACTACGAGGAGACAGCATCTCACCCTAACTACAGTGGTTGTCATAGACAAACAAGCAAGCAAACCCTCACAAACCAAGAAATAGTAAATGCTGACAAGAATGCAGGGAAATGGAGAAGCTTACACACAGTTGTTCTAAATACGAATGAGTGTAGGCATTACAGAAACAGTACCGAGTCCCTAAAGCTAAAACTGGGGCTTGTATATGATGTAGCAACTCCATTGCCTTATCTATTCCTGAGATGCCTGAGGAAAGGAACAGCCATGACTCAGGAAGACAACAAGGCCAATGTAAATAAATCTGAAGAGAGAGTTCGGAGTTTTCTCTAAAGATATAAAAGACAATTGTTTAAAGACTTAGAGCAGAGGAGTGAGATCAGAATAATGTTCTATAAAAATTCCACAGCATAGTGTGGGTAATGATCTAGAGGGAATGAGAATGGAGACAGGGCGCTACTCAACTTTTTGAGCTTCCTTGGCCACCTTCCATGGCCACCTCTAATGCAGGGTGTGGCTGGCTAGGATTCAGTGTGAGCAATGGCAGAATGGCCAGAGTGCAAGCCCTGGAGAGCCTACAGGGAGAGCAAAGGACCATCTGGAACCAGTTAAACACACCATCCCTGAGAATGAGAGACATGCTTGCTCAGGGGCCCCTGCTTTCTCTTTTTTATTCTCCCTCTGTGGGCGCCAACCTCTCCCCAACTTGCCAGTATTGAGAAGATAGTGTAGATGCCCAAGACTTGGATCAACCTTTCAGACTTCCCAGGTATCTGTAACATTTACTGTCACATGACATCCCTTGGGCAGTGCAGAGATATGAAGCAGGATCTGAAGAACTAATGCCAAATGAAGCGAACCGAATAGTGTAGTCCTTGTTGAGGTGGGGGAGGAGGCACAAGATTGCAGATGAGCCTATATGATTAATTGTTCCGTTATCATCATGCCTGACTCATTAAAAGCATGCTTCACTGATAGGCCAAGTATCTGTGAACCCGAAGTGATTGGGTAGCTGGGAGGTATCAGCCTGTTTTGTAAATTGTTTGCATATACCTCACAGTCTAAAAGTGGACACGCCCTGCCAGGAATAGAAGCACAGCTAAGAAGAGATTTCAAGAAGCCACATTGGAGATTTGGATGGGAACACATTTTCTCCTCCTGCTCCTCCTCCTCCTCCTCCTCCTCCTCCTCCTCCTCCTCCCCCCCTCCTCCCCCTCCTCCTGCCCCTCCCCCTCCTCCTCCCCCTCCTCCTCTTCCTCCTCCTCATTCTCCTCTTCCCCTTCCTTCTCCTTTTTCTTCTTTTCATTTTTCCTTGTGTTTTGAGAAAGGGTTTCTTTGTGTAGCCTTGTCTGTTCTGGAACTAGCTCTGTAGACCAAACTGGCCTCCAACTCACAAAGATTTGCTTGCTTCTGCCTCCCAAGTTCTGGGATTAAAGGCATGCATGACTACCACCTATTGGGGACACATGTTCTTAAATGTACAGTAGTGTCATGGGAGGCAATGGGTTCCTGCTGTACGAGAGTAACATAAAGAAAAAATAAACTGATTTGAGCCATAGTTCCATAGGTGTTAGTCCTTCTTGGTGGAGAGGGTGTGGAAGAACAGAGTCACTTATAGCATGGTGACCAGGAAGCTGAGAATGACTATGGGAAGGAGTCAAGCAAGGGACATCACTCCAGAACATGCTCATGGAGGTTTGCTTTCTCCAACTAGGCCTTACCTCTGCTCTTCACCATCTCCCAAAAGTGATGGCATATCATGAATACACCAGGGATTACTTCATCGCAGCAGTCCTCATGATCCAGTCTGGAAACCCATTACACAACCCTGGTGTACTTCACTCATAATCTCTTGGGTGTTTCTCAGTCTAATCAATTTGATAAATACAATTAATCATTGCACCTGTTATCAAAGTTACATCAGCAGAAGCTTGGTCACAGCTTGGGGGGATGCTATAGGGGAAACAATACATAGACTAGACAAGGGACTAGGGCACCGTCTACATTCTCTACCATGTTGTCTAAGTTAAAATCAGCTACACTATGGTGATGCTGTGTGTCAGGCTTAGAGAGAGCAGGGACACCACAGTAGCATGTAATCCAGACGTTTATAACGTTAAGAGGACCACTGAGAAGTCTATACAATGACTATGATCTAGTGTGTGCATGGGGGTCAGTATTGAGGGTGCAGATCACTTTGCTTTGAAAATTTTAAAGACATTGCCCGTCCTGATTGTCAGTGGTACTGAGGTTAAGAGACCTTGACTTGTAGCCAATTAACAATTTCTGTCTTGGAATGAAATGCCTTTTGCTACTTTAGCTATTTGACTTGGCTATTTTTGTTTCCACATCCTTCCCCCCCCTCTTTCTTACAGAAATCCACCCCCCCCCACGTGCATGAATATAGAGGCCAGAGGATGTCCTTGGGGGGGGGGTCCACATTTAAAGTGTTTTATTTTAAAAAATATTTTTATTTTATTTATTTTTAAATGTCTTTATTTTATGTGTATGGATGCTTTGCCTGATGCATGTATGTATACTACTTTCATGACTAGTGCTTGTGAAGGTCAGAAGAGGGTGCCTGATCCTCTGGACCTGGAGTTACAGATGGTTGTGAGCTACCATGTGGGATCTTGAATTCCTGGGAATTGAACTTGGGTCCTCTGCAAGAGCAGCCAGTGCTCTTAATCACTGAGCCATTTTGCCAGCCCCATCAATTTTTTTTTTTAATTTGTGAAACAGGATCTTTTACTAATCTCCCAAATTATTTAGGCTGGGTCTTAGGGACTTGTCTGTTTCCTCCTGTCCATCACTGGGATCACGAGTGTCTGCCACTACTCTATTCCCAGTCCCCCCCCCCCAACCCCAACAATAAATGTGCATTCTGGGGCATCAAACGTAAGACTTTGTGTGTTCAGGGAAAGCACCTTGCAGACTCAATTATCTCCCCAGCTCCTTCTTCCAAACTTTTAGATAGGATCCCCATCCATCAATTATTACAGCTTTTTAAAAATAAGGTTTAAGACATAGCAGTGTTAAAAAGAGAGCAGGCCATGTTTTGCAATACTGATAATTTGATATCCTGGGGAGGCAGTGAGAGAATCATTACAAAAAAATCCCTGCTTATCCTACTTCTGGGCATCTTTTGGAGATGACAGTGCTCAGTCATGGACTATGACAAATATTGCTCATTGTCTCTGATGGAGCCTCCAGTTCCCTTGGATGGTCAGAACTCACTGACAGGCACAGTTGGAACTTGACCATTTATGGGTAGAGAGGGTGGAAAATGAGAAAGAGATTTATAGGAGGTATTAAGGATCTCTTGGCATTTGGGGGAAAAGATGAAATCTTGACCTGGTTTCTGTGGCCAAATTCCAAGAATATGCTTATAAGTTTGGATTCTTTCACTTGAGTAATGTCCCCATAAAAGTCAGTTAAGTGTTATGAGAACTGAGGCTCAGTTTTATGATTAACTAAACCTAACTTTATTTGCCATAATCTTTTATACTATAGGTTTTATGGGCACATCCAACGCCCTTCTTTGTGGTTGTTTGAAAGTTTATCCTGCTTCAGCGTGCTGGAGAGCAGGCATGATACAAAACCATCATGGGAGATAGAGATAGATCATGAGTTACAATGCCTGCTTAATTTTCTGTGTGACCCAGGTCACTTACATAAAGTCTCTGAATGTGTTTCACCATTTACAATGGAGGACAACATCTGTCTTCTAGAAAGTTCTAGGTACAAAATCTGAAACAAAATACAGTATTAGTATTGGTAACAGGTTCTCAGATATTATTTTCTTTTAAATTTTTATGTATTTATGTTACAGCATGGTATTTTATGTACATTTAGACAATGAAAGCCTAGGCATAGTTATGAAAGTATATCAGCTCACATGGTTATCCCTTTTTCTGTTTGATAGCAGTAACTAATATATACTCTTTCACAAAAGAAATCACCTACACAGTATAGTGTCATAATCCTCCCTTCAACTACCATTTTGGTTTCCTGTGAGTTCAGTTATCAATAGAAAACCAAGGTGAATAATATTAGGAGGAAAATTGTATGGCATCTGAGTGGTGAGAGGGAAGTCCCACCATGCCACTCCATCCTGATGAGAATCACGCCTTTGTCCAGAGCAATCCCACTGTATATGGTACCTTCCCATTAGCTACACAATGGCTATCCCTACATCAGATCAACTACTGAAATATCTAGTGCTTGTATCAAAGTGATACCTATTTTATTTATTAAGAGAAAGCATGCAAAGGAGTCACCAGGGCCTAACACCAAAGGGCAGATTAACTCTGGTTCTTTGTTGTAGTACTATAGCATGTCCATGCATATACATACGCATACGCATACGCATACGCATGCACATACACATAGGGTTTTGTTCTATCCATGGTTTCCACAAGAAATTTGGATAATGGAATGTAACATACGTCCTATGGTTAAAGGAATTCTATTGAACCATTAATTGTATTTTTCATGCTTTCTACTAGATCTCAAGACTTACTCATGATACACACCTGCTATTTTGTGTCCTTTGACCTGTACCCCCCATTTTTCCTATTCCCACCCTACTATTCTTCTTTCTTCATAACTCTTTTCCTCTCCTCTCCTGATTTCCAGTTCTCTCCCCATCCGCTACCCTCACCAACTCTTCTTTCTCATTTTCTTCCTCTTCTTTTCTGAGACAAGCTCTAGCTATATAGCCCAGGCCCATTTCAAATCCTCACTCCCCCTTGCCCAGTGGGTTGGGACTAGAGGTGTGCACGACACAAGTGTGCACCACCATGCCCAGCTGCTTCTTCTCTCTCTCTACTGCTATGTCTTAGGCTTTATGAAAGTTTGTTCCACTGGTGGTTATAAATCATAGTAAAACAAAGAAGGAAAAGGCCTTAGTCACACAGTTTATATATAGTTTATGGTGTGGAGAGGTATACTGGGTCTCATCAGATGGGAATTCTAAATTGACTCCAGACAGAATATACATCCTGTCTCTTTCAGCACCCATTTTCTTCTGAAGACTTGTGTAGGAATGGAAAAATTGAAAAACACATTTAAACAGTCACATTCCTGACCAACCCTGGACATTTTCAGTGCTACAAAATTTTCATTTATAATCTTTGTTGGAAATATCATAGATTAGATAAGAGTTTTTCTTTCATACACATTACCAGGGCATGTCAGTAAGACATTACAGTTTCTCTAGATTTAAAAGATGGGCATGGAGGTAGAAGGGGATTTATCTGGAGAGTGGAAGAGGTCACAGGATGGGGAGGGTGGATAGCAGAAGGGTTTTGGGGATGTGAATGTGATCAAAGTAGATTGTCCTCACATGTGAGATGCCATACTATAGCTAATTTTGTGCAATCAATATATTCCGTGTTAAAGAGAAAGCAAACGTAGGTTCTTTAGTCTGTGAGGAAGCTTCATAATCACCACAGTAATACGTGTGGGGGTGAGATGGGATGTTAGCACCAGGGACCACCAGTCTCCTGAAGGCCAGCATTCAGGAGGGGCAAGTTGTTAGGATCAGGTTTATTCAAGGGTGGCAATCTTGAGAAAATAGGAAAGGCTATTGCATCCCAGCTCCATCTTGGAGGTCCCAGTGCCCAAAGGGCTTTCATAGTAAGGGAAGAAAGGAGCAGAGTCGTGAGTGATGGCAGAGTAGGCTCTCTCAACCTAGCTATGTATCTCCATTAGGTCCTGTGTCAGGAACATCACAACAGATCTCCATGTCTTGGATCTCTTAAAGCTACAGACACCAAGTCAAACAGCACAGCAGGTTTCACCCTTGTGTTTACATTAAAGGCTTAGGAGAGGTGTGGTCAGCACATTGCCTGGCTTCTGTACATCTAGAGATGATGGGGAAAGACAGGGTACTGGGAGATAACCAGGAGGAATAACAACTTAGTGGGGTTCTGCTAAGGACAACTCCCAAAGAACTGCCCTGTACCCTTAGCTCTCCTGAGAAACAAGCTTCATAAGGAAACCTGGTAAGTAGAGGTTTGCTTAAGATGTAGCAGCATGGTCCACTGACCATGGGATGCTCTATGTGTCTGTCCAAGGCTCCCTCCTACTAGGGCACTTGCAGAGGGTCACCAGCTTCTGCATTGACCAATTGACAGCAGAAGGGATGCAGAGAATTTGGCTTCTCTGGTTCCTGGCCTTCTTGTGGGACCACTGGTGCTAGCCTACCTTCATATGGCCCTGTTCTGCTAGAACAACAAACCAGGAGTTCGCCATAAAAACACACGGACCCTTAAAAGGTGTGACTGGAATGAAAAGGCAAAGCCAATGGGGCTCCTGATAGGCCCACACATGGCAGGGCGGCTCTGGCCAGATAAGGCAACATGCGGGGCGGGGCGGTGGTGATAGCTCAGAACTGTAGATGGCCTCTTGAGATGGGTTCAGCCAGAAGGTAATCGAGGGTTTACGCAGCAGCCAGGGAGACTTGTCACTCTATAGCACTGCAGTTACCTTGACAAAGCAAGGCTGATTGGAAATTAAAATGTGTGCAATCGCATGGGGAGTGCTTCCAAGAAGAAACAGAATCAACTTAGTGGCACCACGGAGGCTCTTACAGTTGAACACCAGATGCCAGGATTTCTTAAGGGCTCCCGTCTTTCTTGAAGCCGAAGATTCAGTGCTTAGGTCAGGTAGAACGGAGCTATTTCAGGAGACACTGCCAAACCTGGGCAAAGAGGTGCCAGCGGGTGTGTCATAACTGATACAGACTTAGTCTGGGGACCGTGTTCAGCATGTGTTCCATCATTCTCTCTGTATCTGTAGGTGCCATCCACAGTGTGTGAGGGGCAACAATGAGTTGTTCTTTTGTCCCAAATCTCATGTGTGCGCGCGTGTGTGTGTGTGTGTGTGTGTGTGTGTGTGTGTGTGTGTATAACCAGGACCATGTCATTTAACATAGCAACAGGCACTTTACAGACGCCATTAGGGGAGGTGAGGCAGCAAGGTCAGTCTGGAGTGCTTGGGCAGCTCTCATGGGCCTGTAAGTGCATTACAAGAGGAACACAGAAGGAATACAATTCTGGATAAGACAGTGTCCCAGCCTGAGGCTGTAAGATGGAGGAGAGCACAATGGGAAAGGAGCACGTCAGTCTTGGAAGCTGAAGGAGAGGACGTGGAGGCCATTGGAGCTTCTGGTTGCTAAGCAGCCTGCCCGCCTCTTGGTTTCAGACTTCTGACTTCTATAGTGGTAGAGAGTGTATTTTGACTATTTTAAGCACTAAGTAATTTTGTTTTACCAGGTATAGGGAACCAATACATAGGCATACATATATATCAAGTTAGTATGATTCAAGAGTTAGGAAATTCATGTATATACTAATTTTAGTGTGTACTTACTGTACTAATGGGTTTCCCAGTGACATTTTGTTCAGCTCTATGATGCTCTCTGATCTTATCCCCCCTCCCAGTGCCCTCTTGTCTCCCCCCCTCACCATTTCTCCTCCCTTTCTATATCATCCCCTTCTGTTTTCATGTCACATACGCATCTGTAGTCAAGCATATTGTATAATGTGAGGTCGATTTGCAGATAGGATAGTGGTTATGACTAACCACTGTGCTCTGCCCCACTAGACTCCCCAGTGTTGTGGCTTTGGGCAAGATACCTGGTTTCTTGTACCTCAATTGCCTCATCTCTTAAATGATGGTGTGGTGTTGTTTCACAGGACTACCATGAAGATGAAGCGAGATGATAGATCCCAAACACACCTCCACATTAGATAATATTATCCTGTTTTCAGATGAGAAAACTGAAGTTGCTCCTCATGACCATATGGTTGCAGTGAAGTGGCTGGGGCTGGACCTGGGCAATCTAACTCCAGAATGGTCTAGTATTATCCTGCATTGTCACATGAAGGGATTTTATTTTGGGGCTGGAGAGATGCCTCAGGGTTAAGAACACTTGCTGCTCTCACAGAGGACCAGAGTTCAGTTTTCAGGACCCATGCTCACAACTGCATGGCTCTTCATATCTAGGAGATCTGATGCCCTCTTCTGGCTTTTGTGGGTAACTGCATACAAAGGCTCATTCAATCATTCATTCATTCGTTCATTCATTCATAGTCTCTCTCTCTCTCTCACATACACACTTACACACACACATTCAGATACACACAAAAAAGATTTAAAAATATTTTTCTAAAAGGGAACGTATTTTCCCAGCCTTGAATTTTCACATGCAACAATGTGACCTTACTAACTATTTTGTATTTACTCTTCTAGATATGCTCAGATATAAACATCAAGGTAAACAACAAGTGATGGCATCATACAATGCATATACTTTTATAATTTGTACAATGAACATTATTTTAAGTGTAGAATACATACCGACTCATTTAACTGAAGCTAAAATGTCTGTTGACCACCACCATTAATCCCGGTTGCCTGTCTATTAAGATAACCACTGTCTGAGTTCATTGCACCCCTCCTTGGGTCTTACTTGGAATATCTTTGTATAGATGTCATATACATATGCCTGCAGTTGCAACGACCCGTCATTTGAGTTAGAGTCTGCCCTCTTACACAGTGGTATTATGCTCTAAGGATTATTCTGAATCTTGGCATTGTATCTCTGAGATCTATCTGCATTTCAGAATGCAGCAGATGCTATAGACCTCTTAGCTGCTGAATTGCACTCTGCTGCATTATATTTTCCTATTCCATTATTGGCGGACCTTCGGGTCATTTTCAATTTCTTGCTATTAGAACACTTCAATTAGCTTTCTTATCCAGGCTTCTCCTGTGCATGTGAAAGTAGTTCCCTGGGTAGCAATAGGGACAAGGAAATGCCAGGTCATAGGGTAGGTGCCTTTACAGTTTTAATAGGCTATGGCAAAGACGCCTTGAAGATGGCTGTCCTCATTTGTGCTTTCTTCCAGTAGAGTTGGGGGCAGGGCTCTTCGCACTATAAACTGCTAACACTTCATCAGTGTTTACATTTTTGCAGATTTGACGAGTGAAAATGGGATCCTTTTATTTTGTTTACATTGGTAAGCCTTTGTGAATGACTTTTGAGCAATTTTACAAGCTGCTGCTTTGGTCTTCTCTACAGATCAGTTACTTTCTTGTTGCTGTGATAACATGCTTGAAAGAATCAACATAATGGAAGAAGAGCTTGCCTTCGAGGGTGTAGCCATAAGGGTGTGTCATGTTTGAGCTCAGCCCTGAGGGTACAGTCCATCAGGGCAGGGATGGGTTGACAACAGGAGCAGTCTGTGGTTGTGGTGGTGGAACTGTGGGACAGTTTGCCTAAGTCTCAGAGAACCAGGAAGCAGACAGCCAGGCTGGAAATTGAGCTGGGTTCTACTCCTCAATGTCCACCACTAAGATCTACCTCTTCCAGATAGATCCCCTCTCTTAAAGGTTCCATGGCCTCCCTAAATAATGCTTCCATCTGAGGGATAAGAGCTCAACGAATGACCTGATGGAAGACATTTACAGCCAACGACACATTCTTATTGCGGCTTGAATGTGAACTGTCCCTCACTTATGCATATAGTCTCCAGATGATGGCACTGTGAAGGAAGGTGACTGATGGAACTCTTAGGAGGTAGAACCTTGCTGGAGGAAGTGGATTGCTGGGTGTGGGGCCAGTCCAGAGCAAAAGGGAGGTTTCGATGTGTCCAAACTATGAACATCTCATCCTGAGACTGGCAGGAGTAGGATTGTTTCCTCCTTGCTCTGGGCTTGCGTGTCCCAGCACATGCAAGCAGTACCACCCTCACCTCTGCCACACCTGAGATAACCACGTAGCCTGGTGGCCGAATTACAGTTGAAACTTCCTCTCTCTATATAAGGACATGTCCAGCAAGCACCTGGAGTTTCTCCTCGTGCACATGAAGCATTCCCAGCACCCCAGCCCCAGCCAGTGATGCACACTGACCCCTAAAATCCCTTCCCATTCCCCAAGGTTTATATAGCCCCTGTTAACTCCAATAAAAGAACCGCTTCTTGGAAATTCATCTCTGCAGAAGGTTATTTCAGTACTCACGTCAGCAAGATCCTATCTTACCCACCCTCCCAGCTAAAGTTCATCCTTTCCAGTTCAGCCCAGTGTACAACAATGCCTAGATACCCCAAGGGCAGAAGCAGAGCCAGGCTGACAACTGGGAATGGGCCTGAGGTGACCAGTCAGCTTTCTTCTCTTGCTGCCATGCCTGCCCTGCTATGCAGGATGGTATCCCTTAAAATGGTAAACAAGACAAACCTTTCCTTCCTCGAGATGCTCTGTCGGGTGTTTTGTTGCATCAAGACAGGAGGAGAGTACGCCTAACCGCTTGCTTATGTGCTTGCCCTAACTTTTCTTGTTTTGTTTACTCTCTTATGGATTGTAGGATCCTTAGTCCTTCTTTCTGTCTGAAATCACACAGCTCCACCGTGGCTTTTGTCAGTGGTTGTATAGGATCCAGACTTGCACACTGCCCTCTACTGATATCTGTACCTGAGGTGTGGACCACAGCTGCTTTTTTCTGTGTTGCCTGTGGCTCATTGCTGGACACTATGGTGGGGCAAGTCATTGTGAAAGCAAACAAGTGGCCTGTGAATCCAAAACACTTAGTATGTGGCTCTTCCTAGATCTGACAGATAAATTACAATTTAGCAATTTCTGTTGGAACCATTGCGTAGGTCACTTCCCATTTGGTACTGGGAACAATTCTGGCGTTACTGTTGTTGCACACAGACATCTTTCTCTGTCAATTGCCTCAGTGGATTGGAGCTCTTAATGTGGACTTGCTGATGCACCATAGTGCTGTGCTGGTGACACGTGATCATTTGAATGGTGACACATTTTAAGCAGAGAATAGTTGGAGGAAGCCTTGATTTCACTGGAGTAGTGGCAACATCACACTGTGTCATGCTGTGATGGCCAGGCACTGTGCTAGCTGACATATATCATCTCATTTAATCCTCTCCTAGAATCCTGAAATTACTCTTAAGAACTGCTTGTTCCGATTTTAAGAATTTTATACATGTATGCAATGAAACATGATCATATATACTACTATCCACCCCTCTGTATCTCCCCCAACACCTTCTCCTAACCTCATGCTTTCTTTTGTTCAGTATTTAAACCATTAAGTCAAATTAATTCTGCCCATATATGCATGGGTGTGGTGCTGCCCACTAGAGCATGGGAAACCTACCAGGGGCCACACTCTCAAGGAAGAATTAGTCTCCCTTCCCCCAGTAGTTATTAGGTGCTAATAGTTCCTCTGTGATGGGTAGACCTTGTAGGTCACCTCCCTATCTATGAAGGAACTATGGTTGCCTTGGTCTTGTGCAGGTAGCTGTCACTGGTGTGAGTTGTAGGAACACTAGCCATGCCTGTTCAAAAGACAGTATTTTGCAGAACTCTTCCCTGACTCTCAGTCTTTCTGCTTCCTGTTCCAGAATGAAGCATTGCTTTTCCTGAGGATCCTGAGGATCAGTGATTCTTAGTAGCCGGCCTACATATGCAAGACTGATTGGTGAAGAAGCCAGGACCAGAAGCCCTTTCTCCGTCTCCAGATGCATGCTTTCCCCCTCATCTTTATGCCCACACAGTGTTGTCTCTTGGTGCAGAGGCAGGTCTGCAAACAGTTGGTGTCACGCAGCCTCCCAAGTACTGATCTTCCACATTTGCTCTCGGTTCAGTGAGCAGGTAACAACATTTGTAATTAATGCAGTACGTTTCTATATAGATGCATTAGAGCAAGGTAATTTTACAGACTCCTAAAAAAACTGCAGGCTTTCTTAAGGAAGCTAAATATTTCTTTTGCATTCGTAGTTATGTGTCTATAAATAAAGCACAGCTGTGGTGTAGTGGAGTGAACACTGAATTTAGAATCCGAAGCATAGAAGCCATGCTCCCTGCATCCTCCTGCGGCTGCCGTGTGACTGTGGACAGGTTTCTACTCTCTCTGTGCCATTTGCTCATTCATAGGCTGTGAAGATCAATGTGGATGGCTGTGAAGCAGCAGCCCTGGGCCTGGTATGTGATGGAAACTAACCCCTAAGTGTTCTTGTGCTTTGAGGATATTTCCAGAAAGAGATTTCAATCTGATAAGCCCTGATACACTTCAGAGAGCTTGATTAAGACTCAAATTCTGCTGCTCTCTAAGACCTCCAAAGTCATACTCATGAGAAATGCCAGGTGCCTTCACTGTCAAGAATGTACCCACTGCCTGTGGCACAGAAAGGAGAAAGCTGGTATGACCTGTCCTGGCACTGAAATGTTGTCATGTGTGTTTTGTGCTTTTTTGCACATACAGATCCTTGCCACTAATAGACATCATTGATGGAACATTTCCTGCACACTGCACAAGGATCTCATTTAACTATCACCATAAGGGTGGTAGACCAGTATTCCCTTCTATCTCTGTAAGGCATTAAACGACTGACATGAAGGCTAGCAGGAAGTTAGGAAAAACCACACTGAGTAGTTAGGAAAGCTGAGAGCTACTTCCTGACCTCTGAAACTTTAACCTGAGCCATGACCCATGCTGCCATTACCCATCAGCTTTGTGGGTAGCTTGCTAGAACTAGGTGCTTATGGGCAGCTGCAGATTTTGGCTGGGAGGAGCTGTCCTCTTGGTACATAGCACATTAAATCTGGCCAGTGGTCCATGATAAATGCTCCTCTCAAAACATCAAGAGAGAAAGACTGGACTTTCTGGCCTGCCACAGTCACTGTAGCTGCCTCCTCCTCCTCCTCTTCTTCCTCTTCTTTTCTTCTTCTTCTTCTTCTTCTTCTTCTTCTTCTTCTTCTTCTTCTTCTTCTTCTTCTTCTTCTTCTTCTTCTTCTTCTTCTTCTTCTTCTTCTTCTTTTCTAGAAGTCCCAGGGAACCTCTGCAGACGGAAAGATCCCACCATCTTTCTGTGAGCACTGCCTCCCCCCACGCACAGAGGAGTCTGTCACTCAGCTCTGCAGAGCCTCTGTATTGTACCACAGCCACATAGCTCTGTCTCTGACACACGCTGGGACTGCGATCATTTTTTTTCTCTTTTAGCCACCTCCCGACCATCTTGTTCACAATATAAGCTCCAAATGGCCTGGAACTCGTCTTTTATGGCCTCTGCCAGATTAAACATTTAGAGCATAATACGCAGGCTTCAACAACAATTGCACAGCCTTCCAACCGAGCAACATATTGATTTCAATTTAGACAATCACACACATTTTCAGGTCTTCATGGAGACTGGGATTTTAGATGGTCAGGGGGTCATAGCCCTGCCAGCTTCCCATTTGGGACTAGGGAAGCCTGGAGGTCCTGAGGTGGCGACACAGGCCTCCTTTCAGTGCTCTGTATTTTTTCCATTGGAAAAGGCCTCAACTCACCGTCTTTCTGGTGAATGGCTCATAACATTGGGCAGGTCATTTCTCTTTTGAGTCCCCAGGCTTCTCACTAGTATTTGGGTAATGAGGACATTTAATTCACAGAGCAGATGTGACTCTTAATGAATCAAGCACTAGAGGATCCTCACTGAAGTTCTAGTTGCTAAGACTGAGCAGCCTGCTAAGGTCCATGTTGCTTTGTTGTTGTTGTTGTTAAGCAACTAATCATGGCAGAATATTTCAATGTCCAAGAAGGATTTATTCTTTCTCAGAGGAAATATTTATTCATCCTCCATTGCATGAGGAGAATAGAGCCTGGCATTTTGCATTTGGGCAAAAATAGTGACTGTGGTGACTAATAGTGACTGTCAACTCGACAGTATCGAGGATCACTTAGGATCACAACGTTTTGAGCATATTTTTCAGATTGGGTTAGCAGAGGTGGGAAGACCCATCTAAATATGGGCAGCACCGTCCCAAGGGCTGGAGTCCTGGGCCAAATAAATATGGAAAAGGGAGTCAAGTGCCATTATTCTCCTTCCTCTGCTGTCTGACTGCAGATGTGACTTAACCAGCTACTTTACACCCCTGCTGCCATGACTTCACACCACACTGGGCTGTGCCATTGATGTGAGCCAGCATAAACCCTTCCTTCCTTAAGTTGTTTTTGTCATGTGTTTTGTTGCATCAATGAGAAGGCAACTAATGTCAGGACTGGTGATTGACAGCTTCATCTGTCAACCAGTTGTAGGAATTTAGTCACAATATCAGACCCCACCAGAGCATCCATATTCTCATTCCACATTCATGTGCAGAGATCCATATGCTGAATCAGGCTCCACACTCAGGGCTGTAACATCATTGCAAGTATGTCAGCACTCACGTTAAAGTACTCAACCCCAAGGGTGGAAGACAGGGACACAAAGCTAATTTCCTTGTAACCCTCTGATAAATGTTCTCAGAGAGCACCCACCAGGTTAGGGAGAGCTGTCTGAGCCCCCTTATTCCCTTTAAGTCCATTAAGTTGCAGCTCCCAGCCCAAATCTGCTAGGGGCTGCAACTTGAATCCAGTGCTTAGGCATACTACAAGAGATTGTGTCTTGACTTGTAAAAGAGGTCACATCAACATGTCATCAGGGAGGAGAGGCCAAGAGAGCAAGTGTTCATTCAACCTTAGTGGGGTCAGCCCTCTGTGTGGTGAGAAACCAAGGCCTAAGCATTTATTCCATGGGGAGGCCAGAGCATTTTGCAGAAGGTGCTTTTATTTTAATCCCAGGGGTGGAGATGCAGGGCTGCTTTAGACTGTCCACAGCAGCTGACTCTGATTTGTCTCATGCTCTAACAGAGGCCTGGTTTTGCCAGCTGCAGATAGCTTATGTGACTGAGTGTGGGAGTTGACCAGACTGCCATCACAATGGCTGACTGCGTTTAACATTTCATAGACACTCCCTGGAAACTTTAGTCTGGTTGAGAGGACAATTTTGACCACACCTGCCACTAACATCACAACTTCTGTCTTCTGAAGACTGATACAGTTGTAATGCTCTAGACACTTCGTACTGGCCCCGGGAGACGCCATTTCAGCCAAGACAAGCTGTGGTGCTCCTTAGATGATCTTTCCTGTGCTTTTCCCTCAGCCAAGGTAGAGAGCGCGCACTTTTCCCAGAGTTTCTTTGAAAAGCCTGTGATCTGGCAACCTGGACATTTCGCATGTGAGAAACTTAGTCTTTCTATGGGGGAGATTTTCCTCCTCAACTTCTTCCAGCCTTTCCCTAATTCAACCACAGGGGTCCCCAACTTCAGTCCATTGGTTGGGTGTGTCTGCGACTGTCTCAGTCAGCTGCTTGTTGGGCCTCTCAGAGCACAGCCCATAGGAAGATCATCAGTCTAACCAGGCCCCCGAGGTCTCTCAGACATCGAGCCACCAACCAGGCAGCACACCCTAGCTGGTACAAACCCCCAGACACATGTACAGCAGAGGAATGCCTGGTCTGGCTTCAGTGAGAGAAGATGCACCTAACTTTCAAGAGACTTGAGGCCCCAGGGAGTGAGGAGGCCTGTCAGGGTGGGGGTGGGTGGGGAGTGAGATGGGGACATCCTCTTGGAGATGGAAGGGGGTAGGAGGAATGGGATGAGGAACTATCGGAGGGTGGACTGGGAGGGGGCTAATGACCGGGGGAAAAGATTAAAGATAAATATATTTTTTTAAATAATTAGAAAAAAAAGAGAAAAATTTAGCCTAGATTCAGAAGCTATGTAGAAGCATGCCCTACCCTTTTCTTGACAATGCAAGCAGCAGACTTTGTCTCCTCAGATCAGTCCTGAAACCTCCCTCCTGTGCTCTAAGGCCCCTTTGTGCTAAACACTAGGCCCTGGAAAGATTGTTTCCCATGCAGTGCTTTCTCAGAAAATTACCATGACTGTGGCTAGAGTGGGGTGGGCTGGTAATACTGCTAGGCCCGGTTATCAGCCTCAATTAGCAGGTTGCTGGTGAGTGACCCAGGCTCCATCAGCAGCTGGAAAGTGGCTGGAGAGTCCCAGAGAACTACGAGGAGTAGAAAGGGGGGGCTATGAAGGTCTCTAAGAGTTAAGAAGGTGAGAGATGGAGGGGCACTAAGAGGCTGCAAAGAGCCCAGACATCAAAAGCAGGAAGCTGGAGAAGAGTTGAGTAGAAAATTGCGCACTCCAGCCACTCAAGAGAACCCCAGATCCCTCACTGCTGAGGGCCCTGACAGCTGAAGCTCTGAGCTGTGACATTGGTCACCATGTCCTGAACCTCAGGCACTTAGAGCCTCTGGCTTGAGCACCTGGATTCTCAAGGTTTAGATCCATCGGCTTTGGGCTTTGCAAGCCTAGGGCAGTAATGGTCTGATTTTCAGGACCTGGAGTCATAGCCAGTGACTCTCGGGCCTCAAGCTGTGATTTTGAAAGCCAAGCCCACAAGCCTGTGGAGTTGAGGACCCCAAAAGGAAGGGAGCTGCTCTTTGCAGCCTCATGATTCCCAACTGCAGAAAGCAAAGCACCCTTGGCTGTTTTGTGGGCAGTCCTTCACAATCCCTGTGACTCTGTTTTCTTATCTCTAGAATGGGGGTGGCCATCTTAGTGGATCAAATTGCTTTGAGAATTTGGAGAATAAATGAATGAGTGAGTGAATGAATGCACCCATGCCTTAAAATAGTGCCAGCCATGCTCTGAACATGGAAGCAACACTTGCTATGGCGCCTTTTCCCATACACTCAGCTCTATGTAGCTTGTGGGTTTCTCCATATGCATTTTCCTGTTTGTCATTATCCCTTGTCTTCATTAACTGGCTGTTGTCTGAAGAGACTCCTCTGCCTCAGACTCTTCTAGCCTCTCCCTGGCTGGCTTAGCTCCCCTGACCCCCACCTTGGTTTAGAAATCTCACTGAAGCCTCCCATGATGCCCTGGCTGCACCCCACTTCACACTTCCATCCTTTCTGCAAACCCTTCACAGCCAGCTCTCCTCACGCGCTCATGGAGACAGGCTGACTCTTATTCATTTTTTAAAATTGCCTGCTGTTTGCCTGGTGATGGTGCAGAGAAGGAATGAGGTAAAAGTTTGTGAGCTGGAAGACATCACAGCACTAACAAACCCCTCCATCAGAGCTCTCTGCAGACAGATCCGTGACACCTTTCTCCCCAGAGTGTTTATTCTGAAACTAAGAGACCTGTACTCAGGGTCAGCTGTCAGACCCATAGTCCATTTGTCATCTGGCTGGAAGGCTATCGCAGGCAAGGCCTTGGCCAAGGTCGCCTAAGGTAGGATAGTCAGAGGGAGAACAGGGGATACAAAGTCCCAGTTACGTGAACATCCTACTCTGCTGGCCAATGACCTCTATCTGACAAGTCAGTTTTGCCTACTCTGTCCCATCTGCTTCCTGGGAGCCTGGGAGAGCACCAGAGCCCCATATGTTGCAAGTAGCTCAGGGACCTGGGCTCAGGTGACCAGGATACAGCTGTGGGCTTCTTTCCCCTTTCTAGGTGACAATACTGTCAGACCACTGGCATAACCTCCCTAGGAAGGAAGGTATTGCTGGGTGAGCAGACCATACCACCACAGGAAATGACTCTCTACCCTGGGTGCCCATTGGAATCACCCAGGGAACTAGAGTGTTCCTGAGTCTCCCATGCCAGGTAGTATTTTGCAGAATGTGTGTGATTAGAAAGGCAGGTGGTGGACCCAAGCCTTAGTAACCTTTAGAACTGATGGTGTAGTGAGTGTGCAGTAAGGTGGAGGAGCTCTCTGCCTGTGGGGCTAGGAGGTTGACTAGTCACACACAAGGCCTCATGTGCTTCAGAACCAGCTGTTCTTCTGCCCAGTGTCTTCTCTTCAGGTGAGCGGCTGGCAAGAAGCAGGTCCGCTGCCCATGAGTAGTAATAGGATTTCGCCCCAAGATAATTCCATAAGCAGACGATCACATGATGTGGTGTGTTGGGTGGCGCTCTCTCAAGCAGCCCATGACATTCCTTTTCCATTGAGAAAACTAAAATTAGAGGTTTGTGATGTTCATTCTAAGAGACTCCAAGGCAGGCTGGTGGAGCAGAAGTGGATGTCTGTGCCTGGGAACAGCTGGAGGCTTTACTTAGCTCAGTTTTCTGCTGTCTCTGGATACGAGCAGCTCTTGAGTGCTTGACTTGGGGGAGGGGTTAGGAGCAGTTAACATATCTGAGGGGCTCAGCCACTGCTGATGCTTCCTTCCTCCTATACTTCCCCCTTCTTCCCACCCTCCGTTTCCCCCTTCCATCTTTCTCTTCTCTCCTTCCTTCCCCTCCCTCCTTCCCATTTTCCTTCTATTTTCTTCCTTTCTCCATTCATTTTCTTCCTTTGTTTATATTTCTTCCTGAAAAATGTAAACAAAATATATAAATTTATACATTATCAGGGAATTCACAATCAAGTGGGGGAGATAGACACCATGAATATGAAATTATAAATTATGAGCAGGAAAAATTTAACCATTTACACTGGATGGGGAAGGTAAATTTTAAGCTGCTCCTATAGAGTAGAAAAAGACCAGTCATTTGGAATGATGGGAAAGGCTTTCCTAGGCTGAAGGAACAGCAGGGGCTAAGGCTGCATGTTAGGAAAACACTTGTTTTCACCTTAATGCCTTCCTGAAGACTCCCTGGTTCCATGCCGTTTGTCAGTCTGTATGCTAAGATGAATGTAGAGAGGTGGGTTAATGGTTAAGAGCACTAGCTGTTGTTGGAGGTCCTAGGGCTCAATATTCAACACCAAGATGACAGCTCACAACCATAACTGTAGTCCTATGGAATGCTCTCTTCTGGTGTTCAGAAATACACATAGACAAGACATCTGTATACATAAAATATATGGAAACTTTTCAAAAAAGAAAAGCTTGCAGAGACAAGATCTGGAAGCTGGGCTGTGGATCAGTGGCAGGGCACTTGCCTAGCATGTGCAAAGCCCTGGGCTTAGAACCTAGCCTTGTGAGATGAGAGCTGGACACAGTCCAGTAGATGTTTGTGGTTCCAGCTATGCATGTCCCTAGCAGGTGGATGCAAGAGTGTGAGGCCAACGTGGACTACATAGCAAGACCCCATCTCTTTCAAGAGATGACAGAGCTCAACAAGGCATGCTTCCCATGTCCTCATTCAGTGGGGATATGGCATATAATAAATAGCAATAAGCAAAGTTCAGCAGAACCCTTGGGAGAGAAATTCACTTCTTTTCAGTGTGTGAAAAGGTATGTGTGCACAGGGTGGTCACAGGTCTCAGCAGAAAGAGGGAAGATGCTCACCAGCACCTGGAGAATAAAATTTTCTGGGGAGTCCATGAGACGTTGCCCTAGTAACCAGGATTTGCAGATGGACAGTCAGTGAGGGTCAGCATGCCTGGCAAGCTGAGAGAAGCCAGAGCTGCAGAGGAGAGCAACTGAGGGGGTTATGGCTGGATTTTGAACTGTCACATGAATGGCACAGGGGTCCGCTTTGGGTTACCAGGCAACAGAGGTAACTGGGGAGAATGGTTCTGTGCTCTTAAGATGAGGCTACCATTCCCATGGGACCTTGGTATGTTTCTCTCTTTCTCAGCCCATGTTAGTTCTGCCCGAGTTCAATTCATTCACAGTGGGGCTCCTGGGTGCCCAGGCATCAGGTGGTTCTTATCTCCTGGCATTTATGGCCTTTGATGCTACAGTCTCTCAGGTCTATTCTTACTTTTTTCCTGGGGGCAAAACCACTTCCATATTGCTTCCTATAAATGGAGGCCAATAAGGGGATAGTGACACAGTAGACGTTGCTGTTCTGCAGCCTGAACACACCTCTGGAAGATGCCAAGGGGCTGAGGGCCAGGTACAAGTGCTGATCCTCTTGCCCACCAGCTCCAGAGGCTCCCAGTGCTTTGCTGCTGCTTCCCACGGGTGACCTTGCATGTGCACCATAGCAGGTGGTTGTTGGGATCAGCTAAGAGGAGTTTATACAGGTTTGAAGAGTATTGTGAACCATATTGAGATTTTGAACTTCATCTTTGAGTGATGAGGGCCGAGAAGGATTTCCAGCACTAGGGGAAGGGGGTGTCATGATGGGTTATGTATGTCTAAAGTGCTTTACTATTGGCAGATAAGGAGGACAGGCTTCGGAGGAACATTGAACTTCATAGGGATGTTAGCTCCAAAGGCTCCAGCATGGGAGTGTTGACCCTTTTTTTTTTTTTTTTTTTTTAGATTTATTTATTTTATATATATGATGAGTACACTGTAGCTGTCTTCAGACATGCCAGAAGAGGGCATCAGATTCCATTACAGATGATTGTGAGCCACCATGTGATTGCTGGGAATTAAACTCAGAGCCTCTGGAAGAGCAAGCAGTGCTCTTAACCGCTGAGCCATCTCTCCAGCCCCTGGAGGGTTGGCTCTTGTATCTCCTTCATCATCCTCAGATTTTTTTTAACATGCCCAATATTAAACAGATGACAGGAGATAGGAGGATGGTGGGGCATGATGTTTAAACTTGGCTGGGGTTCTGGGAAGGGAGAACACTTAGAAATACTGACAGCAGTCTAGCATGAAAGACACAGATTTCAGTAAATGACCACTGGTTGGTTTCTGGTTTCTACCCTAGACCTAGAGCGGTCAGCTTTATTATATTCTCCTGGCCAGGGAACCATCTTTATCTTGGCACACTTGGTGACACTAGGTTCTTGGTGTCGCCAGTGGAAGGATTTCTTACTGATTTGACTGTCACCAGGCTGGAAAAGCTATAATCAGTTTATCTCTGACTCCTTTTTTTCCATTTAAAATGGAAAGGTGGAGCAGGAGTTGAGGGCACCTGTGCTGAGATTTGATCTCAGAACCCACAGAATAAGCCAGGAGTCCTTGCAAAGGCTTGTAACCCTGGCTCCAAGTAGACAGAGGCATGAGGATCCCTGGGTCTTTCTGGCTTTTAGCTTAGCTGACAGCAAGCCTTAGGTTCGTGCAGAGACCCTGCTTTAAAGGAAAAAGGCAGGCAATGATAGAGGACAAATGTTCTCTCAAGCCTCTGTGCGCGCGCGCACACACACACACACACACACACACACACACAATTTTTAATTTAATTTAATTTAGATTTAGAAAATCTAAATAATAACATGGAAAAGAATGACATTGACATAAACTTTTCTCTTGAGTGAGGCTGGAATTCAACCTCCGACTGCATATGGCTGCCCTTCGAGGATCTGTGCTAGAGTCTGAAATGTGTTCTCCACCTAGGAAAACTGCTTGCTTCAGCTGCTTGCCTTTTGTATTTTCAGGATAGTTCAGACAGTCATGACCGTGTAGCCTTGAACATAGTTTCCACAGTGAATCAGTCGGGTTCTTCAGTTCTAAGTCTCAGAAATAAAAGTTTGGTTAATATAAGGGGAAGATAGACTTGCATATTTTATTGTGGCAAATATACATACAGCTTAAAAATGTCTGGGATTTCAGCCCACTTTAAAGGTACATTTCAATGGCATTAACAAGATTCACAGTGCTGTGGAAATATCACCTCTATTAATTTCCAAACCTTTCTTATTTCTCCGATACAAGTCACTCCACTAGGTAGCAACCCAGCCCTCGCCTTGCTACCGCACCTGAAGACCTGTGTTCTACTCTGTACCACTGAACATGAATCTTCAGGATATTTCATTATGTGGAAATTTTAGAATTTTAGAATTCTAAATCTAAATTTAGAAATTTAGAATCTAGGGCATGATCCAGAACTTAATGCCTTCCTGCCTTCCTGTCTTCCTTTTATACACACATATATATATGCATGTGTGTGTTTATGCACCATCCCTACCCTCACCCCTGTAGCATGTGTGTGTGTGTGTGTGTGTGTGTGTGTGTATGAGGCCAGAGGCCCACAATAGCTATCTTCCTTAATTTCTGTCCATACTACTTTATTGACAGGGTCTCTCACTGACACAGAGCTTGTGGCCTGGCTTCCTCCATAGTGCTGGGATTGCAGATAGGTGCCACTGTGCCTGGTGGTTTTTGTTGGTGCTGGAGAGCCACAGTAATGCTTTATTTTAACATTTTTATTTTATTTTATTTTATTTTATTTTATTTTATTTTATGTGTATGGGTGTTTTGCCTGTATGTAGTATGTCTGTACAGCACACACATGCAGTGACCACAGAGACCAGAAATGGGTGATGGACTCCCATGTGACATTTGGAACCTGGTGTGTGTGTGTGTGTGTGTGTGTGTGTGTATGTGTGTGCTGGGAATTGAACATGGGTCCTCTGGGAGAGCAGCCAATGCTCTTAACCACAGAGTCATCTTTCTAGCCCTGAACTTATGCTCTTATGCTTGGGTGATAAGCATTTAACTAACTGAGTCATACCCCTTGCCCAAGAACTTCATTCTTTTTAATGATTGAATAATAGTTCACATATATGTGTGCCATAAGCTTTTTTTCAATCCAAGAAAAGGAATTTTATAAAAGCTGTTTCATAGATTCTAGAAAACATGGCCTGGAGCCCACACAGGCAGTGTGGGGTCTTGACTGGTGATTGTAGGGGAAGTAACTGAGTCTCAATCTCTTGTTTGTAAAATAAAAATAAAGAATTCTGTGCTGTGCACATTTCAGATAATGTATACAAATCACTTAGCACAAACCAAATCACCTCCATGAAAACAGTGGTAATAAATATTATTTTATTATTATGGCCTGTGAAAAGTATGGCTTTTGCTTCTTCCTTATACACACTCAAATGAATGAACCCTTTTCTAAAACATCTCTTAAAAAAATAAACCCTACAGCCATTGCAGTACATTGAGCTCCATAGAGACAGCACCGGGGCAAGTGAAAGCCTGATGGGCACTGGGCAACTTTGTGCCTGGAAGAGGAAAATCAACTAAACATGGGCAAAGGAGATCCTAAGAAGCCAAGAGGCAAAATGTCCTCATATGCATTCTTTGTGCAAACCTGCCGGGAGGAGCACAAGAAAAAGCACCCGGATGCTTCTGTCAACTTCTCAGAGTTCTCCAAGAAGTGCTCAGAGAGGTGGAAGACCATGTCTGCTAAAGAAAAGGGGAAATTTGAAGATATGGCAAAGGCTGACAAGGCTCATTATGAAAGAGAAATGAAACCCTACATCCGCCCCAAAGGGAAGACCAAAAAGAAGTTCAAGGGCCCCAATGCACCCAAGAGGCCTCCTTTGGCCTTCTTCTTGTTTTGTTCTGAGTACCCCCTCAAAATCAAAGGTGAGCATCCTGGCTTATCCATTGGTGATGTTGCAAAGAAACTAGGAGAGATGTGGAACAACACTGAAGTGAATGACAAGCAGCCCTATGAGAAGAAGGCTGCCGAGCTGAAGAAGTACGAGAAGGATATTGCTGCCTACAGAGCTAAAGGATAACCTGATGCAGCAAAAAAGGGGGTGGTCAAGGCTGAAAAGAGCAAGAAGAAGAAGGAAGAGGAAGATGACAAGGAGGATGAAGAAGATGAGGAAGAGGAGGAAGAGGAGGAAGATGGAGATGATGATGAATAAATTGGTTCTATCACAGTTTTTTTCCCTTGTCTATAAAGCATTGAACCCCCCTGTACACAACTCACTCCTTTTAAAGAAAAAATTGAAATGTAAGGCTGTGTAAGATTTGTTTTTAAGCTGTACAGTGTCTTTTTTGTATAGTTAACACACTACCGAATGTGTCTTTAGACAGCCCTGTCCTGGTGGTATTTTCAATAGCCACTAACCTTGCCTGGTACAGTCTGGGGGTTGTAAATTGGCATGGCAATTTAAAGCAGGTTCTTGTTGGTGCACAGCACAAATTAGTTATATATGGGGACAGTATTTTGGTTTTTGGTTTTTTTTTCCTTTTGGTTTTATTTTTGGGTTTTATTTATTTTTTCATCTTCAGTTGTCTCTGACGCAGCTTATACAAAGATAATTTTTGTTCTGTTAACTGAATACCACTCTGTAATTGCAAAAAAAAATGTGGCTGTTTTGTTGACATTCTGAATGCTTCTAAGTAAATACAATTTTTTTATTAAAATAATAAAATAAACCCAGGTTGCTGCTTTGAACGTATTCCCAATCAGCTCCTGCTTGCAACGGTCTTCTGAGGGAAGGTGATGTCTCCCTTCCTCCTGGAGACTGGCACTCCCCAGGTCCCTTTGGTCTGACATCCTGTTGACAGAGGCTGGCTTTAAGGTTTTCCTTCCCAAGCAGAACCTTGTGCTGTTGAAACGCAGTGGTGCCAGGTGGCTGAAGGCTATGCTGATTAGCAGGGATAAGATGGTGTTCCTTTTGCACCTGTGGCCATCGACGCTAACTAGATCCCTGAGGAGCTGAGGCCTTGCCACGGGAACCAATTACAGACAGAGAGGGTGTTACGGTGCTGGTGAAGTAGACTCACCTGGTTTCTAGTCTGGCCTCTGCCATTTACAGGGCAAGCTCCTTGATTGATGGGAAAGGGTGGGGATTCCCATGGAGAAGCAGCGAGGACAGCATCCTGCATCCTCTGTAGGAGAGGCACTGTGGGCCAGCACTGTAGGGCTGGCACCTCTAACTCAGATGTCTGTGGTGCACTAGCCTGTCCTCCCCAAAGCTCTGCCTCCCGTACTTAGGACATCCTGAAGTGAGAGACACTGGTGTGTCTTAACTAAGGGTATAATGTATATGGAACATATCCCAGACCTCCCTTCCCCTCTTTGCCCCCCCCCTTACCCCTTTCTCCTCTTCTATTTCTATTCTTTTTCCTTTACTTTCATGTCATGGATACCTATGTGATTCTATGTATCTATTAAACTTTGGTGCCATAAAAAAGAGAAAGCATTATTTGTCTTTCTGAGACTGGTTTAGTCTCTTAATCTAGTCATTTGTAGCTATGCTGATTTCCTGCAAATGACTTAACCGTCATTCCATCGTGGATGCAGGCCCCATTGTCTCTAATCAGCCTCTGCTGTTAATTGCCCAGGTTGGTTCTCTATTTGCTTGTCATGAAAAGCACTTTGGAGACATATGGTGTGCTGGTATCCCTGTGATATGTTGACCTGGAATCTTTTGGGAGTGGTATAGCTGGGTTGTGTGGAAGATCTAATTTTAGGTTTTGGTGTATCTTTTAAAGTCACCCTTAGCAACCGAGGAGCTGGGTGATTTTCGCTTCAGTATAGTTAAGGTTTGGTAACTCTCAGCACAGGCTTCCAACTGGCAGGCATAACCTTGAGAGGTGGTTCTGTCCCTGTTCTTTAAAATGTTTTACTCTCTCCCGAGATATTTTATTTTTGTTATTGTTGTTGTTTTGTGCAGGAACAATCTTTTCTATCAGAATGACCTTCACCCATAGTTGGGGTACCCTGAGAATTCAGATGTGTGCATTGCATTTGGACTTGGCTCTTGCCTTGAGTGCAGCAGAGAACTAGCATGCTGTTGTCATGGGCATCCCGGAACCACTCTGTGGTGATTCTCCTACAGGAGTGGTTGCATCTACTTGGGGGCTGCACTGATGTGATAATTATCATATTAATGATGGCCTCTCACAGCCCCAGTCTTCAGTTACTCTTAAAATCCCCTTTGCATCTGCCGAATGGCGTAGCCTAGCTCCATTTCACAGATGTGGACACCCAGACTCCGAGATTCATTGGCTATCAGATAGCCTATCATGAACACAGACTCAGACATTGCTTGACTAAGAGACAGCCCCTTTGGGTCAGAATCCATGTTTTCTGACTTGGTCCAGGGGTCCATTTACTTCCTTACTGTGAACTTGAAAGTGGGGGAGTTCACAGTAACTCCTCCTGACTTAGTGTGGTTGTTTGTGATATAGTTGCATGAATGCTACTTAATTGATTCTCTGCTTCCACCCCTCTCTTTCTCTGCAAGTCTGAGCTGGAGCAGGGCATGCTTGGTAGGCCGTGGGGCACACAGGTGGCTCATTGCCTTGTGCCCTAGGGCTGCAGTAAATTGCTATTATCTGGTCTCCAGCCTCTGGCAGAGATGGGGAGGGGAGGCCGAGAAAGTGACATTTCTGTAAATAACCATACCTGGTCTGAGAGCAGGAGGATTGGCATGTCCCTGTAGCCTCATCAATTCCCATCAACCTTTTGCAGGGGGAGCCCCAGGGGAGAGACTGTCTTCACACCCTTATGGTTATTTATAGCCACCTCATCTCGTCCATACTCAGGGGGGTTCTGGTTCAATTGGCAACAGTCTCCTTCCACATGGGCTTAGAACCTTCTGGGAACATGTTGCTTAGCCCTCCACTACACAGACCAGAGGGCATAGCAACCACTGAGTCAAAGTGAGGACAGGAAGAGGAGACTTGGGTATGAGGCCTGAATTTCTCAGCTTTGTGTATCTGACTCTCAGGGCTAATTAGCTCTCCAGTGTTGGGGTTCAATGACCATGATTTACAAGCAAATGGCCTGGGTTCAGAACACTGATGGCTATTTTCTTGAAGCTTCTATCTCAGTTTTTCATCTATAAAATGGGATAATGCTCCCTCTTAGGGTTATTGTGAAGTTTGAATGCAAGATAACTAGAAGTCCTATGCTCAAAGAGGGTTTGATAGTTGAAGTTGTTATTAACGTGACTAGATTTAGAATCAACATAGAAGCATACTTTTTATATATAACTGAGGTAAGGCGGGGTGGGGGGGGCCCACACTTAATTTAGGTGACATGGACCTGTTGTGGCTATTCACCAGAGAAGACTGCTCAGACGTCTGTTTAAGCCAATAGAAAGTCTTTATTAGCTGGCCTGTGGCTACGCTGGATGTTCAGTATCCAAGTGTAGAACTGAGCCTTTCTCAGAGTGAGCTTTTAAGTACAAAAACCATGTCCTGGGTTGACATACTTCATTAACAAGACCAGTTTGCCAGAAGTGGAACCACAGGAGCCAAAAAGCAAGGTCACTACATTTAGAGACTTTCCCATAACTACGGACTTTGATGGATTAGACCTTTATTTTAGTTTTGGAAGGTGGTGCTGTCTGTGTGCTGAGTTTTACAGTGGGAATGGTACTTTCACAATGGTAGTGTGCTAACTAAATTCAGTTATGCTAAAGTCTTGGGACCTACTAAGGTCTGGGGCTGTTACAAACCCATGGCTTCAGATCCAAAATTTAATAAAAAGGAGAGAGCTGAGTATTAGTATCATCTCTCTGTTTGCTATGGATGAAAAATGAGCAGCATGTGGGAGTCTTGACACCATGTCTTCCCACCATAGTAGGATGTATCCCTTCTCGGATCACAAGCAAAATAAACACTTTCATAAATCGCTTTGTGTTGGGTATTTGGTTACACCAGTAAAGAAAGTAGCCAATGTCAAGGGCTAGCTCATAGGATGGCTTTTCTTGTAAGGCCACCTACCAAAGGGAGGGGTCTGCCTCGAGTGGCAGAAAGCAAAGGACACATCTAGATGAGTTACCTGTACTAGGTGTGCTTTCTCGTTCAGCTCCCTCCTTCCAAGTTCTTCTGTTATGCCGAAAATATATCATCACTCAAAACTTTATTATTCAAAAGTACATAAACTGGAGGAACTAGCATACTAAACTCTCAGATACTCACTGCTCAGCCCAAATGATAAACTTGAGCCTGGGGGTGGGGCGGGGGTGGGGTGCTGGTGGGTTGGAGGAGTGGCTCAGTGGATTTAGTGGGTTCCTGTCAATCATACATGAGGACTAGGGTTTGGATACTCAGACCACACCTGAAGGTAGCAGCTGCCTCTAATCTCAGCACTTTGGAGGGCTGGGTTCAGCAGGAGGCCCCATCCCAGAAAAGGGAGTGGAGAGAGATCAAGGAGGACACCGCGCACCAACTTCCAGCCTTCACATGGTATTTACACTTGCTAAGAGACAACGACTTCCTAACAAGATCATGCCACTTTCACAAGGAAAAACACTCGGCATTTACATTATTTGGTAGGAGTCAATAATAATTAAATATTTAGAAAGTGTCAAGTTTCCCCAGATTCATTCCCCCCCCCCCCCCCGTTGGTTCATTTGATTCTGGGTTTACACAAGATGCACACATTGTGACTGACTGTTTTCCCTCCTGGTCTCTTATGTGTACAGGTTGTGCAGTCTCTTTTTATACTCTTAGAATTACCTTAGTGATGATGTCTCATTCTCTGCATAAGGATATTACTTTTTTTTTCAAGTTGTTGAGACAAAGAAACTTAACAGAAGGGGTTCTTTTGGCCCACAGTTGGAGGGTCCAGGGCTCAGGGTGGAGGAGTTATGGGCATACGGGTGTGAAGCAGATGCACGCAGTGCTCCTGCACTCAGGAAGCAGGGATGGATGGAGGCTGGTCCTCAGATTGATATCTCTCTTTTAGCCATGCTGGAACCCCAGCCCATGGAATGACACCACCCACATTTAGGGTTTGTCTTTCCACTTAATTAACCTCATTTATCTTATGGGCACACCCAAAGTCTTGGCTCCTGCGTGACTCTAGGTTCTGTCAAGCTGACAATCGGTATTAACTCCCATAGTAGGACTGTGTCCTTAGGGTGTCAGGGTGCCATCTTTTTATAAAGTGGGACTTCCTGCATCAAGTTGGTCTGATTCCAAATCAGTTATTTTTGTAGCGCGCACCACAGGCACTGTCACAAGCTTCCACCAGCCAGTGTGTAATGATTGGTTGTCTCTTTCATTGATGTTGAAGCCAGTGATCATCAACACCCAGATTCATTATTTCCTTTGGGGTTTGCAGAAATAGCTTTCCATCCTCACTTGTTCCGTGGTCTCTCTCTGTAGGGAAATTATTTCACTATCAACCTTTTGGTTGCCTTATGATGTAGAAAAACACAGGCCCAGTAGCGATGGCACGTGCCTTTAATCCCAGCATTCTGGACACAGAAGCAGGAGGATTTCTGAGCTCAAGGCCAGCCTGGTCTGCAGGGGGAGTTTCTAGATAGCTAGGGCTACATAAAGAAATCCTGCCTGGAAAACAAAAAACAAACAAACAAACAAGCAAAACCCAAACAACAAAAGAAATAAAAGAAGAATGGGTGGCATTTTCCCTGGATGCCTTTTCTGCATTTACTTAAGAATGTCCTGGTTGTCTCACATGTTCTGGAGGTGACCAGCAGGTCGCCTTGTTTTACATTTTCATCAGGAACTCATGGATACATAGTCAATGTGTTTCAAGCCCTTGCTCTCACTGTTGAAGCTCACGTTTGACTTTCTCATGCCTGGCATGAGGATATCTTTTCTCAGCTGCTTCCTGAATTCTGGCATGACTGCAACCTCCGTTGTCATTGATAGGTTCCTCCCTTGCTTTCTGGAAAGAAAAGCTGTCCAAGTTTGGAATGGACCACTTAAGAGAAAATAGGTTTATATTGGTATTTTCCATTCAAATTACAATTATAGGGCTTTAAAAACTTTAATTTGATTTTGATTCTTTTGCTTTTATGCCAAAAAAATTGATGTTTGTTTTGAAACATGGTTTCACTGTAGAGCTGTGTCTGGCTGGCTGGAAATCACTATGTAGACCAAACTGGTCTCAAACTCACAGAGATTCCCCTGTCTCTGTCTCCCGAGTGCTAGATTAAAGGTAGGTGTGTCATTACTCCTATGGAAAAATCTTTCTTTTTAAAAAAAATATTATTTAATCTTTTTTCTTATACTCCAGATATTTATCCCCCTCCCAGTCCACCCTCTGACTGGTCCCCATCCCATACCTCCTCCCCATTCCTGTCTCCATGAGGATGTTCCCACTCCCCACCTCCCTCCCCCACTCCCCTCCCCCACCCCATCAGACCTCTAAACTCCCTGGGGTCTCCAGTTTCTTGAGGGTTAGGTGCATCATCTTTGACTGAGCCCAGACCTGGCAGTCCTCTATTGTATATGTGTTGGGGGCCTCATATCAGCTGGTGTATGCTGCCTAGTTGTTGGTCCAGTGTTTGAGAGATCTCAGTGGTCCAGGTTGAGACTGCTGGTTCTCCTACAGGTTTGCCCTCCTCCTCAGCGTCTTCCAGCTTTCCCCCAATTCAACGACAGTGATCAGCAGCTTCTGTCCATTGATTGGATCCAAATATCTGCATCTGATTCTTTCAGCTGCTTGTTGGGTCTTTCAGAGGGCAGTCATGCTAGGTCCCTTTTTGTGAGTGCTCCATAGCCTCAGTAATAGTGTCAGACCTTGGAATTCCACTTTAGTCTTGTCACTGGACCTTCTTTTCCTCAGGCTCCCTCCATTTCCATCCCTGCAGTTCTTTCAGACAGGAACAATTATGGGTCAGAGTTTTGACTGTGGGATGGCAACCCCATCCCTCACTTGATGCCCATGTCTTTCTGCTGGAGGTGGCTCTACAAGTTCCCTCTCCCCCATTGTAGGGCATTTCATCTAAGGTCCCTCCCTTTGAGTCCTGAGAATCTCTCACCTCCCAGGTCTCTGGTACATTCTGAAGGGTCCTCCTATCTCCTATCTCCCGAGGTTGCCTGTTTCCATTCTTTCTGCTGGCCTTTAGGGCTTCAGTCCTTTCTCCCCACCCAATACCAAATCATGTCCCCTTCTCCTTACCATCCCTCGGTCCCCTTTTCCACTCAGGTCCCTCCCTCCCTCCCTGCTTTCTTCTCCCTCCAAGATCAAGGCATCCTCACTTGGGCCCTTCATCGTTTTGACCTTTTTGAGTTCTGTGGACTGTATCTTGAGTATTCTGTACTTTATTATTATTATTTTTGGCTAATATCCACTTATTAGTGAGTACATTTCATGCATGTTCTTTTGGGTCTGAGTTACCTTTTTCAGGATGGAAAATCTTACTTTTAAAGAATGTTGTAATTGCTTCTATGCTTTATTATCTTCTTTGGTGGAACATACACAAACATACACATATGTACATATACATTTATACACACACACACACACATGTACATATGGTATGTGTGTATATATGTGCATAAATACTAATATTGATCACTGGAAATAGCCACTCTCGTCTGTTTTTCTTGGCAGGATTTCTCTCTGTATCTCTGGCTGTCTGGAAACTCACTCTGTAGACCTGGCTGGTCTGGAACTCAACAATCCACCTGCCTCTGCCTCCTAAGTGCTGGAATTACAGGCATGTGCCACCATGCCCAATGAGACATGGCTACTCTTATTGCTTTCAGTTACTTCATATGCTTCTCACTAGAGATACACAGTTGAGTTAGAGTAGTTCAAAGTATTTACAGCACATATCTCTGCATCATTAAGCCATCATCTCGATGCAGTTAGATTTATTTTATTTTGCCGTTGATTTAAAGAATTGCCTTTTTCATCTGACTTAACATTATTTGTAATTGCCTTAAACATCCCCATGGTTCCAAAAAAACAAATCTTGAAAGCAAAGTATTAGTCAGAGAATGCAGATTCTATCCCAAATTTATCTTTTTAATCTTTTCTTTAGCTGAGAATTATTTATTTTAGAGCTTGTCTTTCCATTGCAGAACCACACATACACACACACACACACACACACACACACATACACTTAGGTCAGTGAATACTCATTGTATATAATTGAGTCCACCTTGCTTATTCACTGAACACTGAAGTCTTAGCCATGTGCAAATATGCTCTGCAGTCCTTCCTGAAAGTGCACACACAGTATTCTATGAATTCTTATTCTCTGAGAGATTGGGTGTTAGGACTTAAATAGACAAATTTGGGAGTGGACACAGTCAGTTCAAAATAGGGTTTCACTGATCTATGGATCACTTCTGAGAGTGTTGGCATTGTGATAACACTAAACCTCCCCAATACAGGAATGAGAATGTCCCTGCATCTGTGTAAGTCTCACTTAACATCTGTGGAGAGGGGAATGCCAGGGCGTGGCTGGAGCTCTATTTTTATTTAGGCCAGGACCCCGGACATGAGATGTTGCATCTTTCCTCTCAGTCAAGCCTCTCTGGAAATATGTATGTCCTTCACAGACATACAAAGAGGTGTTTTTCCTAAGTGGTTCCAAATCTTGTCAAGGTGGTGACGAAGACTAACATCCTCAACAGCTGAGACACTGTACAGTTGCATTGTTGAAGCGTTTATAGTTTGTTAAATCTCTGTCTCAATATTTTCTACTTGGTGGTTGCTCTTATGAATGATGCTTTCCAGTGTACTTTATGGTTGCTTATGACAACTATGTGGAAATGTGATAGCTATTTGTATATTGACCTTGGTCCTGAATTTCTTCTTCTGTTTAATAGATGTAGGTGTTCTATGTGCACTGCCATTTGCATCTTGCTCTCTAATCTCTGTGCCTTTATTTTTCTCATCAGACAGTCTAAGACCTTTAGTTCAATGCAGAATGATGGAGTAAGTGCCAGTATCCTTCCCTGGCTCCTCATCTTAGAAGAGCCACCTACCCCATTTCATCACAAGTATGACTTTTTGTGGTTAGTCTTTAGCAGAACATGGTGACTATAGGAAGGTCCCTTGCCAGTTTCCAGCTGTGGGGAAGCATAGTGATGACAGCCATCCATCGACGTGGCTGTAATGAAGCCATTCTTACAGTGTCTTCCAGCCCATGCTCACAGCCATGGGGGTCATCTGTCTGGCCACGTAGGCTTGAAGACTCCCTGCTTACTACTGTTGGCCCCTAAGACTGCACTGCGGTTTCAAACTTCTCCACACCAACTCTTCTCTCTCCTCTCCTCTGCACGGGACATATCTCCTTTGTGTTCTGAGGGCTCATTTGTTCTGAAACTTTCTTATTTGTTCTAAAACTTTCTTATTTGTTCTGAAACTTTCTTGATATTTTTTGAAGGAGCATTTCTCCTAATAATTCACAGTGGTTTTAAGGAGCATGGCCCCCACTTGGTGGTCCTCAGTTGGTGGAACTATTTGGGAAGGATTAGGAAATGTGGCCTGGTCGGAAGAGGTGCATGACAGGGGTGGGGTGGGTGGTGGGTGGGTGGGGGTGGGACGGGATTTGAGGTTTTAAAAGCCCAAGTCATTCTTAGTTTTTTTTTTTTCCTGCCTCATTCTTGATCAGGATGTAAGCTCTCAACACCTGCTCTAGCACCATGACTGCATGCCTGCTGCCATACTCCCTGAAATGATAATCATGGACTTTAATTCTCTGAGCTCCATATTAAATATGTTTTTATAAGTTGCTTTTGTCTTACCACAGCAATAAAAGGGTAGCTAAGACATAATGTTCTTCCAAGTCTAGTTCTATTCTTGAAGTCCACTCTCCAGAAAGATTATTATTCACTGAGAGACCAAGAAATTCTTTGTTTTGTTTTGTTTGTTTTTCGAGACAGGGTTTCTCTGTGTAGCCCTGGCTGTCCTGGACATGACTCTGTAGACCAGGCTGGCCTCGAACTCAGAAATCCATCTGCCTCTGCCTCCCAAGTGCTGGAATTAAAGGTGTGCTCTACCACTGCCCGGCCAAGAAATTCTTGATTTTTGGTGTGTGTGCGCGCGCGCATGTGTGTATTTATGTGCATATGTGATAGAAGATAGAAGCCTGGTAGAAGATAATTAGGTGGCAACAGTGCAGCTGGGATGACCCTTGTGTGTGGGTTAAGGCTGTGTTGTGGGAGTTTAGGGCTGAAGTATTATGAGACCTGGTTGTTAGACAATGAGGCTAATCCTGTTCCTTCTGCACTTAGTCAAGGGTTTCTCTAACCTGTTGTGGTGTAGCCAGTGGCACTCACTGGGATTGCATGCTGGTTTACACTGCAGACTCCAATTGTGTGTGTGTGTGTGTTACTCTTTATCTGCATGCCCTTGCCCATGTGGCCTGGAAAAGGGAGGTATATTAGTGGCTTTTCTTGTTGTTACAACCTGACCAAAAGCAACTTGAAGAAGGAAGAATTTATTATGGTTTACAGTTAAAGAGGATTCACTCTATGGTGGCTGGAGAGGGAAGCCAGCGAATCACACTGTATCCACAGTCAGGAAGCAGACAAGGAACAGAAAATGAAGGGACACTACAGAATTTCAAGGCCCAGCCCCAATGATCCACCTTCTCTAGCAAGGCTCCACCTTTTCAAGTTTCACTAACTCTCTCAAACAACACCTCTAGCAGGGACCAACTGCTCTAACACAGAGCCACAGTTAGACCACAGCAGGGGGCTTTTGTAAGTGAGCAAAGGTCTTCAAAGGGGCTCTATAGGCTTGAAACTCAGAGCCACAGTAGGGTAAGTCTCTGTGCTTTTCTTGGCAACGTGGAATCCTAGGAAATCTCCACTTTGTGAGTTGGGCATCTCTCTGAAGATGGGGGTAGGGGGTGGGGGGTAGGCCATAGGTCCCCAAGCACAGGGTAAGACACTTGTCTGCTGACAGCTGAGTTGGACTCACTGGGGCCTGTTGATGCTATGTGAAGGCCATTCTGTAGGCTCTGAGTTCTGTCTTGCCTCCTCCTGAGTAGATAGACAGGTGGCAAGGGGTACCTGGCAGCCACAGGAGGCAGAGCTGAAATGATGGTGATTAGGCCTCCCAGATAACAAAGGACTCCTGGTACTTATGTAACTGAAGAAACCTGTGCAATGTATGAAGCTTTCTCTGGATTCCAGGAGGAAAGATGAGAATAAAGTTGAGTTGGGGCATGGAAGGCAGCAGCATCCACACTTCCCTGGCATATCATACTGGTCCTCATAGCTCTGCGATTCCCTGGCAAGACAGCACCACAGTACAGCCAGCCATCATATACACGGGTCTCCCATCCATGGAGTCAACCAAGTGTGCAATATATGAAAAATTAATCCCACAGAGAGAGAGAGAGAGAGAGAGAGAGAGAGAGAGAGAGCCTTATCATTATTCCTTAAACAGCATAACTATATATTTACATTGTATTAGATATTGTAAGTAACATAAAGATGAATGACAGGGATGTACGCAGGACATCAGCAAATTTAATGCTGTTTTGTTTGAATTAATATATTATACTAGGTTACATAAAGGCTGTTTTCATACAAGCATTTAAATGTGCTTTGACCATATTTCCTTCTCTGTTGTCACTTTACACAAGGGACATGAGGATCAGCAGATTCTGGTAACTGCAGTGGGGGGGGGGGTTCCTAGACCAGTCCTCCACAGACACTGAGGGATGATGAAACTGAGACACTCTGTCAAGACCAAGACACCAAAGCTTTGCAGAATGTGACACTGAAGAGATGGGACCTGACAGTCTCCCAATTCCATACCCTGAGATCACAGCTTGGTCTTATTAAAACCAGTGCTGCATGTCAGCACAGCACTGGAAGGGTGAGCTGGTCATGTGACCCTGTGGCCTCTCTGTCTTGCCTGGTCATCTCTTCCTCTGCATGTCACAGTACTACAGGGCCCAGCTCACACACCATCATTTGGATCCAGAGCCTGGTCGGTTTAGACTCAGTTCCTAGCCTGTATCTCACCTGCTGAGTCCAGATGTTTAGAAACACCACCGAGGACAAACATCTGAAGGAGTTTCTGTGGTGGCAGCCTTGTGCTGTGGAGTTCTTTCTTCACTTTTGTTCCTCTCAGCACTTAGTGGTGTTTCACAGGGTGGGGGTGGGGGTGGGGTACAAATAAGCAATGGCTGTTTGGTGGGAATGGGATGGAGTCAAAGGGATAAGATGTCCTTGAGAAATTGCATATGGCAAGTGTGCTGCACTGGTTTCTTTTTCTCTGTCTCTGTTATTGAGAAGTAGAGTCTGGTTGCTTGGGTGTCTTGGGCATCATGTGACTAAGAAGTGAGCCAGCTTTCAACACCAGGTGAGATTTACTCTGGTTCCAGAGTCCAGACTTCTAACCGTCATAGTCAGTTCGCTCTCTCTCCCTGATCTTCTCTCCTTGGTTTGTACCTGTCTGGCTAGCATAGTCAGGAACACAGGTAGGGGTGGGACATGTCCTCCTGCCTATCTTTGCTCATACACATCCATTTTTTGAGTATCTAGAGAAGCTAGTTGGTGGTGTCTAAAGCTCTTGGGAGCTAGTGGTCAGCTGAGCTGAGTGACAGTCTGTCCGTGTAGACATCTGGGGTCCCAGCCAGAGCTAAAGAGATGCAAATGGAACCGAGTCTGAAACAAAAATAGGGAGTAGCATGAGATAGGATGTGGTTAATTGTGTTGCTATCATTTTGCTTAATTAAATGAGACTCCCAGGGATGCGCAGCAGTAATTACTCTTTTGGCATGTGCCCCTTCTCTCCTGCTAATTTGCTCCTGGAATCCACCTCCTCTAGTCCTGGCTGGCTGTTTTTGAATCTGCATCTCTTCATCTTGTTGGCTTGCTCAGAAACTACCCTGGTTTGGAGCACAGAAAGTTGTTTCTTGGATACATGTGGTCTCGAACAGATGGAACCCATTAGAGAGTAAACCCAGAGTTTTAGCCTGAAGTCCCAGCTTATTTATATCACATAAGAATGAATCCATGGATATATAGGTTTAGATTCATGAGTCACAACACCGAAAGGTAGAAGCCTCACACCTATCCTCACACTTATCCAGTAGATAAGCAGATGGATACAACGTGGTATGCATATGCAATGGAGTATTACAATAGCTGAAAATGGAGTCCTGATACTTTCTGCAATGTGTATGAATGCTAAATGAAAGAGGCCAGATTCAAAACTCACATAGTGAATGATTTCTTCCTGTGGAATATTAAGATAGGTAAATTCATAGAGGTCAAAAACACATTGGTGGTTACCATGGATGGGATAGAAAGGAGTAATTGATATAGTGGTGTATGACACCTTCGTCCACTTTGTGAGGCTGGGCGCTGTATAAACATCAAAGCATCATTTGGTTCGTGTTTCTGGTAACTCTAAAGTCCCAACAATAAGGTTGTTGGTAGGGAAGGGAACAAAGAGCAGGGAGGGTCATTGTTTGCAATCTTATCATGTGACCAAGTGGCCTGTAACAATCTGCTCTTGTTCAAACTAACCCATCTGTGGAAGTTACAGTAGTCTACTACAAGGGCAGTGCCTCTGTGGCTTAATTCTCTTTTTTTAAAGGCCCCAAACTCCAGTATCATTACTCTGAAGACTGAAACATGAACATGAATTTTGGTAAGGATAAGCTACACTATAAACCGTAGCCTGGGATTTCCTTCTCGGATAATGAAAACATGGGACTAGATATAGCTGGTGGTTTCTAACATTATAAATATAATGATGCCTTTGAACATTCCTTTTCTGACTACCATGTATGTGCAGTACCTACAGAGGTCAGAAGAGGGTGTCAGATCCCCTTGGAACTGGCATTAAAGACCACTGAGTCTCCATGTGGGTGCTGGGAATTGAACCTGGGTCCTCTGGAAGAACAGACAGTGTTCTTAATCACTGAGACATCTCCAGTCCTTTCTTTTCTCCTTTTTCTTCCCTCCCTTTCTCCCTCCCTCCCTTCCTTTCTCCCTTCCTCCTCCCATCACTTCCTTCCTCCCTTCTTTCCTATCTTCCTTTCTTTTTTGAGACAGGGATTTGGTATACATTGCAAAATGTCTTGATACACAACAATTCTCCTGCTTCAGGCTCTAAAGTGTTGAGATTATAGTTGTGCATTACCACACTCAGCTTAAATTTCCATTAAAGATTTAAATTTTGTTCTATTTTGTTTTGTGTGGGGGGTGTTTTGTCTGCACCCACCATGTGCACCATGTACATGCCTGGTGCCTATGGAGGCCAGAAAAGGGTGTCAGATGCCCTGGAACTGGAGTTACAGGTGGTTGTGAGCCATGAGTGGATGCTGGGAATCATACCTGGGTCCTTGGAAAGAGCAGCCAGTGCTTTTAATCACTGAGCAATCTCCCCCCATTCCCAAATTGGTTGATTTGTGTTTATGGATCTCGTTTCTGCAAACTGAGACCAAATAAACCATCTAGCCCACAGCAAGCCATTGCATAAAGATCCATCTAGGTGGTAAAGGGTTTGCAATCATTCTGGTAGTTGTCTTGTTCTTCAACTTGAATGGCTTTCCATCTTCAGACATCCCAAATGGGACAGAAGGAAGCCTCTGCAAAGCCTTGGCAAAGGTCCTGTGATAACTAGACATGGATCTAACACCATCTGGATGAGCAGAGTGTGAAGAGGCATTGGGGCAGCCCAGGCAGAAGAGAGACACTCAAGACCTTTGCTTGCTATGGAAGTGGGACCTGATTTTTAATCCATTTTCCCCTCTGACCTACAAAACAAAATCAATTCTAGGATGCATAATTAAGTAGCAGTGTATTTTTAGAGAAATGGCAACATTCTACTCATGCATTTTTTTCTTAAAGTGTTTTTTTTTCTTAATTATAAAAGCAATATACTACTCGTTATAGATTGGGAAGCCCAGAAATGCACAAAGAAATGAGAGAAATCGCTTATCCTCCCATGTAGAAATAGCTCCATAACAGTTTTGTATATTTATTCCTTAATGTTTTATCTGTGCCCATTATTCAAATAGCTAAACCTATGTATTACACATAAATTTTAACCAACTTTTTCTTCTCAACCTTTCATAGAATAAGCTCTCCTCTGACATTTAAAAAAGGTTTTGTGTGTGTATCATGCTGTTGGCTGCACCAGTATTCCAGCACGGGAAGTACAGCCCATTCAGACACCCTCGATCTTTTGACACCTTGGTTACCTGTCCCCTCTGAGTGAATAAATAAGCTGATAAATACTGAACTGCAGGGCATGGACTTGGGGAAGGGCAGAGATCTTATGGAACTGCGTGAGTGGGGTTCCACACACTTTTAACCTTCATTGTTAACTTGATCAGACTTCTAGTCACTTAGGAGACACATCATTAGGCTTGCCTGTTAACCAAGAAGGGAAGGCAGACCTTGAATGTGGGTGCCATCATTCTGTGGCCTGAGGTTTCCAACTGAATAAACAACAACCACCGCCACAACAACAACAACAACAGAAACAGGAGAGGTGAGCTGAGCACCAGCATCCGTCTGTCTCTGTTTCTTGATTACAAATGCAAGGTGACCTTGTGCTCCTAATGCTCTGACTGCCCACCATGATGGCCTGTATCCTCCAAACCACATGCTCAAACAAGACCTTACATTGGTTTTGGTAGATAGTTTGTTGTAGCCATGGTAAAAGTAGCTAATAGTGACCAAGTTATGATGTTGGGAAGGTAATACTGCTGTGTGGTTATAATTTTATGAAATTATGAACTCTAAGAGATATGCACCCAGTGGATAACAAGCTAAGGATGATATGTTCTGATCTGTAATTTTCCAAACTTCCAAGGATCCAGGTACCAGACTCCAGGAATGGTGACTTTACCTTAGGAAGGCTTCTACAGGGATACGAGGACTCCAGCCATGGTGGCTCCCCTCTAAAGCAACAACTCACATGACTGCTGTAAGATTTAATGAGTTAAGTGGCACTGGGCCTGGCTTGATTTGGGGACATCTGTCCTCCTAATCTGAGGCAATGGGCAAGGGAAAGGAGCAACCTGCCTTTGTCCTTGCTCTTGCTAGAGAGTGTAGCATGTGGCAGTGTGTGCCTACTATCCAGCCCACCATCCAGGCCTCCAGCTCACATGGTCTCCAGCATTTCCAGTATTATTCTCTAATCCTTCTATAGGTGCACATCCTGCTCCCTGACAGCCTAACATACCCTTGAACTTTTAAAGTGCCTGTGGTAGAATGTGACATTTCAAACATTTATCTAGAAATGTAATTATTAGTCACACTGATGAGTGGCTTGTTAATGGACCAGGAGCATTAGCTGCAGGTGGTGGTGACTCATTATCTCCCCCATCAACAAAGAGTGGCCTGTTTCTCCACAGGAGAGTCTCATGGCTTCTCATCTTGCTTTGAGCAAAGGCTCTGCCATTTTCAGTAACATGTGATTTATTGTGTGGGATTTGATTAGAGAGGGCCATTGATATTTACTCCCCACCAATGCTAAGAACTGAATAAAGAGAGACATTGACTCAGAGAAAAGGGGTAATAGAATAACTCAGCTGAGAGGCACAGGCCTGGCTCCCCTCTCTGCTGCAGGCTGCCCAGGACCTGCTCTTACCCAGTCTTTTGCATTACTGTGTCACAACAGAGACAAGTTAAGGCAGCGAAGGGTTATTACGGCTCATGGTTTTAGACAGATTTGAGTTCATCACAGTGGGGAAGGTCAACCAGGATATATGTTTCCATATGTGGTTCCATGGAGCCAGGCCGAGGCTGTTCACACCGTGGCTGATTAGGGAGCCAAGAGAGCTAGACTAGAACCAGGCCAGGGAGAGATATAATCTTTAAAGCTAGTTCTGTTTGCCTAATTCTTCGTGCCACTTAAAGGGCTCTACAGATTTAAAAATAGAGCCATAAGTTGGGGGCATAGTGCTCAAAATATAAGTCTATGTGGGATATTTTAGAGTCAACCTATAAGGACCCCAGTCCCATGTCTTCTGTTCCTAGTTTCTGGTCTGCAGGCCAGCATTGAGTGTGTGTGCTTGGAAATACCTTCTCCTCTTTCTGTGCAGGATGCAAAAGAACAGTTCATTTCTGTCCTTTCAAACCTACAAATGCTACACACTACAGGTCATCCATGGCTCCTGTATTAGTTGCTTTTCTATTGCGGTAAAACACCGTGGCCAAGGCAGCCTATAACGGAAAGTGTTTAACTGGGCTTACGTTTCAGAGGGTCAGAGTCCATGATGGTAGAGCAAAGTCATGGCATCAGGAAGTGCTGAGAGTGCATGCATGTTTAGATCCATAACCACATCCAATGACACACCTCCTCCAACAAAGCCATGCCTCCTAATCCTTTCTGAACAGTTCCACCAACTGGGGACCAATTATTCAAATATATGAGCCCATGGGGGCCATATTCATTCAAACCACCACAGTCCCTCTGTCATCTTGATGCCAAAGCCTCAGAAATTATTGTTGGAGACCTTAGAGTATGAGGATACTTGGTGACTTCCAGTTGGCTTTTGTGGATTTAAACATGGAGAAACACATACACGCTGGTTGAAAGAAAAAAAAAAGGGCAGGGAGCACTAGCAAGGGCTGTCTCACCTGTCCCTCCAAAGTATATTGGCAGGTGTTAGGAGAGGACCTCTAGGTGACCCCAACCCCACACCAGCCTTCTTCCCTCCTCCCTCTGTAGAGTTCATGTTTTGCCAGTTCCTCTTTGTTCTTTTAATGGTAGATACTACTATTAGGTGCTTACTGAGCATCTTAACATGTTGAATCATTTAATCCTAAGATCTACCCAAGGGAGTGAACACCATTTTGATTCTCCTTGTCCAGCGTGGCAATGTGATCTGGCTGAGGTCGCAAAGCTAACACGTAGCAAGTCCTATCTGCCTGACTTCCTCACCCCCAGCCTGCCATTTTGCCTGCTCTATGTTTAGTAATTAGACAGAAGTCAAAGACTTCAGGGTCAGATGAGTTATGGCCCAATGCCCGTCTCGGCTTCACAGGCTCTATAATTTGGGTGGGCCACTTTGTGTCCTCCTGACAGTAATAGCAGCCACAGTAGCAGCTCAAGCCTGGGACTTGCTGGAGCCAGAAATGCTCCACTCTCCTTGCTTGTTTAGCTGCAATGTCGGGGGTAAGGGGGCGGTCCTCTGTGTGAGCTGAGAAGATGCTACGGGACACTGTACATGCGCATCACCCTTCACATAGAGTAGGAAAGAAATTTTAGCTAACATGGGCCTCTGGGGTTCTACTAGCTTAGTATCTCTGATGTCTTTGATTTTTACCACAGCCATAGATGGTCTGTCCTGTTATGCAGTACAGAGTCTGGCACATGCAGGATACCCTATAAGTATCCTTAGTATGAGCAAGCCAAGGACCACCAGCTCCAGCCTATGGGACTCACTTTCTCTTTAGTGTTCAACCAGGCCAGGACTATTGTTTTCTACTGTTTAGTAGCCTAGAATTCCAGCCCACATGTGGGATGGTCCCACCCACATTTATCGTGGGCCTTCCCATTTCACTTAACCCAACCTAGAAACTCCCTCTTTACATGTACCCAGAACTCTGTTTCCTAGATTCTTTCCAGTTGACAATCAATCTCAATCATCAACCTGACTGTGAAGAGCTCTGCAGGCAACCTGAAAATGTAAGAGCTTTCTCTAAGTACAGTGTGAAGCTGCCTGTCCTGTCATCTCATGAATATTATTAACACTCAGTGGCTTCCTCGGTCTCTGATTTAACAGCACCATCTTCTCCCATTATACTGATCAAGAGAGAAAGGCACAGAGAAGTTAATTAAGTTGAGTAATTTGCTGCTAACTAGGATCAGGGTAAAGACCTACTTTGAGATGACTCTAGAATGTGGCCTCCGAGTCTCCATGCCAGGCTCTTGAGTGAGTGATGTGGTTCTCTACATTCCATGGTGGTGCTGGACCTCTCAGAGCCAAGAAGACAGTGTTACAAACTTTAATTGTGTTTTGCAGAGCATAGGTCACCTAAAAAAATTGTAGTGAGAAAGTGTTAATTTATCCTGGAACAGATCCACTAAGCCTATGGCTTTGATTTCTAATTGTCTGAAGCGCCTTTATAATCTAATGTGATCCAGAATGTTAATGATCCAGAAACTGCTGGCTGACGTGGGGTGGTGAGGAGTGAGTGTACTCCTTTATCTGCTTTTTGGTACATATTGCATCTGCTTTCAAAATCATTACCTGCCACTCACACTGGTCAGCAGCGGTTGCTGTTATTATCATTAATAACTGTTTTCTCAAACCGGTAGAATTATAAGGCAAGAAATCAGGTTAGGAAGATGGAGGAAGAGCCAGGGTGAGGAAGACTGGCCCCTCAAGATGGGTAGGACTCCCTACTTAGTCTTACCGAAGTTGTCCCCAGGGCCCTGCAGCTGGACTTCCTTTGTTTTAATGGGATTCGGGGTTCTGTGAATTCACCAGGGGGCAAGCACAAAGAAGGGTCACTTTAAACATGAGAAGGATATCCTAGCTTGCAGGGCAAGGGTGGAAGGGAAGAGCAGGGGGAAAGGCCACTTTCTTCTTTCTCCCTTCAGATGGCACACAGCTCTTCTAGACACAATGAAATAACCTGCCCCAGCTCTGCCAGCTTATCTCTGGGAGGTGTTGGTCGAGCCCATGCTGACCATCTGCCTAGTGGGCAGGAGAGTATAGGGTTTGTGTGGAGGAGAAATCACAGTGACACAGTCTGTGGCCATGGAGTCCTAACCTTGCCACAACAGGTGCAGAGTCTGGAACTCGTCTCTGTTGATGATGGCCAGGGCATTGTGCTTTCTGACTTGTTGAAAGCGTAGTTCTCACAATAACGTGTTCTGTGTAAGAATAAGAACAGCTCTACTCCTCCCCACGGGATTCAGAGAGCTAGTCTCAATTTTGAACAATAAAAAGCTAAGTATAAACATTAAATATTATCTCTCTCTTTGTATTCATGCGTGTACTAATAACAATTCCTGCTTCCACTGGCTCAAGACAAATATATCAGCAGCATTATCCTGCACTCTCAGGTTGCCCTTGTTGTTCCTGGTCCCAACAGTAACCCCTCCCACCATCTTCCTTCTTATTTAATATTGGTCTGTTTTACTTTCTGAAGAGCCATTTCTCCAAAGGACTCCAGGAGTCCTTTTGGTCCTCTGTTAGTGGATTTCTGATGGCCACCCTCAGAGATTTCTGGGCTGTCCCAGTGTGGACTGGCTGATAGTGCTGCCCTAAGCTGGTTGCCTTGGAAGCTGAGATTTCCCAGCTACAAGTGATAAAGTGATACACGGGGAAGTGTTTGTCCATGGATGCCACACATTCCTGGAAATATGGCTTAGTGATGCCAGTATGACAGTGGCACACCTGCTAGGGAAGGACCTTCTATGACAATGTTATGTGTAGTTATTTCTCCTCTAGGGTCTAACTTCATCTTTGACAACAGACACAAAACTAACTCACCCTGAGGAAACACTTAAAGCAAATGGCCTGCAGTGAGGATAGCATCCTGTCCTATCAGCTTCTATCACTGCCTCCTCTGGTCTTAGACACCCTCCTGACTTGAGAGTATTTCCTATAAGCCAGGATGGCCTCACTATGTAGCTGGAGTTACCTTTCACTTTGACCCAGAGTGCTGGAATCATAAGCAGGCCACCACACTGGGTACATGTGATACTGAAGATTTTAGCCGGGGCTGTGTGCATACAAGACAAAACAAACTGTTCTCTGACAACTCTGTCTATGTAGATAAGGCATTGTTATTGTTCTCACAGCGTCTCCTCTCATCTCCCCCACTCTCCTGTCCATACCCCTCTTCGCTACTAATCTCATGCCAATATCTATAACCTTTTGTTTTGTTTGTACCTCTCTGGGTTTGTCCAGGTCCATCTGTTTACAATTAGGATTAGAGCCTGGTAGGTGCACCGGTGGGTTACACAACTCATGTATGCACAATAGCTCCTCCTCTCCCAGAGTCTATTAGGAACCAATAGTTCAGCAGTATGGCACAGGTCCCATGAGCCTCTCCTCCATGACTGACTGTTGAGTGAGCCTCTCTCATACAAATAACTATAGCACCTATGAGTTCATGAGTACATTATCTATGCCAAGTCTAAAGGACGAGAAAGTGCTTCCTTTCCTCTATAATACTCTTTCCTTCTCTTCTGCAGTATTATTTGGACTTAGTAGAAATTAGTATTTTCACTTATTTAGGACTGGGCCCTTATCATAGCATCCTGGGCAGCAACGAGTCTCTACAGTCACCACTGTTCACTACCAAGAGGCTTCTCAAGTTAAGGCTGAGAGTAGCCTCTGTGACGGTACACACATAGGTAGTTAGAAGGCGGTTTGATGCTATTTAGCTGAATATCACCAGTAAGTCTCCCCATAGTGTATTACCAACAATTCCTGTGGAAGTTTCTTGCTCCAAGCACTGATATTCATGTCTTCACCGTTTCTAGGAGCTGATTATCTAGACACACGGTACTGTAAGCAATAGAGCAATGAAGCCACCAAACTGAACCACCCTGTGGGTAGAAAGTAAGAATTATTTGAGGGAGATTCAAACTGTCAAGGGTATGTCTTGGGGGCAGAGATAATAGTAAAAGACAGGGGAGATCCCTGGCAGTTGTAAGGGGTTATGCTGCAGTGGGAGAAGTCTTATAAGCCAGAACAGCCTGAAAACTAGAGTCATGGGAGGCAGGGTTCAGGTCAGAACAGCCTGGGAACGAGCATGGGGACTTTGGTCTGCTACATGTTTGTTTGAATTCATAGGGAACTAGAAACCCTATTGTCGGAGGTGGTGGGCAGATAAGGGAAGTGATGGCTTTTCTTGACAAGCAGGAACTCGCTTCACAGTTTCTATGGAACACTGACCTTAGGTAGTCATCCTTCTGTTTATCTGGTTCAAGTTCGGCCTGAGCAGAGCCTAGACTATTGTATAAGTATTGCCAGAAGTATTGCCATTTGGGGGGAGGGAATGGCACTTTCGAACAGGTACTTCCCCCCAAACCCATTTTCTTTTACTCATCTCAGAGGTTTCCCTCCTCACCTTGGTCCAAATCTACTTCCCAGGAGCTTGCCTGGAGAGTACACCCAGTTCTTGCTCTTCAGAAGGTTTGGAGGAATGCCGCAGACCCTCTGGGTCCCTTTGTCTTCGTGGACGGGTCTCTGGGTGCAGATGGGCAAGGACTTGGCGGAAATGACAGACAGATGCACACAGGAGATTGTGTAGAATCTGAATGTAATGTCACAAAGTGAACACCAGTCTTATAAAGTACAGAAAATAAAAGGGGTAGGAAGTCACAGCAGGCAAAGTACATTGAAGTTACCTGACACAAAACAAAGGAATGACTTCAAAAGGACTTACAGGAACCAGGTAAATGTTTACAGTAAAGATAAAGCAGTCCTGCCTAGGGTCAGCTTAATGACAGGTAAGGATTTCACACCCTAGTCAGAATTTGTGCTACTCCCTTGAGCCTTGTGAAGGCTAGCACCAGGGGGTTCTGCTCTAGCAGACCTTCTCATGAATAATGCAATACCATAACCCCCCTATTTCCTTGATAAAATTCTTGTATGAGCATAAGTTATAAGTATCTGGAGAATCTCCATTTGTCAGAAGAATTCACCAACTTGCTTCTAATATGCAATGTAACCTGTACTGAAGATTTCTATCTCAGTGGGATTCCCTAGCTCTTTCATGGTATTTCCTTGTTTGGGTGAGACTGGCTACTATCCCAAGTAAACACTCTGCAGACCAGCCCTGAGCTGCTCTGGCTTGGTTCTTTTGTATTGCCTAATTAGTTTCACTGTCTCTACCAAGCTCCTCGGCTTCAAGCATTTCCTAGGACATTGGAACACTGGCGAAGGCTTAGCTATGTCAGAATTCAATCTTAAAAGGCACTTATAATAAAATAATACTAAAAGAGAGCATGTAGATCCACACACTAGACTAACGTGGGGATAGGGTGTGAGTATACGGGTTAATGAGAACACCAAAGCTCCAGGAGGTGAGTTCCTTTTGAAACTCTATGCCTCATGAGTGCTCCCAGGCTTCTCAGCCTGTCAAGCAGACTTCAATGGAGTGTGCATGGCAGAGGAACATTGGTGAGGGGTGCCTGCACCACATCAGCAGGGTGAGAGGATGGACTTGTCAGAACTTGTTTCTTTCAGCTCCCTCACCTCCCCCCCCCCAGTTCCCCCCGCCCCCCACACGTATGAGAACTGGAAATTTCATGTGTAACTGGAAATTAGCCATAGTTGATTAGGGTTAGGGAATACCCAGGCTTGGGAGAGGAGTTGAGCAAACCGGTTTTGTTGGTGTAAATGGGTGTGGGGATGGGAGTGGGTGTAGTGCGGAGTGAAATAGCTCTGAATGTGGTAGAAGGGAGCCAGAAGACGACAGATCAAAAATGCAAGGGAAGAGGGGCATGGAAAAATTTCTGCTCCACATGGGAGGAGTTAAGGGAGAAAGTGTGTCTTGAGGGATCTGAAAAGCAGCAGAAGACTGGAAAGAGGCTGAACTACTGATACCCAAGTATCAGTCAACAGAAGCTTGCCCTTGCTTCCAGTCCCTGCTCCTCCTGAATGACCTTGAATACTAAGTTCTGGACTCCTAGGCTCTCATCCATGCTGTAGGCCAGTGAACAGCTGAATTCTCACTGGATCTCCTTGGCTCCCCAGTTCTGGTGATCTCTGTTGAGAGAATTTAGATGAGACACATTAAATAAATATAGAAGACAGGCAATTTATTACAGGGTAAAGTAGGCCATCTGCAGGGGATGAGAGTGGTCTGTGACTAGAGACACTGCTGCACCAACTTACTGATGTCGGGCAGCTTTTAGGCTTCTTTTGGTTTTCTGAGACAGGATTCTGCCATATATTTCTGGCTAGCCTAGAACTCACTATATAGGCCAGGCTGACTTTGAACTTCTGGTGACCCTCCTGTCTCTGTCTCTAGAGCTGGGATTTACAGTCATGTACCACCATGCCTAGTTACATTTTATATGGTGTGTAAAGACTCACAGACAGCTTTCTAGAAGAGTGTTTCTGTCCAGGTGATTGATAGGCCTGTTTGGATTGACATAATGTTATATAAAGCCTCCTGTTGTACCATGTTTTAGGAGCCAGCTTAGGTAGTTACCAATGAATGGTGGCCTTTTGGTAAGTTCAGGTTCTCATGTCTCCTCTTAGGGACACAGATATGACTCGGTTCCATTCTGCTGACCAGTAAGTGGGGTCCTATAGTTCTGGTCCTTGTTTTACACGCTGCTATGAGAGAGGGGCTTAACTCTTCATGAAGCTATTTCTTCTTCATGAAAATTTCCTTCTTGGAGGGAGGAAAGAGGCTAGTAAGAATTGGGAAGCAAACAAAACTTCTAAGTCCCAGGAAGATCCTGAAACTTAGCAGATTCACAAGGTGACATCCCCCACCCCCAACCCCCTGATCCAAGGTTACTTTAGCAGCGGCAGTTGCTGGAGAGAGGAGAAATTTCAGCTATTTTCCAACTGGTCCAGTTGCTTGCAGGGAATTTGTGGACACATCTTTCATGAGTTAGTACTCAGAGGGTGCTTTTCAGTGATGGAGCTGTGTGTGCGATGCTCATGTTCCTATAAGTAGCCCGCTACCCATGCTCGGTAAGTCAGTCCTGTAAACTCATTGGTTTATTTAGAGTTAGATTTTGCTGAAATCATCACAGATATTTGTTCATGTGGCCTGAGGAACAGTCACATGACATCTCTAGTATCCTTTAGCTTGCTTGTATCTAAGCAGATACATAATAATACTAGCCTCTTTGGGCTTGGGTGAACTGTGGATTGAAACACTGCCTCTACTGCTGCTGCTTAGACTTTTGAGCTCAAATGTCTGAGCACACAGAGCATACAGGGAGAGACTTCTAAGACATTGGCTGTACAGCATCAAGCTTTAAAATGCCCCAAGGCCTTTAGCACCTTGGAGTAGCCTTGATGCATAACAGACTGCAGGGATGGTTGCCTGGCCTCACCTATAATAGAGGAAGACAGCTGATACTGTTTTTAACAGCCTGCCATAACTTGAGATGGGCCACACTTATGACTTCACATTGCCCCAGAAATGGCTGTTCTTTACATCTGGAAGGCACTGTAGATCTCCACAGAGCTGTACTCTTTTAGAAATGGCCCCAGCTCATTCTGCTAATTCTTCTTTGGCCAGCCCCAAGGAATAGTGGCATCCTTAGTTCTGTCTGGTGGGTCACTGCTTGCATCCCTCTCATCTGGCTCAGGTGGGCTCTCAAACCATTTCTCGGCTTCACTGGGCCCTTGCTATCCTGTTGTTGAGAAGAGCTGGAACATGGGAGTCTTCAGCTACTAATGAGTAGCCTTCAGGGTGATGGGTGATCAGAGGAGTGAGATCTGGCTCAGGGTTTGGTGTGTGGTAATGACCCTCTAAAATAAGGAACTTAATTATACCTTGAAATTGAATGATTCCTTTATTCTCTGAAACAGAATGTAGGAGACTTGGGAAGCCCCTGGCACTCTTGCTGCTTTGTCTATTTCTTCCCCTCATTTCCTGCCAATATTCTTTGCATCACATTCCAGAAAGCCTTTCTAGGCCTGAAATCTATTGAAAATGGACTGACACTTGGCTTGTCACCCTGAGTCCTCATAGGACTGACTCTTAGACACAATGGTGAGGCTGAACCTTGGATTGGCTGAGTCATCTCCAGTGGCCTCCATTGACTATCCAGCTCCCTTATCTAAGGAATAATAATACAGTGTGCTCTCCTTTACAGGCTTACAATCATAGTTTCAAACTATTGTGTATTAAACATATTAAAGAATTATGTCTGCACTGAACATGGGTATTTTATTTCTTGTCTGCATTCCCTAACAATACAGAGCATAGGGAGTCACACAGCATTTGCATGGCATCGAGCACTAGAATCATCTAGAGACAATTTAAAGCAGGTGGGAGGATATACAGGTGATGTGTCACTGCATGTGAGTATGGAGCAGCTCTGTGGATTCTGGTATCAAAAGGATGGTTCTGGAACCAAGGTCCACCAGACACCAAGGTAAGGTCATGGACTCCCAGGGTAGAGGGGAAGAAAAAGAGAAGAGAGATGAGTCTCCATTTCCCCCTTTTCTGCCTCAAGTGTTCTTCCCATCAAGTTTCCCTTTCTCAGTTATATCAGTACTGGAAGTGGTTGTCAGACTATAGAATAGGGAGAGATTCCCCAGGAGAGGGGTATTTGAACAGGAATTCAAACCCAGGCCCCTAGAGTCTCTTGATTTCCATGTGGGAGCCCCTTCTCTACCAGAGAAGGATGTGACACTTGCTGATTGACTTTCACTTGTCTTGGCTCTGAGCTCTCTTCTTGTCCTTAAATTCTTTAATTAGCACAGAAAAAGAAACCTACCTGCTAGCTGGTCTCAAAGGGATTTGGGTATTTACCATATTGGCACCTAGTGGGTGTTCAGTAAATTAGTTTGGGGAAAAAGAAGAAAAGAAAAAGAATTATTAAGGTGAAAGCATGTAGTCTAATGCCAAGAACATGATAACATATGTCACAGGTCTGGACTCTGCCCTTCACTAGCGTTGTCATTTAGAAAATTAACAGCATCTGTAGGGTGTCCCGTTTAAGCTTATATATGGGTGGCTTGTGGCCAGGGTAGTGATAAATATTAAATGTGAACTTACTTGAAACACTATGAGATATTTTGCCTTTTCTTTTGTAATTCAATTGTGCAGACCTTAAGCATGAATTTTGAACTTTGGTGATGATGATGTTGCCCTTATGATGTCGAAAGGTTCGGCATGCCTGTCTCTATAGTATAAGGTCATACTTGGGATGAAGTGTAACAAGCTGTACAAAGAGTTCAGCAGACAGTGCCTGTGGGCATTGAGGGTTTGTCCACTGTGGTTGTTATCAACTGAAAGTTTCAGGGCCTTCAGTCTGTGGTGGTTAATTTGAAAACAGGAAATAAGAAATCACTACCTCCTAAGGCCTTCTGTGTTCTGAAGGCTCAGGTCCCCATACCACAACAGGCAGCCATATTGGGGGATGTGGTGAGGAGATTTGATTGGAAAGCCAGAAGAGGGGCATAAATAACAGAAGAGCTGGTGAGCAGCCATAGACATGCAGATCAGCTTCCAGTGATCTTTTGTGTTATAAGGAAGGTGCTGGAGGCTCAGTGCAGCTGACACATTGTTGTTGGCATTCTGGGAAGATTTCCACCTTCAAACATGGAGTACCTGGTGGGGTGGACTTGATAAAGGGTTTCCTTTCTCTACACAGCTGTAAGAACTCGATTGCTGAGCACAGCTGCACAAAGTTCTCTAAAAGATGGATTTGGGCAGAATGTGGTTAGCTCATGCCTGTAGCCCCAACACTTGGAAGTCATAGGCAAGTGGATTTCTCAGTTTGATGCAGTTAGACCTATATCATGAGTTGTAGACCAGGCAGGACTACACAGTGAGACCTTACCCTCATCTCAGCAAAGGAAAGAAAAAGGAAGCCCTAGAACAGATAATCCAGTTCTAAGACTTCTGGAATCCTCATGGCCTCAGATAAAGACTGCATCTGTTTCCTAAATGTATACACAGATGAACACAAACGTGAATTTGTGTATACAAGAGATGGTAATTGAAGGTTTGGGTAAATAAAAGGTTACAGTCTTTAAAGTGGAAAAGTAGATGTTCTAGATTCTAGAATGTTTCTTATGCCATTGGAATCTTGATCTAGATTCACCATGGCTTCTCCATCCTTGTGACTTTTGTCAAAAGACTTTAGACAAGACCCAAAGTGTGATGTGGAATATGGCAGATTTGCTGCCGAGTGGAGCAGGGTAATTCTGAAAGGGAGAGAGAGGACAATGGGCTAAAGAGATCACTGTGCTGACCCACTCCTTTAGGGAGGCTTTGCACTGCTGAGAAGACTCTAGAACAGACAGCTTTTCGGAGCAGTGTTTTCCTCTGGGTGATTGACAGGCTCATTTAGATAGACTTTTATAGGAGGAAACAATAATATGCTTTTATTCTTTACTGAAGTTTTTGGCTAGATAATAATTTCATTAGATGGTTTAGATAGTCATCCATGAATGCCCTTTAGGGCAGTTCAGAATGACTTTCCAGAGATACCCTCAGGTCTTGTTGTGACCATCTCTGTAATTTTACAGTTTCAGTTCCTTGATTTACAAGCAGCTGATCATGTGGGAAAAGTTGGTCCCCAATGCCCACCAATGTCTAGCTAGCTACCCCCCCCTTTTATCCTCAGTGGGGCTGTTACTCCCCTAGTTTTTCCTTCTCTCTGCCTTCTGGAAGGACTACTCCCTCCTCTTCAGTCACCTCTGTCGAACTATAAGCAACTGTCCTTGAGTAGTTACCCTCTGTAACAGCTGTGCTTATAAACAGCACCCTCAACCTCACACCTCCATGAGCCACACACATTAAAAACTAGGAGTGCTTCTTGACCTGTTTCTGAAGGGTAAGAAACTCTACTCCACTCTGGGTGGGACTGCAAAGACTAGAGCCATCTGTCCAGAGCCCCTGGCCTCCCTTTCCAGCCTGGGGAATGGTGGAGCTTGGCTGACTCCATCCTCTGAAAGGACAGTGTTTTTGAAAGCTGCCTCAGGATCTCACAGTCTGCACACAGTGCTATGTTGGTCATTAGGCAAGTCTACTTGCTGCTTCCAACTTATAAGCCCAAGCGACAGGTGGCAAGCGCAATAACACGCGAGGATGTCAGCCTGCAGCCAACACTCAACCTGACCAGACCTGGACCAAGCCGGTGCCACCATGAAGAGTGTAGCACAGTCACTCACTGCTCCTCTGCCTGCAATAACACAGTATGAGTTAAACCCATCTGACTTTTGATGGGTATGGTTATGTATGCACACACACAGTAGTTGTAGCAGTTGTGGTCAAGTTCAGGTGTCATTCCTTATACTTTTAGACAGAGTTTTTCACTAGCCTGGGACTCACCAAATAGACTAGGCTGGCTAGCTGGCAATCCTTCCCAGAACTGATTTTGTCATCAACCCTATCCCTTCACATGGATTCTGGGCATGGAGCTCAGGTCTTCATGACTCCAGGACAAATGATGTACTGCCTGACCATCACCAGATACATCTTTCTTTTTCCAGATTCCTCCCAGGAATTCTTCCATTAAGTCATGTCCCTCTGTGAGCAGTCGCCACCCTTCTCAATAATCGCGTGGAGTTGCCACACATTCTTTCTACATAGGAAGATGCAGATAAGAAGAGGCAAGGGGATGCTCTGAGGTCATAGTAAACAAAGGACTCCAGAGCTTGTGCATGTCACCCTTCATGACATGGTCTCTGACTCCTTCTGAGAAGGACAGAAAGGAGAATGACACATACTGGGCACCAGCCATGGGCCCTGTGTTTCCACACAAAGCTTTAAAACCATCTCAGCCTTGGCTCTGATGTATTAACCAATGAGAAGAAACCATGTTCCAGCCAATCCTACCACTTCTGGGGCTGTAGCTCTCCCGTTGTTCCCCACAAACTCAACATGTGTGTATGCTATCAGATGCCCAGCTTTCCTGACTTTCTGTCTCCACATGTCACCTCAGAGCCAGCCACTGTTGGGCTTATTCCTGCCCAGGCCCTTAGCCAAGGGCATCCTGGCCCAGCACACTGGAAATGCCCTCACTGGGGAGTGACTTCTGGGATTGACCTGTTGCTCCCCCCCCCCGACCCCCGTGAAAGGGTTGACTGTGCTGAGCAAGGGAGCAGAAAGTGGCTGCAGGGACATAGGGTGGCACGCTCCCTCACTGCCTCATTCTGCCTGTCTGGCCTGAGGCCAGGTTATCTTTTGCAACCATGTTCTCATCGCTGGGGCTTAGTGGCCTGGAGACTGGCTCTGACACATAGCGTTTAAGCTAGGGCTTTGACTGGAAGTCACTGTGTCTGTATTAAGTGAGATGAACAACTCTACATGCTGGACTCTGTGGTGATTTGAATAGGAATGACCCTCACAGACTCATGTCTGACTCGCAAATGCTTGGCCCATAGGGAGTGGCACTACTAGGAGGTGCAGCCTTATTGGGGTTGGTGTAGCCTTGTTGGAGGAAGTGTGTCACTGTGGGGGTAGGCTTTGAGGTCTCCTATGCTCAAGCTCCACCCAGTGTGGAATACAACCTCTTTCTTCTGCCTTTGGATCAAGATGTAAAACTCTCAGTTCCTTTTCTAGTATCATGTCTGCCTGGATGCTGCTGTGCTTCCCACCATGATGACAAAGGACTGAACCTCTGAACCTGTAGGCCAGCCCCAATTAAATGTTTCCTTTATAAGAGTTGGGCTGGTTATGGTGTCTCTTCACAGCAATGAAACACGAACTAAGATCTGGTCTAAACAGTATTGCTGTTATATTCCTAGAACACAGTGCGCGAGTGCAGCATTTGAGAACTGTATTAGGATTCTGTTGTGTGTGTGTGTGTGGGGGGCATCAGTGGGTGTTTTGAAGGACTTGGCTCAGGTGACTGTGAGACAGACACGTCTGAGTGGGACTTGTAGAGCAGGCCAGCAGGCTGGAAACTACTGTCACTTCATTTCTATAGGGAATAAGTAAGGCTGGAAATCCAGATGAGGCTTCTATTTGAAAACTTGAGTCCAAGGCTGAATTATTTCTTTGAAAAATCTTGATCTTTTCTCTCAAGGACTTCCAACTGATTAGAAGAAACCAACCACATTATGAGCCATAATCTGCTTTACTCCAAATCTGCTGATGGAAATGTTAATTGCATCTGAAGCAAACCCTCACAGCTTATCTAGAGCCTACCATCCTGACTGTGATAACAGAACAGCTGGGCCTCATCACCATGGATACATAGAATTTGTAGCCCCAGTACCACTCACCTGTGACTCCCAACAGTAGAACTAGAAGTCAGGCCTGTTCTCCCAAAGCTCCCTGTGATGTACCAGGGTGACCTGGCACAGTGGCTTCCAGAGAAGTCACACAATGTCCCTCTCCATTAGCAGTAGTGGTGGCAGTCTCTGATGCTATGCTCAGGGGAGGGTCCCCTGCCAAACTGATCTGTGCCTTTTGGGTTAGTGATCTTGAAGTTCTAGACATGAGAACAGGGATCTAGAAGCAAAGTGCCTCTCGATGTCTAGGTACTGTGACCTTCAGGAATGTGATTCTTGCCATCAGCCAGCAAGTCCACAGCCCTTAAGATATTGTCTAGGGCCGGGCGTGGTGGTGCACACCTTTAATCCCAGCACTCGGGAGGCAGAGGCAGACGGAGTTCTGAGTTCAAGGCCAGCCTGGTCTACAAACTGAGTTCCAAGACAGCCAGGGCTACACAGAGAAACCCTATCTCAAAAAACAAAAAACAAAAAACAAAAAACAAAAAAAAAAAGAAAAAAAAAAAAGAAAAAGAAAAGAAACTCATAGACCACTAGTGAGACATGCCTCTGGGTGGTTGCTTCCAAGTCATGCAGAATGTGGGCTGTGGTATCCCATAGCCTGGGGTCATTGAATAAAAAGAGGGAAAGGAGAAAGCCAGCTTATGCCTCAAGTCCCTGCTCTTTGCTTTCTGATCTATCCTGATGTGAACAGGCAGTCTAACGCTGCTGCTGCCACAGATCGTCCTACCATGTGAGGAGCCTTCCTGAGGCAGAAGCCATTATTGTGTATTGTTAAATACAAGATTCTTTTTACTGTAGGAACTGAGTTTCTGTTTTAAAGTCTGTTTCCTGGAGCCTGACCTGCCCCAACCCACGCCTTGTTTTGAGAACACCCTGACCCCCTATGACCCCGTAATCCTCCCTGACACCCTCCCTGATGGTGTTTTGCTGGTTTGTTTGTTTTGAAAATATTCTGTTCTTTCTTTATGCTCCACTCTCTCTCTTCTGTAAACCTGCTTTGCAACTGCTTGTGATTTTATTTCCTTAAAGAGGATCTTGGCTGCATCCCAATAAAATCAAGCCTTCTTCAAATTTTCCTCAAAATTGTGGTAGAGGTCTTATTTTTGCCTGGTGGGATTAATGCATGCCTTCGTTGACAGGATGGACCTTCAATCCTTTCTCTGCCTCTTGTCAGCTACTTGGGTGCACAGCAAGAAAATTAACCACTATAGAGGCTGTTATTCTCTTCACAGGCAGGGTTTAAAAGGCTATATTCCTGATTATAGTGACCCTAAGAACATTAATAGACCTGACAAGCTCCGCCCAGCTTCAGCAGCTGCAGGGCCCAGAGAAAGAGCAAAAATTAAGGACCATATATGATACTAGTAACTTTTCTGTTGCTGTGATAAAACACCATGACCAAGGCAACTTAACAGAAGGAAGGGTTTACTTGGGGCCTACAGTTAGAGAGGGTGAATCCATGACTACTGCAGCAAGGAGCACAGCAGGCAGGCAGGCAGGCAGGCAGGCAGGGAGTCAGGCAGGCAGGCAGGGAGGCAGGCAGGGAGGCAGGCAGGGAGGGAGGCAGGCAGGCAGGCAGGCAGGCAGGCAGGCAGGCAGGCAGGCAGGCAGGCAGGGAGGCAGGCAGGGAGGCAGGCAGGGAGGGAGGCAGGCAGGCAGGCAGGCAGGCAGGCAGGCAGGCAGGCAGGCAGGGAGGCAGGCAGGGAAGCAGGCAGGCAGGGAGGCAGGCAGGCAAGCAGGGAGGCAGGCAGGGAGGCAGGCAGGCAGGCAGGCAGGCAGGCAGGGGGGTAGGCAGGGAGGCAGGCAGGGAGGCAGGCAGGCAGGCAGGGAGGCAGGCAGGGAGGCAGGCAGGCAGGCAGGCAGGCAGGCAGGGAGGTATGAAGTTAGAGCAGCAGCTGAGAGCTTACTTTCTGATCCACAAACAGGAGGTAGAGAGCACACTTGGAATGAATGGCAGGAATGTTTTAAAACCTCTAAACTTTTCCCTAGTGACACACCTCCTTCAACAAGGTCACACTTCCTTACTCTTCCCAAAACATTTTACCAGCTGGGGACCAAGTATTCAAATATATGAGCCAATAGGGACCATTCTCATTCAAACCACCATACATGTCATATGCTTAATATTTGAATGCTATAAATCACACTGCTGTGTAGTTAGATGAAATATGTTCTGTCCTCCTACACAGACAAATGACCCTTCATCAAGTTTGGCGTCTGAATCCTAGTCTTTTTCCTAAGCACGGAGAAGGCAGCACTGCCAGTCTAGCCTGTGTCTGTCCCCAGCCTCCAGACTGCCTCTCCTTTTCTGTTCCTGGCTCCAAATCACACTGCCAGTGGCACTGCATACACACAGGTAGACAGACCAACTAGTATATCACAGCTGTGTCTGAACTCTGAAAACAAAACCCTTATGTCTACCTCCTGGGTGTCCACAAAACTGAGGTGCCCTCCTTCCCTTTTGGATAATGGATTCAAGGCAGAGGCCATCCCAAGTCTGGAAGGCAGGCTCAGGCTGTTGTAGAAGATTAATTCAGGACATCTAGAGTTGAGTTGGGTAGAGCATGTGGGGAGGAACAAGCTGAGGGTCAGCTCTGCCTGTTGACACCAAGAACTCTCTGTCTCATGGTAGAAAGGATGGCTCAGACTAGAAAGCCTCTAAAATGTGAGGTCTAGGACAGGAACCCTTTTGCCTAAGAATGCATTTGGACATTGATCGTGTGTGCTCAGGGGTAGCTTCTCACATGGGTCCCCATCATTGTTGATGAGGGTTAATCTCCGTTTCCATGGTTATTACTTCCTCTCTCACCAGCCTCATCTGTTTTTTTTTCTTCTTCCATTTCTAATCTTGGAGAATTCCCCAAATTTGCCATCTGCATACAAATTGTATTTTGGGGGCGGCTAGTTCTGGTAGCCACTGCCCTGGAGGGTGGTCTAAATACATGTTGCTACTTTGTTTTTTTATCTCACTGCCGCTTTTAAAGATTTCAGCCTGCTCCCTTTGTGTTCCATATATTAATTCATCTGGGTCTCCATTTGGGATTCTTTTTAGTTCAGTTTACAGCAAGCAAGATCTTTCATGATATTCAGGTTTCGAAAATGTATTCTGGCTCTAGAGGTAAATAATTTTTCAAAGATAGAATTTTGTTTTTCTGCTTTATTGTGCATCCTATTAGAGTATTTGGATATTTTTGAAAGGAAGTTAAACTAGACATTCATGATGCCTGCAGACTACTCTAATACCTCTGGGGTCCCTGAACTCTCTGCCTGCACACGCCTGAGCTTGGCTCCAGGAGCAGGTTTCCAGACTTTTGGCCAAAGGTGAGTCTATTCATTTCTTGTTCTGAGCACAAGCCCCAGGCTTGTATGGGTTCTACTATTTTCTTTTCTCTATACGTTGCCCTCTGGTCAGGCAAGCTGGGCTTCTAGAGGGCTGGCTGCACCTACCCCAGCACTTCTCATGACATCCCGGTGTGGTCTTTGTGTGGTTCTTGTGTCAACATCAATCCACTTTCCTCCCGTTTTCTTCCTACTCTGTCCTGATAGCTGCTCTCTGTTCCACTCAGTGGCTGTGTCCCACGCTCACACGTCTGCGCCTGGTTTCTCCAGTTCACTTAAGCTCAACAGTGACATGAACTCTGGGTATCAGTTCACAGGCTTCTCAATTCAGGCACTCGGGTAGAGTCTGAGTTCTTGTTTTCTCACGTTAAAGTCCGGGGAACGGTTGATTATTATTTGTTTTATTGCTGTATATGCATTGTACATAGTGATGGGGCTATTGAAGACATGTATGTAAGTTAATATCTATGATTATGATCATAAACCTTCCCATACTACCTGCCTGCCCTAGCCCTCATTGGTCCCTCAGACAGGCATGCTTGTACACACATACACACACACACACATACACACACTCCATAAGTAATAAAAAATGTGGCATTTGTTCTTGTCTTTTTGAGTCTGACCTATTTTTCTTAACATGATAGTTATATTAATTTTTTGCTGGAAATAACATAGTTCTGTTCTTCTTTATGGTTGAAAATGCATAAATGTACACATACACATAAACCTGTGTAACTGAACTTTTGGCTACTTTGTGGGTTCTTTTATTTCTCACCCTACTCCACCCCTTCACTTCCACCCTTTAAACTCCCTAAAACTATGTAGGAGAGAAAGAAGGATAGAGGAGAGAGAGGAAAAAATCTCTGAAAAAGACTGTGGTAGGAAAGGGGGTGTTAATATCATTAGCCTACTTCCTGCTGATTAGGGGTGTCAGGTTCCTTGGGGTAAGTTTAATCTTCCCTGTCAGGATAACTAGTTTCTTCTTCTTGTCTCTCTGCACTTGAATACTTGACAGACTGCAACCAACAGCAACCAATAATAGCCAACCAACAACCAGCCACCAGCAACCACCAACAGCAACAACCAACGCTTTGGGCTCTAGCATTTATATACCCTCTGAGGATTCCACATATGGAGACTTGGGTCAATTCTGTCAGTTGGCTATTGTGAACAGTGATCCAAATTAACATCTTTATTAGCATTTCACACCAATCAGTTGAGCTGATTGGTCCAATAGTGACCCAGATAACTATAACCAACAAGGCCGCTATCAGAACTGAAGAAGAAAAACTGTCCATGATAAAGACAAACTGATTTCGTGACTACTGATCCAACACTTTAGAAGCTAACTGAAGAAATCTTATACACAGGAAAGCAAGATAAGTACACCCCCAAGGCTATGGGAAAGAAAGAATGCCCTAGAGTTACAGAAAAGCAAAGGAAGACTGGGAAGTTACCATCCATCAGGAAAGAACAAAATGACAGAAACCAATATGCACTCTCAGTGAGAGCTTCGAGCACTTTTAAAGGATATCTTCCTTTAATTTTATAGTGATTTCATATAGCCATATGGTGTATCTAGGTCATGCACCCCCCCAGTTTCCTCTGACTCCTCCCAATTCTTCCCAACACATCTCTATCCCACCCTCATGTGTTTTTGTTCTAACCCATTGAGTCCAGTTTTGTTGCTTCTGAGCTGTTGACTGAGTTGGTTGACCTGACTTTGCGCAGGTGACTACAGACACAGTAAATTTAGGAGTACAGCGGCCCCACCCATCATGTCCAGAAGACAGCACTTCACGGCACTCCTCTTTATTCCCTGGCACTTATATTTTTTTTCTACCCCTTCTTCTGAGATGTTCCTTGAGCTTTAGGTTAGGGGTTGATAAAGATTCCCCACTTAGGGCTGAGCACCTGGCAGGTTCTTAATCTCAGCACTTTGTCCAGCTGTCAGTCTCTGCATTAACACCCACTATAGGAAGAACCTTCATATCCATTTAACAAAACAACAATAGTAGCTTCCCTGCTAGGGTTTGTAAGCCTGGTCAGAGGTCATGCAGACTCTAAGAGGAAACAAATGCCAGCCCAAGCTACTATATCTAGCAAAACTCTCAATTAACGTAGATGGAGAAAACAAAATATTCCAGGACAAAACCAAATTCAAACAGTATCTACCAACCCAGCCTTACAGAGGATCCTGGAAGGAAAACTCCAACACAAGGAAGATATCTGCACCAAAGAAAGAACAAGATATTAAACATCTCACAACAAAGTCAAAAGCAGAGAGCCACAAGCACATAAAACCACCTACAAAAACAAACATGTCAGGAACCAACAGTCATCTGTCTTTAGTATCTCTCAATATTAATAGATTCAACTCATCTATAAAAAGACATAAGCTAACAGACTGGATACACAAACAAGATCCAGCATTTTGTTGCATACAAGAAACACACTTTAACAACAAAGACAGGTACTATCTCAGAGTAAAAGGATGGGAAAGGGTCTTCCAAGCAAATGGTCCAAGGAAATAAGCAGGAATTGCCATCTTTATATCCAATAAAATAGACGTTGACCAAAAGTTATCAAGCATGATGAAGAAAGACACTTCATATTCATCAAGGGGAAAATCCACCAAGAGAAAGTCTCAATTCTGAACATATATGCCCCAAATGCAAGAGCACCCACATTCATAAAAGAAACTTTACGAAAGCTCAAAACAGACATTGAACCCTACACAATAATAGTGGGAGACTGCAACACCCCACTCTCACCAATGGACAGGTCATTGAAACAGGAACTAAACACAGTGAAACTAAGAGAGGTGATGAACCAAATAGATTTAACAGATATCTACAAAACATTTCACCCTAAAAGAAAACAATACACCTTCTTCTCAGCACCTCATGGTACCTTCTCCAAAATCGACCATATAATTGGTCACAAAACAACCCTCAACAGATACAAGAAGATTGAAATAATAACATGCATCCTATCAGACCACCATGGCCTAAGGCTGGTCTTCAATAAGAGCAAAAACTACAGAAAACCCACATACATGTGAAAACTGAACAACTCTTTACTTGGTGATAACTTGGTCAGGGAAGAAATAAAGAAAAAAAAAATTAAAGACTTCCTGGAATTTAATGAAAATGTTGACACATCATACCCAAACCTATGGGACACAATGAAAGCAGTGCTAAGAGGAAAGTTCATAGCACTAAGTGCCCTGGTAAAGAAACAGGAGAGATCTTACACTAACAACTTAACAGCACACCAGAGAGCCCTAGAACAAAAAGAAGCAAACTCACCCAAGAGGAGTAGAAGGCAGGAAATAGTCAAACTCAGGGCAGACATTAACAAAATAGAAACAAAGAAAACAATACAAAGAGTCAATAAAACCAAAAGCTGGTTCTTTGAGAGAATCAACAAGATAGATAAACCCCTAGCCAAACTAACTAAAGGGCCAAGAGACAGTTCCAAATTAATAAAGTCAGAAATGAAAACAAAGACATAACAACAGAAATGGGGAAAATTTAAAAAATCATCAGATCCTACTATAAATGCCTATACTCAACAAAACTGGAAAATTTACATGAAATGGATGGTTTTCTAGACAGATTCCACATACCAAAGTTAAATCAAGAGCAGGTAAACAATCTAAACAGGCCCATAACAGACAAAGAAATAGAAGAAGTCATTAAAAACCTCCCAACAACAACAACAAAAAGAAAGAAAGAAAGAAAGAAAGAAAGAAAGAAGAAAGAAAGGAAGGAAGGAAGAAAAGAAAAGAAAAGAAAAGAAAAGAAAAGAAAAGAAAAGAAAAGAAAAGAAAAGAAAAGAAAAGAAAAGAAAAGAAAAAAAGCCCAGGGCCAAATGGATTTAGTGCAGAATTCTACCAGACCTTCAAAGAAGACCTGATACCAATTTTCCTCAAACTATTCCATAAAATAGAATCAGAAGGAATACTACTTAACTTGTTCTATGAAGCCACGATTACTCTGATACCTAAACCACACAAGGATACAACCAGAAAAGAGAACTTCAGACCAATCTTGCTTATGAATATCAATGCAAAAATACTCAATAAAATTCTTGCAAACCGAATCCAAGAACACATCAAAACCATCATTCACCACGATCAAGTAGGCTTCATCCTGGGGATGCAAGGTTGGTTTAATATACGGAAATCCGTTAACATAGTCCACTATATAAACAAACTCGAAGAAAAAGATCACGTGATCATCTCCTTAGGTGCTGAAAAAGCATCAAAATACAACACCCCTTCATGTTAAAAGGATTGGAGAGATTAGGAATTCAAGGCTCATACTTAAACATAATAAAAGCAATTTACTGCAAACCAATAGCCAATATCAAATTAAATGGAGACATACTTGAAGCAATCCCACTGAAATTGAGGACAAGACAAGGATGCCCACTCTCTCCATATCTATTCAATATAGTACTCAAAGTGTTAGCTACAACAATAAGACAATAAAAAGAGATCAAGGGAATACAAATTGGTAAAGAAGAAATAAAGATATCACTATTTGCAGATGATATGATAGTATACATAAGCAACCCCACAAATTCTACCAGAGAACTTTTCCAGCTGATAAACAACTTCAGCACAGTGGCTGGATATAAAATTAACTCAAATAAATCAGTAGCCTTCCTCTATACAAAGGATAAACAGGCTGAGAAAGAAATTAGGGAAACAATTTCCTTTACAATGGCCAAAAATAGTGTAAAATACCTTGGAGTAACTCTAACCAAATAAGGAAAGACCTGTATGACAATAACTTCAAGTCTCTCAAGAAAGAAATAGAAGAAAATCTCAGAAAATGGAGAGATCTCTCATGCTCATGGATTGGCAGAATTAACATAGTAAAAATGGCCATCCTACCAAAGGCAATCTATAGATTCAATGCAATTCCCATCAAAATCCCAACACAATTCTTCAAAGACATGGAAAGAGCAATTCTCAAATTCATCTGGAAAGAAAAAAAAAACAGAATAGGGAAAACAATTCTTAACAATAAAAGAACAGCAGGGGGAATTACAATTCCTGACCTCAAGTTTTACTATAGAGCAGTAGTGATAAAAAACTGCATGGTATTGGTATAGAGACAGACATGTTGATCAAAAAGAATAGAATCGAAGACCCAGAAATAAAACCACATACTTACAGTCACTTGATTTTTGACAAAGACACCCAAAATATACAATGGAAAAAAGAAAGCATCTTCAATAAACGATTCTGGTCTAATTGGCTGTTATGTAGAAGAATGAAAATAGAACCATATTTGTCACTTTGTACAGAGCTCAAGTCCAAGTGGATCAAGGACCTCAACATAAAACCAGTTACACTGAATTTAATAGAAGAGAAAGTGGGAAAGAGCCTTGAACTCATTGGCACAGAGGAAATTTTCCTAAACAGAACTCCAATGACTCACCCTCTAAGATCAAGAATTGTAGCTGGGATCTCATAAAACTGGACGGTTTCTATAAAGGCAAAGGACATAGTTGATAAAACAAATCAGCAACATTCTGATTGGGGGAAAATTTTTTCACTAACCACACATCTGATAGAGGGCTAATATCCAAAATATATAAAAAACTCAAGAAGTTAATCACCCCAAAACCAAACAATCCAATCAATAAACGGGGTATAGAACTAAACCTAGAATTCACAACTGAGGAATCTCGAATGGCTGAGAAACACCTAAAGAAATGTTCAAAGTCCTTAGTGATCAGAGAAATGCAAATCAAAATGACCTTGAGATTCCACTTTACATTAGTCAGAATGGCTAAGATCAAAACCTCAGATAACAACACATGTTGGAGAAGATGTAGAGAAAGAGGAACATTCCTCCATTGCTGGTGGGATTGCAAACTGGTACAACCACTCTGGAAATCAATCTGGAGGTTCCTCAGAAAATTGGAAATAGATCTACCTGAAGACCCAGCAATACCACCCTTGGGAATATACCTAAAAGATGCCCTACCATGCCACAGGGGCACCTCTTCCACTATGTTCATAGTGGCCTTATTTGTGATAGCCAGAAGCTGTAAACAACCTATATGTCTCACAACAGAAGAATGGATACAGAAAATGTGGTTCATTTACACAATGGAATACTACTACTCAGTTATTAAGAATGAGGACATCCTGACTTTTGCAGGCAAATGGATGGAACTAGAGATATCATCCTGAGTGAGGTAACTCGGACCCAAAAGGACATTCATGGTATGTACTCACTAATAAATGGATACTAGCGAAGAAGAAGAAGAAGAAGAAGAAGAAGAAGAAGAAGAAGAAGAAGAAGAAGAAGAAGAAGAAGAGGAAGAGGAAGAGGAAGAGGAAGAGGAAGAGGAAGAGGAAGAGGAAGAGGAAGAGGAAGAGGAAGAGGAAGAGGAAAGAAAGAAAGAAAGAAGAAAAAACCCCATACAGAATACACAAGATACAGTCCACAGAATTCAAAAGGCTCAACAAGCTGAAGTGCCCAAGTGAGGATGCCTCAGTCCCACTTGGGAGAGAGAAGAAAGCAATCACAAGTGGGGAGGGAGGGAGGGACTTACGAGGGAATATGGACAGGGTCAGGGGCAGTGGGGGTAAAGAGAACCTGATCTGGTATTGGGTGAGGGAAAAGGACTGAAGCCCCGAGGGCCAGCAGAAAGAATGGAAACAGGCAACCTCGGGAAATAGGAAGTTGGGGGACCTCCCATAATGCACCAGAGACCTCAGAAGTGAGAGACTCCCAGGACTCATAGGGTGGGACTTTTGATGAGATGCCTGACAGTAGGGAGAGGGAACTTATAGAGCCCACCTCAAGCAGGAAGACAGGACATCAAGTGAGGGAAGGGGTTGCCATCCCACAGTCATACCTCTGACTCATAATTGTTTCTGTCTGGAAGAATTACTGGGATGGAAATGGAGAGGAGCCTGAGAAATAGAAGGTCCAGCTACAGGCCCAAAGTGGGATCCAGATCAAGGGGAGGTCCCAAGGCCTGACACTATTACTGAAGCTATGGAATGCTCACAAAAGGGATCTATCACGACTGCCCTTCAAAAGACCCAACAAGCAGTTAAAAGAGTCAGATGCAGTTATTTGCACCCAACCAATGGACAGAAGCAGCTGGCCCCTGTTGTTGAATTAGGGAAGGCTGAAAGAAGCTGAGGAGGAGGGTGACCCTGTAGAAGGACCAGGAGTCTCAATTAATCTGCACCCCCGAGATCTCTCAAACACCTGACCACCAAACAGGCAACATACACCAGCTGATATGAGGCCCCCAACACACATACAGTAGAGGACCTCCAGGTCTGTGTTCATTCAGAGATGAAGCACCTAACCCTCAAGAGACTGGAGGCCCCAGAGAATTTAGAGGTCAGGTGGGGTGGGGGGTGGGGCATTCACGTGGAGGTGGGGTAGGGTAGGGAGGAGGTGTGGGATGTGGAGCAGTCAGATGGTGGTGGGGAGGGGGGAGGGATGGGGAATGTAATATAGAGTGTAAAAATGAAATACAAATAAAATAAAATTTAAAAAGATACCAATAAACAGATTTTATTTTAAAAAGGGACCCATCTATTTGTTTCTTGATGGAAATGTATCTCACTGGCAAAGACAAACACAGCCTTAGGGAAAGGGTTGGGGAAAGCATGCCAAACAAGCAGAAACTAGAAAGCAAGCAGAAACAGTAATACCAATATTGGACAGAGTAGACTTCAGAACAAAAGTAGCTAGAAGAGCTATAAAAAAAAAGGCCATTTATTTTTGATTAAGAGAACACTCCATCAAGATGACATAACATTCTAAATATATGTGTGCTGAACATGGGCACACTCAGTTTCATAAAACAGGCGCTATTGGCTATAAAGGCAGACTGATTCTGCACAGTATTAGTGGGTGACTTTAACACCCTACTCTCACCAGTAGGCGGATTGTCCTGGAGCAAATAAACAAAGCAAATAAACAAAGACCTTTAAGTTTTTAGGTGGTTTATAGTACTTGTATGTATTTATGAGTACAGTGTGATAATTCAATTCATGCACATAGTGTGTAATCATCAAATGTTCTCCTGATGCATTTCTGATTCCGTTGATCTCCTCCCTTCTGGTCTTTCATAGAATATCCAGTAAGTTATTTTAAACTGTAGTAACCACTAAAGGGCACCAGAACTGAGTCCTCCTATTTAGCTTTATTGTGGGATCCATTAGCTGAGCTTTCTCTGCTTTAGTTTCTTGTCCATCACTGTTATTAGTTTCCACGTATGAGCAACACACTTGGCATTTGTCTTTGTGTTCCTGTCCTACTTCACTCAACAAGGAGTCCTCCAGCTCCATCCATTTTGCTGAAAATGTTAGGATCATATTAAACATGACTGAATAATTCCATTGGGTAGGTCCTATTTTTGTTATCTACCATCCATGATGGTCACTTTGGTTTATTCCACATCTTGGCTATTGTGAATAATGTGATAAACATGGGAGGACAACAATGCCTGGTTTATTTTTCTGCATGTTTATCTGTGTGTATGCATATGTAGGGGAAGTGTGTATGTGCAAGTGTTTGTGTGTGCACATATACACGCATATGTACATGTAAAAGACCAAGGTTGAATTTGAGTGTCCTGCTTGCAGGGTATTCTCCACCCTCATTCATTGAGAAAGGTTCTCTTGCTGACCATGGAGCTTGCCAATTCAACTTCTGATTAGCCAGCTGGTTCCAGGATCTCATATCTTTACCCTTCACACACTGGGATTACAAGTAGACACCATACTTCTCTGGTTTTTATGGATTATAAGAATCTAAACTTTGGGCCTCACCATGATTGGCATGTGTTTTATCCATTGAGCCACTTCCCCAGCCTTGGTGTCTCTTCTATAAGCTGAGTTTATTTCCTTTCAAGATGTACCCAGAAGTGGGACAGATGGGTGATATAGTGGCTTTATTTCAGGTTTTGAGGGTGCCCTACTGTTCTCCACTGTGTCTGCATCAATTCACATTTCTACCAACAGAATAGATTCTTTCACAGTCTGGGAAGGAAGGGCCATATTGGTCTGTTTGGGTCAGGTGTATGTGAGCTGACAAATCACTTTAGTGAGAGGTGAGACCATGAGACACTCCCCAGGTAGTAAAGGTCACAGCAGGGGACTGTGAAGAGGGGAGACAGAGTAAGCTGAGAAAGTGTGAATCTATCTCAGGCATTTCCCATTGTTTCGTGTTTGCCCACTATATTAGTGAACGGTAGAGTTTCACCTAGTGAGCTGAAGGATGGACAACTTCCCAGGGCATGGATTCACTAGTTACAGACACATCATCTTCCTCCAGGTGACAAAGGCCATCAAAGTTCTCCGAGTATGCTGGTTTTAATGTGGAGAGCCATTTTGATGAAGGATTGATGTTCTAACCATGTGTGGTTCCAGTGCAGTGAGTTTGAAGTTGGTGATTCAAAGGGGGCCAAGAAACAGCAACAACAAATGGAAGTGCAGGGCCAGGCTGCTGAGGCCGAGGAGGAGCTGTAATAAACTCCCACTTTCCTCTTTGTATTATAATGTAACTAGGCCACTGCGTGAGGGGTACATGCTCTGCCCAGACCCTAGCCAAGCTGAAGTTCTGCCCTCCATACTCTCACAGTTCTTTTCCACAGCCAATTTTAGCATGTAAGGTACCACACTGCACTTGTTTGCCTGTGGGGCTGTTTCCTGGCTGAACCAGAACCTCTGGGGGAAGAGCCTGAATTGCATTGCCCTTGTATTCCTAGCAGGAATCCAGCCTATACACAACACAGGTTGGAGAATATTGAGAATATTAAGATGAACCAGACCTAAGATTTGTTGAGTTCAAGCAGAGTCTTTTGCACTTCCCAGCTTTCTGTGTCCCCAGCCTTATCCTCCTGTGCCTCCCGGCCTCCTGCTACATACTTTCTCAGATTAGGGTCCGTACCCAAATCCTGGTCCCTTTGTCTGGAGCCTTGACCCATGCATGGCCCCTAAATCATATTCTGCTAACATTGCTTGGACTGGGCAGACAGATCTCTGATGCTGTGATCCAGCACCACAGAATCAGGCTCCCTGCATACCAGGACTGTTTGGATTTATTGAATGCTAAAGGAGATGGGCTTCTCCACTTCCTCTTCTGCCTCACGTGTTGGTGTGGACCATGTCTGAATGCCATCAGCTCTTTGGGCCTTGCCTTGTCTGGCATCCCATGCTATTCCTGGGACCACTGACTGATGCTCATCTTTCTGTGAGCATCCTTAGCTCAGTGAAGCTACCTTATGCAGCACACAGGGCTCTGAGATTCTCGATTCTACAGGTCTAGTGTGATTCCTCCCCCCCCCCCCCCCATGGCCCCTTCCAGACATCTCTCCTGCACTTCTGTGAAGGAAGGAGGTGGGAGCATTCAGTGTTTACTTGGCTGGCTAGGGAGTTGCCATGGTCACCATGTCAAACAGTCCCTGGAGCAAAAACTTGCTGGGATGGCTATAAACTGAAGTCTGTGTGTGGCTGCCTGACTCAGCAAAGGAATACTGGAGAACTGGGAGAAAGAAGAAAGACCACCTACCAGAAAGGGGGTAAGGACTCAAGGAATAGACTCAGCTTCTGGTGAGAGGGACTCAAGAATCTAACAGAACAGCAGGTGTTCCCTGGGACCAGAGGATGGCAGTATTTTTGACTTAGTGTCTCAGAGCTACCTTAACAAAGTATCATAAACCGGGTGACTTAAAGGAACAGAAGTGAGACTGGTGAGCTGGCTCATCAGTAAAGATGCTTGCTGCCAAGCCTGACGATCTGAGTTTGATCCCTGGAACCCACGCAGTGGAAGGAGAGAACCTACCCTGAACAGTAGTCCCCGGATGAAATAGCCCTGGATCGGGAAGGACATTCCACTGCACTGTTCCCCTGTTCAAGAGAGTTTGCCAAGACAGGAACATAAGATTCCATTCTAGGGAATCTGAAAACATTTCCAGTGAATGTGCCTATTCATTCATATAATTATACAGATCCCTCCCCAAAGCTCTCATTCCAAGTACTTTTAACAAAACAGAATAATGAGCCAGGATACTGAGAGGAGACAACAGTCTTGGAACCCAAAGTCCCCAGAGAATCAGCACCAACTCCCTAAGCACCGCTTCCCTACAAGGAAGGAAGCTGATCCAAAGGGACAAAATGGGTCTGCAGTTGGAACTCAGACACCAGACCCAAGCTAGGAGCTGTCTTCTTAGACTGGAAGCAGAGCCTTCCCGCCCAAGCAAAGACGTCTGCTCTACAGTGTTGTGGAGGGGTTCCCTCACTGAGCAGTTAGCCTCAGCTGCTGCCTGGGCTTCCAAGCACATTCAGGTCCTTCAAAGACTCATGCTCATGGCTTCTCCCAGAGAGTGCCTAAGAAGGATAGGGGGAGGGAGAGCTGATGGCTGATAAGGCAAGGCTGATGACTGATGGCCCTTCTGGCATACAAGGTGGTAGGATTGAGGGACCTGCAATGGGGGCGGGGCAGCTGATCCATACAGACATATTCTATTTGTTTCTTCCTGTGCCCTCCAAAAGTGACTTACTCCAGACATTCAAAATGGGTGAGGGAGGAACTAGCTGTTCTCTATCAGAGAAGATTGTTATATGAGGAGTTCTAGAAATTTACTCTATGAAAACAGAAAAGGGAGTTTTATAGGACAATAAACAGCCAAAGGGTTGAGAGAGAACAGAAAATCAGACCCAGGAAGGCCCATCAAGTGTGGAAACTTACCAACCTTTTTACCACTCGATGGCTTAGATGAAAATTTTGTGTATAGCAGTCAGGCATGGTGGCTCACATCTATAATCCAACTTAGGAGGTTGAAACAGAAAGATTGTAATGAGTTTGAGGCTAGCCTGGGATACATAATGAGACCCTGTCTCAGGAAATCAGCAAAACCAACTAACCAACTGACCAACATTCCCAAGAGGAAGAGCCTATGTGAGATACAATGCTTCATATTCCTGCTTCAGTGGCCTTCAGATGGGAGCCTGGGCCTTTTAAACTCTTCTGAGTTTCAGAGAGAGCAAGACATGGCATTTCATAAAGGAACTGAAATAGGGCAGGCAAAAGAAGCCGTTCACTGTTCCACTAGTAAGCAGTCAGGACCCTCCCTCTGTCCCTCATCCCTCTCTCCCTCCCTCTTCCCACCCTCCCCCCTCTTTCTCTTCACTCTCTCTCTCCTTCCCTTTCCATCCCTCTTCCCTTTCTCTTTCCTTTCCATGCCTCTCACTCTTATGTTATAACCAACTTTCTTGTTGCTTCCTCCTGCTATGAGCCGAATCATGTAGATGAAATGAAACTCAGGGCTTGCCTTTAAAACTGCTACTGTGTGGTGGTGTTGGGAGATGATTAAAAGCCCTGCAGTTATTTAGGCTATGGCCCCTTTGATTGCAAGAAAAACAAAACTAACTCCTTCAAGTTCCTCAGGAGAACATGCAGTAATAATTCAGTGCTCTCCCAGATCAGAGACCATGAGCCAGTGCAGGAGAAGGGCTCAAGCTGGCTCACGTCCTTCTCTGTCCCAGGGCACGGTGTCTCCCTTCTGCTTATTATAGCCCACTGCTCTTTCTTCACAAAGCAAGCCCCCCTGGTCATCAACTTGCAAATGATTGTCATTACTTTCAATTTACAGCACCTTTTCACCCCCAAGTGTCCGCAATCCCATACCCATACCAAGTTCCTAAGACAGAATTTGTTCAAGTTCCCAAGTCTGTTCATTTTCTGGAGCAAGTCTGACCCAAAACCTGACATAGAATTGAGGTTTCTTTCCTTTTCTTATTTTTTGTGTATATGTGCATGTGTGTGGAGGGGTGGATGCACATGTGTGTACATGTGTGTGTATAGAAGCCAGTAGTCAACTTTGGGTATTATTCGTCAGGCGACATCTACTTTGCTTTTTGAGACAAGTTCTCTCACCGGGACCTGGGACTTACAAGGCTAGGGCTACTGGTCAATGAGCTCCAGGGATCTTCTAGTCTCTACTCCCAGCACCAGGGATACCACCATAGACTTGGTCTTTATCTGGATGCTGAGGATCAAAGTGAGGTCCTCATGTTTATACAAAAAGCACTTAACCTGCTGAGCCATCTTCCCAGCTCTGCAAGATCAGATTTCTAAGCACACTGATTAGGTGGCCATCACCAGTTCAGTTCGGTTCAGTTCAGTTTAGTGTGTCTTTTTTTCCTGGTAAGGTTTGGACAGCTGAGGTATGGATGTGAAAGTACCAACTGTAGGTAAGGCAGGCTCCGTGGAACGTCTTGTTTGTTTATTTTGTACAGCCTACACTTGCAATGGTTTGGAGACAATGCCTGATGGCTTCGGGAGATGTTTAGCAGAGAAAAGGAAGAGATAGGCAGGATGCCTGAGGAGACACTGGGATGGAGGTGTTGACGGGTCTCCTTTGCTTTTCCAAGTGCATTCCCCTCTGGGTCTCACACTTGACCGCTGCTCCTGGATGCCCACCACAGTGCTGCCGCATTTCCCTGACCCCTCACCTTTACCCAGGCTTCCTGTTGCTGAGCTTTCTGTGCCTGGGGCCCACCTGAGACCTTGCAGCTTATCCTTTGCGCTGCGATTTTCTGATCTCTTCAGCTCCTGCTAGAACCAGTTTTGCTTCCCTTTCAAGAATCTAGCTGTTTCCAAATATCTCTGGTGAGTTAGTTCTAGTGGCCTCTTGACATGTCTTTGGGGTGTCATATCAATGATTCCACTTTTTTTTTAAAGGTATGTTTAAAATGAATACATTTTGGTTATACACATGAAAGGAGTTCGATGTGATATCCCCGTATGCATATCCACTGTGCGCTGACAGTGTCCTCCCACCCCTCCTGACTTAGGTCCCCTCGCCCAATTCTTTATCCCAGCATTCTTCCCCATCCCCAGAAGTCCTCTTTAACTTATTTCTATTTAACTTCCCCATTTCTAGTCACCATTCTGTTCTGTACTTATATGAAGATGACTCTGGCTTTAGACAAGTGAGCAAGCATATGCACTCGACAGAATTGTCTTTGTTATGTCTCTATTGCTGGGAAAAGACACCAGGGCCAAGGCAACTCATAAAAAACAAACCCTTTAATTGAAGGCTCGCTTACAATTTCAAAGGGTGACTCCATGATCATGGTGGAGTGCATGGCAGAAGGAAACCTGGCCCTGGAGCAATAGCTGGGAGCTACATCCTGATCAATAGGCAGGGGAGAGAAAGAGGGAGGGGGAGAGAGGGGAGGATGAGGGGGAGGGGAGGGGAAGGGGGAGAGGGAGGAAGAGGGAAGGGGAGGGGAGGGGGAGGGGTAGAGGGAGGGAGAGGGAGAGAGAGAGAGAGAGAGAAACTCTAGGCTTGGCAAATACTTTTGAAAACCTCACAACCCACCAGCAAGGACACACCTTCTCCAACAAGGTCATGCCTCCTAACCCTTCTAATCTTTGTCCAAACTGTTCCACCAGCCAGGGACTATGGGGGTTACTCTCATTCAAACCACGTTAACAATGGTTTGAGGAGTAGTATTCTGTCAGGTAAGCATAGTAACAGAATAAACAGTGTCCCTGGTGCTCATGGTCTCTCACCCTGGAAGAAAGTCTCTTCTTTTCTGTAAGAATGGGGGCAACAAAAGAACTAGCGCTAACCCAAGGGGCTGGGGAGGCCACCGTTTGGGTGAGCGCCTGTGCACACACCGGACTGGATATCACCAGATAGCAATGGTTGTTTGAGAGAAGCTTCTATCACTAGCAGCCAAGGAGACCAGGTTAATTAAAAAGGCATTTGTTTGGGTGTGTAAATTGCTAAAGGTCCCATGGGAAGATTAGAATTCGGAAAACAAAGTCCCCGTCCTAACACCATAGTTAGCTCCTGCTGTATTTCCTTCTAGCTCTTTTCTCTATGCATGTTTTAAATATAGCTTCCAATCATGACTGCCACACTTGCTCACACCATGTGGTCATCCTTTGCCATGTTGTTAGAGGATTTTCAAAAACTTTATCCTAATGACATGAGTGTCTGCCATGGCATTGAGAGGACTGAATAAAGTTAAACCCACCATCCCCATCTTTTCCATAGCAACAAGGCAAGATCATTCATTCCGGGAAATGATGACTTCCAAGGCACCGGAGCTGTTGGAGATGGGGGTGGGGCAAGAAGGCTCTTCTGTGCTTGTGCTCCTAGATGGAGCTTCCAGGGTGAGAGCTGACATGGGGAGTGTTGCCTGGGTGACAGAGTCCCTCTGAACCCTATTACCGTCCTGACACCACAGGCCCCACACAGCCAACAGGGCTGTGTGTTAAAGCTGAAGCCACATCCCCATTTGACATCTAGCAAACTTTGAATTATCAGTAAATCAGCTGGGCTGGAGGTGGGGAGAGTGGGGGGTTGGGAGGATTGGGGGGTTAAGGGAGTTTGGGGTGGGGGCTGGGGGGTTAGGGGTAGCAATGAGGAGATGGGGGTGTGGACTGGTTCTAGATCTGTCTTCTGTGAATGATGGAACTGGGATGGCAGTGCCAGGCTCTCAGAGTCCAGACTGTGGGCTGGCAGAATGCTTTCAGCCTTGCAGGGCTGGGTAGAGGTGGGGATGGTGATGTCCTCTGGAAGAAAGGGCCATAGCCACATGGACCCTTGTGGAGTCTTGTTTTTTTACCCTCTGGCCAGTGGCAGTGTCTCAACAGCTCAGTTTATGGCCTTAGCTTGTGAGCAGGCCTCAGACTTAAGGGAGGATCTTCAGACGAAGTCAGACTTCCTGAGATGATTGGAACATGATGTCAAAAGCAGGCTCATTTACATAATAAAAGCACAATAAAAGTAATAGGGCTATATTTTCTACCTGATGCAGTGGGAGTGGAATATTTCTTAAATTGTTATTTTAGAAATCGGCTTTGTTCGGTGTAATTTATATACAATGTAATCACTCAATGTTTGGTGTGCAATTCCATAAATTACCTCTGACAGCTGCTGATAGGCTGCCTGTCACTATCAGTTCACTTCTCTTCTGGAATTTCCAGTAAATGGAGTCAGGCGAGGTACACCTTATAGAGTCGAGGGTGTGTCTTCCTTTACTAAGGACAGTTCTTCTTCCATGTATTCTTCTGTGTGGCGTCATGGAGTAGTTCCATCACAGTATGTACTTGTGTGCATTTCCATGTTGTGAAGGCCAGAGGCCGTGCCTAGCGTCCTCCTCTACTGTTCTACACCTTAGTCTTTGAGGCAGGGCCTCTCACTGAACCAGGAGCTTACCAACCCAGGTGGAGTGGTCCCAGCAAGCCCCAGGGACTCTGCCATCTCTGCCATCTCTGTCTCCCAGTGCTGGGATTGCATGTGTGTGCCGTCACATTCGCTGCGGACTGAACTCAGGTTCTCAGGTCTGCAAGTTCTGGTTTGCTTTCTGTTTCTGTGATAAACACCATGAACAAAAGCAACCTGGAGAGGAGAGAGCCGTTGAGGGAAGTCAGGGAAGGAACCCCAAGGCAGGAACTGGAGAAGCAGAGACCATGGAGGGGCACTGTGTACTGGCTGCCTCCCATGATTTGATTGGCTTGGTTTTCTATAAACCTCAGCATCACTTGCCCAGGGGTGGCACCACCCACAGTGGGCTAATGCCTCCCACATTAACCACTAATCAAGAAAATGCCCCATAAAATTGCTAGAGACAATCTAAAGGAGGTGTTTTCCTCAGTTGAGGTTCTCCTTTCCTAGATGACTCCAGCTTTGTATCAAGTTGACAAAAACAAACAAACAAACAAACAAACAAACAAACAAAACAAACTAACTGAACACTTTACTAACTGAGCCATCTCCCCGGGCTATGTCATAGTTAATGAACCTATGTGCCCCCCCTCCCCCATAATAGCATAGTAAAATCTTTGGACACGTGAGTACACATCTTTGTTTGGGCATATATTTTTGGTTTTCATTGTAAAATAATTAAGAGTTTGTGTTAGTCAGGGTTCTCCAGGGCAGCAGCACCAGCAGCAGCATATGTACATATATGGAAAGAGTTTTGAAGACTTGGCTCCCACACTTGTGAGGCCTGGGAAAGTCTGGCTTGTGATTAAGAAGAGAGAGAGAGAGAGAGAGAGAGAGAGAGAGAGAGAGAGAGAGAGAGAGAGAGAGAGATATGAACTTGCAGCTCTTGATCAAAAACTGTCTGCTGCAGACAGAGTCAGTGCTGCAGCAGACCCAGAGCCATCTGAGAAGCCCACCCTAGGGCAGGCTCTTGGTCTCATCAGGACCTTTGGGAAGGCACTCCGCTTTGCCTTAATCGCTTAGCTGGGTTAAATACATAGTTAGTACTCTATAATGAGGTCTGCCTTTCTTATTATTGATATAAGTAATTTGTGATTTTAAAAATGTTTTTATCTAACATAGCTAAAATTTTGAAATATTTGTTTTTATTATCTCTCTATGTCTCTTTTTCTCTCTCTCTCTCTTAGATAGAGATAGATAACATAGTTTTAGCATAATTGAAACACAACAAATTTAAATGTATAGAAGACTTTAAAAAAATGTTTGTCTTTGCTAGTTTATGTGACACACACACACACACACACACACACACACACACACACAGGGGAAGCAGAAGAGAGCATTGGATCCCCTGGGACTGGAGTTAGTAGGACTTATGAGCCACTTAACATGAGTGTGAGGGACAGAACCCAGGTCCTCTTCAAGAGCAGCAGATGTTCCTGAGAGAGAGAGAGAGAGAGAGAGAGAGAGAGAGAGAGAGAGAGAGAGAGAGAGAGAGAGAGAGAGAGAGTGTGTGTGTGCACCCATGAGCACACATGAGTACAGGTGCCCCAAAAGGCCAGAAGAGGGAGCTAGATCCCCCAGACCTGGACTTACAGGCAGTTTTGAACTGGCTCTTGTGTGTGCTGAAACCAAATTCTGGTTTTCTGCAAGAACAGAAGAACAGCAAGTGCTCTTAACTGCCTAGCCATCTCTCAAACCCAGATTTTTTTTTTAAAAATTCATATCTTTAAGAATATAGGTTATGATTTAATTGGATTTCTTTGTTTTTTCTTTATTTGTCTTGTGCTTTAATGATTTCTAGCGTCTTTCATTTCCCTCCTTTGGTTTCCTTTGGGTTTAATCTGCTTTTCCTCTAGCTTCTAATTTAGCAGCTTATATAATTTATATGACCCCCTCTTTTCAAACATAATTTTGATGCTAAAAATGACCCTCTAAGAACTACATTATATCCATTCTAGACATTTAGGTATTTTTGTGTTGTTTTAGTTTAATATATTCTCCAATTTACTTTTTGATTTCTTCTTTCTCACATGGGATATTGTAAGAATATTGTTAATTTTCAAACACTGGGAGGCAATGTCCAGATACTTTTGTACTGATGGCTTTTATTAGCTCTCTGGTGAATAGATAACATAGTTTTAGCATAATTGAAACACAACAAATTTAAATGTATAGAAGACTCTAAAAAATGTTTGTCTTTGCTAGTTTATGTGACACACACACACACACACACACACACACTCACACAGAAGGGAAAAGGCACACATTTAAGTCAGGTGTCTGAGGAAATCAGAAGAGAGCATTGGATCCCCTGGGACTGGAGTTAGTAGGACTTATGAGCCACTTAACATGAGTGTGAGGGACAGAACCCAGGTCCTCTTCAAGAGCAACAGATGTTCCTAACCTCTGAGTCATCTCTCCAGATCGTAGGAGACCTGTTATGGTTTAGAGTGCAGTCCGCCTGTGCTAAGCACCATAGGTGCATTGGAAGAACATGGCCTTCACAGTTGAAGGCTGCATTCTCTGAGCATCTGATTCAGTTTGTTTAAGTCTCTGTGTCCTTACTCTCTTTCTCCAGCTATTCAATCAGTTACCTCGAGGACAAAATGCTGAAGCGGTCTTTGTATCTGTGGGATGCTTTTAAAGCTCTACAAATTTTTACTCTATTTCTTGAAGCTTTGTTATTAATTGCATTAATATGTTTGTTGTACCCTCAATTAATTGACTATTTTACTACTAAAATACATCTTTTTCTCTTCTACTATTTTTTGCTCTAAATGATTTGTTCTTTGCTTTTACGGACCCTTGAGTATACTTTTGATTAGGTGATGCGGATTCTTTTACTTTTTACTTGCATCCACATTGTACACTTTCACCATCAAATATATTTTTATGCATTTCTCTGCCAGCCAAATTGAAAAATATGAACCCAAGTCCTATATCCTGTTTGGCATGTCGCATGCCATTTGTGTCCATAGTACTATAACGAACACATTCTGGTGCCCGAAGCTTTCTCCTCTCCCCTTTGTATTTGTGGATTAGTGAAGGATAAATGCATAAGTAAGAAGTAAGATTTAAATAGAAGACTTTATGCCACACTTCTAAAGACTAGAAGATCCATGGAGAGACTGTGAGGCCAGTGGGAGGAAGATGGAAAAGCCCTGTTATGTTCTGGTCTTTTTAGAATGTGTGTACCTGTTGACTGACAGCTGTATTTGTAGGCTGACAGCTGTACTTGTAGGCTGACAGGTGTACCTGTAGATTGACAGCTGTACCTGCAGGCTGACAGCTGTATCTGTAGACTGACAGTTGTACCTATGGGCTGACAAGCTGTACCTGTAGGCTGACAGCTGTACTTGTAGGCTGACAGCTGTACCTGTAGATTGACAGCTGTACCTGTAGGCTGACAGCTGTATCTGTAGGCTGGCAGCTGTATCTGTAGGCTGACAGCTGTATCTGTAGGCTGGCAGCTGTATCTGTAGGCTGACAGCTGTATCTGTAGGCTGACAGCTGTATCTGTAGGCTGGCAGCTGTATCTATAGATTGGCAGCACTGAGTATGTTCTGCACCCTGAGCAATGGGAAGTGGGGATCTAATACACTCACCACCGAATGGTAAGAAGATTTAAAAAAAAATCACTGTTGCACTATTCAGTTCATGCAGAGGCAGGTGTTCTTAGCAGCCTTAAAACTTCACTGTCCAGGGAAATGAAACTCCCACTGAGATGCCCAAGGCATTCACGCAAAGGGCCAAAATCATTCAGGAAGTGTGTCTGGGATTCTCAGTGTGCTCAAGGCTCCCAGGTCCAGTGTGCTCCTCCCACACCTCAACCTTTGGCTCTTTGGTGACCCAGCAAGAGAAGAGAGCAGCTCTTAGCGGTGGAGAGTTGCTGAGAGTGTTGCTGGGAAGTGCTCTGGGATGTCCCAGGCCTAAGGCTGTGAAAAGAGATGAGTTTTACTAAAACCACAGTCTGTGGTATTTCATTTTATTTAAATATGTATAAACATGTATATATATCATATATTATACTAACCACGCATATGCTATATCATGTGTGTGTGTGAAGTAAGTGAGTGCATTCATGTAGTGTGCACATGGGGGTTTTAGGTCCCAGGGATCAAGCTCAGGTTGCCTGTCAGGCCTGGCTGCAATGCCTTTACTAGCCAAGTCATCTTACAAGCCCAAAGTACTGTATTCTCATAGCATTAGTGGGCTGAGACCAGCAGGCACAAAATCTGTATTCAGGTATTCATTTTGAAAAAAGCAGATGGGCTGGCTTGGTGGTTCAGTGGTTAAGAACACTGGCTGCTCTTCCAGAAGACCCAGGTAAACTTGGTGGCCTGCAACCATCTATAACTCTAGTCCCAGGGGTGCTGATACTCTCTGCTGGCCACTGAAGGCACCAGGCATCTATGTGTTACACAGACATACATGCAGCAAAATACCATCCACATTAAACAAACAAACAAACAAATACAAAAATGTTATTTTAAAAGCACAATTGTCTTGACTCATTTCAGTGAACATTTTCGAGTAAAGCTGTCGGGGCAGCAGAGTATATTGTGTGACAAACAGTGGCACACTACTGCAGCTTCCACTGTGAGATTTTTTTAAAAATTGTAATTGTTTTGGTTTTTGTTTTTTAATGCAGGAGGTTACAATGGTGAAGGGTGGGTATGGAGGGATGGGGAGATGCATAGAATTGGGGTTCACAATGTGAAATTTACAAAGAATCAATAAAACATTTTTTAAATGATATAATTTGAAAAGAAAAGTCTAAAACCTTTGACCTCTATTTTGACATCATTAACTTGAAAGAAGAGCTGTTTGTAACTAATGCATATAAAGTGAGAAAGATAATATAAATCAAGACACAGCCGTTGAGACATAAAACTGTAATGCAGGAAATAAAAGGTAAACAATGGGTTGTTTACAACCTGCCCCACACTGTACTATTGTGTAGCTAGAAGAAAAATATTAACTCAGATCTGATATCCTGTTTGACAGTATGTTCAGGCTATGTCCTATACTCTGTAATAGGCAGTGTGAGAATTTTTTTGCTACTATGGCACCTAGTATAATATACACACACTATAAGAGAGTAACCCCAAGTACCCGTGATTTCTGTTTTTGATTGCGAGTATTGGAGGTCAGAAATCGAAAATGCATTCTACTGGACTCAAATCAAGATGTCACAGAGTGGTGTTCCTTTGGGAAGTTCTAGGAAAGACTGTTGTTGTTTTCGTTCCCTAGCACGAGGTATCCTCTTAGCCTTGTTACTTCTTTCCCTCTTGAAACCTGGCAGCAGGGGCTGATGGGCTGATGGGCTGCCAAACTGCCCTCTCTCTACTTCTGGCTCTTCTGCCTCCTTCCAGATCCCAGGACCCTTTGTGATCACAGTGTCCTCCATTGGCTAACTTGGGATATACTCCTTAACTTAAGGTCAGACGATCATCAAGTTTAAGTGTGTCTGTACTGCCATGCCTCCTGGCCATGTACATAATGTGTTCCCAGCATCTGGAAGTTAGCATACAAACATCTGGTATGGATTGGATGTAAAACTCCTCATAGGCTCAAATGTTTGAACACTTTGTACCCAGATGTTGACACTGTCTTGGGAGAATGTGGAACCTTTTGGGGGCATAGGACAGTGCTGGTAGACGAAGGCCATTAGTGGTTGGTCTTAAAGGTCAGAGCTTGGTCCCTGATTCTGGTCCTGAGTTCTGAGTCCCTCTCTGATGGCACTGTATGAGCATCTGTAAGCTCCCATCTCCAGGGACTAAGCCATTGCTGCTGTCCTGCTTTCCCTTCCACAAAGGGTCTGTGCTCTAAACCAGATAAAAGAAATCTTTCCTCCCTCAAACTATTCCTGTCAGTTTTTGTCTCAATCACGAGAAAAGTAGGGGATACACTTGCAGGGCATTACTGTTTAGCTCAGATAATAGGAACTAATCCTTGATTGACAATAACACTGCAGTCCGGAGCATCACAAGCCTGGGGCATGTGGTTTGAATGTGAACTGTTCCCACAGGCTCAATTGTTTGAACATTTGTTCTCCAGGCAATGCTGTTTAGCAAGATTGTAGAACCTTTGTTAGATAGAGCCTCAATGGAGGAAGTGGGTCACTGGAGCAGGCCTTCTGGTGTCACAGTCTGGCCTCATTTCCTGTCCATTCTTTGCTTCCTCGCTCTAGTTGCAGTGTGACCAGGCTGACTCACACTCTTACATACATGTCTTCCCCACGCTGAAGTTAGGATATACACATCATCCATTCAGATGTGTCTTACGTGTTTAACAAAGCAGTGGAAGTCTCCAGAACTGCTGCTTTTGAGTTTCAAGAGCCAGGATCAGAACCCCTTACGTTAGGCAAGAAAACCCTGTTTGTGTTGGGTAAGGAGACCCAGTAACAGATGTTTTGGAGAGAAGCTATAGAAAGCCACAAGAGACCCCCAGGCAGAGGAACCCTAGGGTTTGTGTGGATGAATCTGGTACATAGTAATTCATGGACTTTGATAACCTGGACTTCATGTTTCTGTTTAATAGGAAGGAAGCCTGCTGACCAGGGTCTTTGTTGCTCATGAGAACATTACTTATGAAAGCCACTGGCCAGATGGAGAGGGGGATTTCCATGATTTGAGCATGAGGAGGGGAATTTAACAGTTGCCACTGCTGGTAACAGTTCTTGATAAACTAGCATCTCTTTGAAATGAGTCCCAGAAAATCCCACAGGTTGGCTTCTTATCTTCTCTTGGGGGATGTGTGTGTTTGTCGTTGAGCTACACATGGAGGTGGGAGGCTGGGCAGTAGTCCAGGATCACAGACTAAGAACTGGGGCTGAAGATGTCTTTCGAAACCTTTTGGTGAGTGTTTTGCTGCAGTGTTAGATTGCCACCAATTCATTTGCTTACCAACTCCAGACCCTTGTCTAAGGCAGGAGCTTCACTTTCTTTTCCTGTTCTTCTGAGAGACATGAGAGAGAGAAAGAAGAGATGGCTTCCAGCTGTCTTACCATCTCTATACCTGGGACCTTTGGCAAGCCACCTTTCCCATGCTTTAACCTGTCAGATGGGCAGTGTGATGTGGTCGTGGTCCTTAGGGGTCAGAGGATGGTGAGGATTTGGATCTACCGTGCAAGACTCAACATCAGTCGTCCTGTTTCTTTGAACTTGCACTTCATTTACATTTCCTGCTTTAGGTCTGTTCCTCACTTTGGGCTGACAGATATTTCATGGGCAAGGCCCTAAAATATGTGTGCCATGGGCCATTGTTCCATTTTACCTCCATTCAACCAGCAAGCCCATATCCACTGTGCAAAGCAAGCCACTCCCATATGCCTGATCTTTGTGTTAGATGGGAAGGAAATGAAATCCAGCCTCATTGAGTCCTAGGGTCCTGACATTTTGTTCAATCACCTTCTCGTATTAAGAAGCAAATAAAAGCCTGAAGAGATGAAATGATTAGCTCTAGATCATGTAGTCGAATGGTAGACCCCAGAACTGGGGTTAAAATCCATCTTTCAAACTTCCAGCCCAGTTCTGCCATAGTTTTCCATTAACTTCAACATTCTGTTAGCAGATTCAAATACAAAACCGGTAATGAGCCCTAAATTATTTTCTCCTTGAGCTCAAAGAATTTTTAATTGGAAAAGGATGTGCCCAAATTTGTGATGAGAAACAATTAACACAGCCTCCTGGACCTGCTGGGCCATAGCCATTGTTTCAGCAAAGGCACTGGATAATGAGAGGAAAATGGAAACAAGGACGGAGAGCAGGCGAACCGTTCTTGGTTCTTAAAGCCTTTTGTCTCCATCAAGCTGGCATTTGTTGCCAAACAACAACCCGGGAATAGCCAGGAATAGCCCAGGTGATACCAGCTACTGAGCCCAACTCTTCAGAGCTGCACTTGTCAGTGGGTAGCTCCACCATTGTGTTGCCAAGTGAGATGAGTAGACCTCAGCTGAGCTCTGGTTGTGAAAGGAGGACTTTGGGGACAGCATCCACTCTGTTGTCCAGCATGGATGCCACCTTATCTTCAAACCAGGCCAAGCCATATCCAGCCCTGTGAAGCCACCAACCACGAGAGCATTGTCACACCTGCAGACAGGTTACTGTCTGTGACCCCTGCCTCACCAGCTCCTGCTGCTCTACCATCCGCTCAGTTCGTGTTTCTAAAAGCTCCCAGTGTTTAACTTAGTCTCTGCCTTCTGTCTCATGGAGTTGATCCTTCAACAGGCAGATTAACTTGGTCCAGCCCTTGGTTCTCCTGGACCTAACAGTCCACTACTGGCTCCTCCCACTCCTGTTGCTTTAGATTAAAGTCCATGCCAGTACTCATTTGCTCCAGTACCCAGGAACCTCCTACTCTCCCTACAGGAAGGGATCACTCAGGCCTGTCCCTTTGGCTCTCCCTAGTTCCCTTGGTTTGAGCCACTCTGTCTGTCTGGGACTCACTTTGAGCTCTCTTCCAGCTGCTGCATTGGGCAGAGGCACCTGACACCTCCTCACTCCACTCTGGGCTCTACTTTCAGCACCTGGTCTGACTGAGAACTCACCTTGATTCTTTCATCGTAACATCTCACTGCATCCAGGTGCCGTAGCTCTCTTGAGCCCTTACTGATCAGATGAGGTCTCAGCCCCTTTACTGCTCAGCTTCTGTTGAACCCCAAGGGGAGAATGTTTAGAAATGGCTAGTGCTTTCTTCCACAGGACACAGTGAGTTTGAATCTCTTGCATGCTCTAGAATTTGGAGTTAACTGTAGATCTCAGGGGTTGAACACAGCTTAGATGTCAACCCTAACACTTTTCTGTTCGTGAATCTCTGGCCACCTCATCAGAGTTGCTTTATTAAAAAATCACCATCCCCAGGCCAACTATTCAGATCAGCTAAATTAGGATCTTAGAGAGACATTATTAGATTATTAGGTGCAATGAAGCTAGATAACTTCTGACTAAACCCATCTATAACAACCAAAGAAACTTTCTCATCTAAATGACTGTGGAGATTCCAGAAGGCACCAGCCTAGCAAGGAAATATTGCTCTTGCATGTGTCCATCTCAAGAAAACACCAGTAAGTGTCCTGTAGAAGTCGTTACTACATGAATATGTAGAAGATGTAATTACACAGATAACTCTGATGAGTAAGGGACAGTAGTTGACTGAAACACTCAGACTGGCTATAACTCAAAAGCAGGGACACATATTTTATTCTTACCTCAGGAACTGGAGAGGATGTGGGGACAGCTTTCAACAGGCCTGACCTTGTCAGAGTGGACCTGTCAACACTGGCAGGAAGTCTGTTCTGAACACCGTGAGAAGTGAGAGTATGGTAAAGAAAAACTAGGTCACCGTCCTGATGTCCCAAAGGGAACGCAGCACTACAGGAAGAACCCATCAAATGAAGTGGTGCTCGTGGTCAGAAACTGAGTCAAAGCATGCAAAGCCACTAGGAAAGATACCTGGAGATAAATAGAAGTATATTTTGGCTTCCTGAAATATATCCCTCGGATAACAGCACAATCCTATTTAAGAGTTCATACCAACAATTAGGGTTTATGGCCTAGATGTTGGATCAGGACAACCTACTTAAATCTTACAAAGAAGTGTAACAGATGTGCACTGGGTAACATGTATATGTTTGTACGGTAGGGGTGGGGGATATTAGTTCAGATTTGCTACGTTGTGTGTGACAAAAAATGATCTAGAAATATAATCATACTTTCTCACTTGTGTGAAATGGATACCGTGGATGGGCTTGGCTCTAAGACCCAAGCTAATGGAGCAGCCATCATCTTAAACAGGGCTGGTCACCATGGCTGAGGACAGAAAACAGCTCTGAAGGCTATTACATCTCCAATTAGACATTCTACATTACAAGTGGTACATAGTGTTTCTTCCACATGCCCAGAATGTATTCCTAATGAAAATATGGAGGACACTGGCGTATTTGGGTGACTCAGACGCATTCTAAAAGACCATATAGTCTTTAGGAAAATTTCCATGGTGCCTCGCTATGTGTTCCGAGTGACAAATAGATGCAGTAAAGGCATATTAGCTCTGATTACCCAGGGGACACTGGGAATAGAAAAGGCATCTATAGAGAACCATTGCTGATCGTGAAACATGATGCTCCTACAGAGGCCAGGAAGCCACACAGAAACATCCAACTTTGCTGCATTCTGAGAGAAACGCATCAGGATCACACAAGAGGAGGATGGTGATTGATTCCTCTCAGTCAATGACACTACACGGGGAGCATTTATCCCTCGGGATGGCACAGGTCAGCAAACATTAAGGATCGTCAGCTGCATCCAGCACACATTGTTAAGTGTCAGGGATCCTGAGCAAATAGCAGGTGAGAGCAGAACTTAGGACTGGAGAGGTCGGATGCTACCAACGGATGGCCATTATTTTTCTTGTTGCTCAGACAAAATACCTGACAGGGAGGTAAGGTTTACTCTGGCTAACTGTCCATCATGGGGCCAAGGCAAGGTAGGAGTGTGAGCTGATGTTCACATCTGGGTGGATCAGGAAGCAGAGAGAGGGAAATCATAGGATTTTTGCCTCCCAGTTTAGGGCAGGCCTTTCCTCCTTGGTTTACTCCCTCTAGAAAGGACCTCACAGACATGCACAGAAGTATGTCTCATTAATACCCTAGAGTTTCCTAATCCAACAAAGTTAACAACCAGAGCTAGCCATTGAAGGTTTGTCTTTGGGATGGTGGTAAGTCATGATTCGAAGTTTCTCTTCTCTTAGTTTCCCAGTGTGCACCTGGGGAAGCCAGTTCACTGGGCTGATCAAGTCCACAACATAGCTGATCACGTAAAATGCACTCATGTGACCCATTCTGAGTCACTTACTGGGACTACCTCTCCTCCAAAGACACACAAACTCCACCTCTATGTGTCTTCACACATGTCACACCTTTATGTAAGAAATACTGAGGCTCCCTGCTCCCCCTCCCACACATCACCTCTGTAAGAAACACTGAGGCTCTCTGCTCCCCCTCCCCCTCCCCACTGCAGGATGTTGTTTGTCTTTTTGCAATAGGTTCTTATATAATGTCCCGTCCTGTAAGCCGTGAGCTGTCTATGTAGCCCGAGCTGGCCCTCAACTCTTTGTCCTACCACCTTTACCTCTCAAGTGCTGAGACTGTAGGCACATGTTACTATGCCTAACCTAATTTATCTTCATATCTCTAAAAACACAAATAGCTTCCATTTCTCTCTGTGCCTTGACTCCTTCCTTGCTTCCTAGCTTTCCCTGGAAAGGTGAGGTTTGATAGGAAGCCCACAAAGGCTGAGCCCTCCCTGTCTTTCTGTCCTCATTTCCATCTGTCTTTCCTTTTGCTTTTACTTATCCCAACAGCTACACACATATAAAATGCTGTGCTGGGCTCTTGATGCCCAAGGCAATTGCCATGTTGAACTTTTGTAGCTGTGATTGCACCATGCTCTGTACTCTTGGTGGCCTTGCTCATCCTCATCTAATTACTCCTCCCATTCCCAGGGTCCACTTTGTTCTCATCATGTACTTGCATTACTTGGGGAGATCTCATGGTACAAGTGCTAATCACTTATCCTCTTGAGAGATTTTGGATGAATCTGCCCTGCTTCAGTACGTAATAGCTGCAAGTTGCTTTGACTCTGCATCTCTACTTGTGTGCAGTGAGCTTGGTAGTATATCTTCTGCCAAGAATTATCCTGAAGGTTAAGATAAACAGTTCTAACTCATTCCAGAGGTGGTTACCATGAGTACAGGCGTAATGGTGAATAACTGTAAGAGTGTACCCTTACATTTCTCCCAGCATTCTGTCAACTCCTTGACTACAGGTATTTGGTTTTATGAAGCATTCCATTCTTAAGTGCTTATTAAGGGCCAGGCCAACAGGAGGGCACTTTAGAATGAATGAAATGATTAGGGAACATAAAACTGTGTCCAGTGACTGATTAGTTTGAAAAAGCAAGAAGGTGTCATGTGTATTTTACATTTCTAACTGGTAGGGTTGGCAAACCACAATCTCCTATTCTTCTTTGGTTTGGAACATCTGTGTTTGCGAATTTGCCAGTCTCTTCTTGGTTCTTGAGTGGGCATCCACACATCGAGAGAGAGGAGAGTGGGGGAGGGAGGGAGGGAGGGAGGGAGGGAGGGAGGGAGAAGGAGTGGAAGAGAGGAGAGAGGGAGGGAGAGGGAGGAGATGAGGTGGAGTGTGAGCTTTGGAGCCAGCCCCCCTGATTTCTAAAAAAAAAAATATTTTTATTTCTGTGTGTCTGGGGGTGTTTGTGGAAACTCAGAGGAGGAGTGTTGGACCCTCTGGACCTGGAGTGAGCTTAGCCACGGAGCCATCTCTGCAGCCTCAATCTCACCGATTCCTTTCGGACGCTCTATTCCTTTCTAGGTATGGATGCTATGGTGGTACCCAGTGGTACAGTGGTGAGTGTCGGGTCCTCAGGCATGGATGGGTCATCATCTCTCAGCCCCGCTGAGCGGCTCAGTGGTGACATAGTATGCTCTCATGGGAGAAGCTGGAGCTTGGCAACTTCCTCATTGTTGGTTATTTTGCCTTGTTCTCACAGGCAGGTGATTTCTTCAGAATGCTCATGAAGAATTTTAGGGTGGAGATTTAAGGTGTCTGCGTCCGGAACTGTGAGTTATAAGAACACTCCTAGTGGAGTGACTTGAAGGTCCACTAGGGTCAGAGGGATTGATGTACTGAACATACAGTTGTAGATGTCTTCTTCCTCTCTCTTCCCTCTCCCACTTCATTCCTATCTCTCTCTTCTCTTTCTCTTCTTCCTTTATCCCTCTCTCCCCCCTTCTCCTATCTTCCTCCCTCTATCTCAGTCGTCTTTCCATCATGGCATAAAAGTACCTGAGACATTCAACTTGAGAGAAAAGGTTATTTGGGTCAACCTTCCAGGGGATTTAGTACATGTTTGTTTTCCCATTGCTTTTAGACTTGCAGGGAGGCAGCGTATTATGTGGAGGACCACATGGCTGAGCAAGGCTGAGCAATGCATGGTGGCCAGAAAGTGGACGAGAGAGCAAGGCAAGGGGCACTAATATTTCTTTCAAAGATGTGCCATCAATAACCCAGATTTCTCCCTCTGTAAGGTTCTCCACTTACAGTTCCACTGCCTTCCAGTGGTGCCATTGGTTAGGAATCACAGATTTTGGGGGACATTTAAGATCAGAACTACTGTACATTTGCTCCTATCTCTACCTCCCTCTCTATCATACATTCCCATGTTTATTTATTTTTAATCCAGGTCTCACTATGTAGCCCAGGGAAGCCTTGAACTTGTGCTCCTTCTGTCTTTGCTTCCTGAGTGCTGGAGTTACAGGTCCGCACCACCAGCCTGTCTTGCCATGACTTCCAGGACTTCCCATTTCATTTTCCCTCAGTGCTGTCCACCGACCTGCTCCTCTGTTTGACCATGCATGACCTACACGGTCTACCACAATTGTCCTAAGATGGTGGATTCCCTCCTCATTACCTCTCCCCCTTCAGATCAGCTTCTGTCCTTACTCACATTGCTAACAGATTAAATAACTCGTGCCTAAAATACAAATCCCTGGATGAGATAGACTAATCTCACCTCTGGCCAAAGGGGACTCCACTTCTGTTCGATCATTTTGCTGAAATGGGTCTTAATATGGCAGTCAAGGGTGGTGGAAGCCTACAGCCACTCTGCTGGACCTGCTGGACCTCTGGGAAGGGAGTGTGACAAGGGAGGCCAGGGGTCTGGAGTCCCATGTCCTGTTCCCTCAGATCTGAATGCTTTCAGCATCCATCAAAGAGAAAGAACAAGAAGGAACGGATTGGTTTTGGAGTGGGGATGTGGATCAGTGGATAAAGTGCTTGCTATGTAATCATGGAGCCAGAACTGCAGAACTCACTAATGTCATGGACTGCCTGTAATGCCAGCACTTGGGATGCAGGGGCAAGGAATCCTCTGGGTAAGTTGGTGAGCTAGACTGGCTGGAATCAGTGAGTTCTGGGATCAGTAAGAGACCCTGCCTCAATAGAGTAGAGTGTGATTGAGGAAGACACCCAGTGTCAACTCAGGTCTCCATATACTCATGTGTGTGCATGTGTGTGTGTGTGAGAATGAGCATACACATGTACACACACACACACACACACACACACACACACACATACACACACTTGTGTGCACAGAAGAATGGGTTGTTTTGGTGTCTATAACCCTGACTAACCTTGCTCTCTGACATGCTTCCTTCTGTGACAGCAATTTGTTGGCTTCTAACCACTTTGGGTGTCCACTAGGGACACTGTCTTCATTTTGATGGGGTGTAAAGAAGCCCTGTCTAGGCCCTGTCCTGCACCCCCACAATTCTGTCCTTCTCTGAGCCAATTCTTTGAAGTAGTCACTAAAATAAGCCTTAAAGCTGGGGCTGAATTAATGAAACACTGGAAGAAATGAAATTCCAGATGCAAGCCATACCTAAGGTAGTGAGAGCTCTACTCTGTTCTTTCAGTGGGGAGTCCCCCATTGCCCATGGTGACTTTATATATCTGACAGGCCTGAGTCCAATCTGGATCAAAGCCTGTGTTCTAACCTAAGAAGGCTGAGTCTCTATTTGGGAGCCCAGGGCCAATGTGGAAGAGAAGGAAGAGCCCAAATCTTGGGAGAGCATTAGGAAGGAAAGATCGCAAGAGTACTCGTGACAGGTGCAGGGGTGGCACATGAGAAGCTGGAAGCAGCTGAGGGAGAAGACTCAAGCTGAAAGAAGACACCAGCCTAGAAAACAGAGCCAAAGCACCTCTGAGGGGGAACTCCCACTTCTTGTTTGCCTGTTCTTTCAGTCTCCCCACCAGGGATGGTCTCCAGCTTCGTTCCTTCTATCTGTCCATGTGTGTGTCTAGATTGTGGATGCTTGTGGTGTGTGTGTGTGTACACGTGCATATGTGTAGAAGTCAGAAGTCTCCCTCAGCATCCTTCAGATGCTGTCTCCTATGGGTTTTGAGACTGGTCTCCTACTGGGACATGGTGTTTCCTGACTATGTTAAGCCATTGGCCAGAAAGCCCCAGGGACTCACCTGTCTCCACTATCTCAGCACTGAGATCACAAGAGTACACCCTCCTCCTTGGTTTCCTATGGGGGTTCTGGGGCTCAAACTCATGCCTTCATGCCATGGCAAGAACTTTACTAAATGAGTCACACTCAAAGTCCCCTGGATTCTTTTATTTTCTTTTAAGAGTTCCTGAGTATCATGAAGGCTGAAGTCTACACAGTCCCCATCCCAGAAAAGATGGACAGGACTCAGAGCCTGCTGTGCCCATCAGCTGTGGTCAGGCAGCTCTGCAGGGGCCCTCCAGAAGGGTTCACTGAGCAAATTCATGCTAGCAAAAGTCCTGCATGTAAACCAGAGCCACCCACCCCTGGCCATCAGCAGTGGGCGCATAGGTGTTTTTTCTCTGTGAAAATCTCCCGTGGGCCCACCCCTCTGCTGAGAATTGCAAGCGTGCTCTGCTTTCAGCCCCGAAGTGTGCGCCATTGCTCCTTTAATGTCTGGCAGAGCATGAATTGTAAACATGTCCTCAGACATGAAGGCTGTTTGGAGACTGGGGCTAGAGAACTGGCCCTGAAGAAAAAGGAGTTGGGCTGAAAATGAGCTGCTGAATAATTTAGCCTGAATTGGAAAGTCAATACCTTAAGCGAGGCGTGGCGAAACTTGAGAACTTGAGGTAAACACTGTGAAGATGTAATTTTTGAGAGAATGTTATCAAAAAGAATAGCTCTTTGGAAGGAGGCAGAAAAATGGCTGAGGGTGACCTGGGTCTGACTAAGGGTAGGGAGGGCATGGACACAACAGGAGAAGCAGAACAGAAGTTGCATCTGAATGAGAGAAGTCCCAGGAAGGTGCAGGAATACCAATAGGTCCAGGGAAGGATAGAAAATGCAGGCCTGGATGGAGAATTTGATTAAGGGTGGTGTGTATGAAGGGAATCCCACTGGATAAAACTGTTAAGATGGAACCAGACAGAAGCTGAGAGGCCTGTGGTAGCTGCAGAATGAAGGGTACTATGTAGAAGAATGGCAGGCAGTCTGCTGTGGTGGAACATGGTAGCCTACACAAACTTGCTGCTTGGGTCTTGACATGCAGGCTCTGACCCATCATGAAATATTGGGCATGAACTTGATCAGCTATGGTCCAGACTCTGTGCTGAACACATAATGAGGCCATACAGGTCTTACGTATCAAAACAGACTGGTCACATGACATGCTAGGTGCTACATATGTACCATCTTAGTCTTTGTCACAGTGATGAGGTGGATAAAAGAGACACCTCCATTTTACAGATAAAGTCATCAAGGCTCAGAGAGGCCAAGGAACTTGTTCAAGGAAATCCAGCGTGCAGATATGGGAGCTACTATTCTGCCCTGTCCCATTGCTGTTATGATTTGGGTGTTTAAATGAGGAAGTGCATGGTCCACCATGGTCCACCATGGTTCAGTGGGGATGCAACCATGTGTTCAGGGACCGGGGGGGGGCGGGTTTCAAGATTTTATTTTATTTTTATTTTTATTTTTATATACATATATCTGTGTGCACACATGTGTGCATGTGTCAGTGGAGACCAGAAGAGGGATTCATATTCCTTGGCTGGAGTTCCAGGTATCTGTGAGCCTAAAACCCTGGTCCTCATGACTGAGCAGCAGGTGCTGTTAACCACACTTAGCCCCCTCTCTAGTCCCCTATGAAGGCTATACACTAAAGTGACAGATTGAGTGGAATTGACAGATACAGTGCAGTAGGGGACAGGGGCCTGAACAAGGGCCTGGGGATGCTGAGGGGGCAGTGGAAGGGCTGCACCAGGCAGGGCTCTGGAGGTTGGACTTCACACCGAGGGAGGGGTGGTGGGAAGCTGCTGGACATAACTAGTAGGGTTAGGATAGAGGATGCATGAGTCAGTTCTGCATCTTAAACAGATCAGCCTGGATGCTCTGCAGAAAGTGATAGGAAGGGCAAGCCTCCGAGGCACAGAGACACTGGAAGGCAGAACACAAGGGAACCAATAAACGTGTCAGGCCCTCAAACCCTTCATCCAAAGGAGACTCTCCCAGTCTCATGCTCAGATTTTTTTTCTTCTTTGTTCTCATTTACAACCAACTGTAGTAATTCAGTTGTTTGTTTGCCCAATTTATGGGAAATTAAGAATAACGATTTAGCAACAAATATGAAAGTATATCAGGTACTGAGGGAAAACGAGCCATGGCAGAAAGTGACAGTTTGATTGTGAGGAAATGTCTGTAGAAAAAAAAAACATGCTGAAAATGTGGAGCTGTCAGGTGGAAAGGCCAATGCCTGTGCCCGTGACACTGTCCCACGCAGTGCTCACCATTCTCCTTATTGCTGGTGACCAACGCACCTTCAAAAGTAAGCCGAGGAAGGATTGTTCCACTTTTGCTCGCAGTTTGTGGGTACAGTTTGTACAAACATGCTGGCTGGCAGGAGGAGGAGGCAGCTGGTGGACTGCATTCCCTCTGCAGCCAGGAAGCAGGGGGGAAGCCCCTCCCCCGGGGGCTTGCTCGGCTCTCTTCTTTTTGTTTAGTCCTGGACCAACTTGATTCTTCTTGTCCACCCAGAGCTGTTGGATGGAGGGCACATGCCAAGATGGCTATAAAGCCTGGAGCCTGGTCTTCACCTTCTAGGCTTTGAGGCTAGCTTGTGTCTCTTTCTGTGTGGGAGTAATTATAGTAGGCATAGTGGTTGGAGCTTGGTTGATGCTTCCAGTCTGTCGTGTCATAATTGAGCTGAGGTAGAGAGAACACCATAGCAAAGGCCTCCTGCAGAAGGTGGGAGGGAATTATAAAGCCTGTCCTCTAAGCAGAATGAGTCCCCCTCATAAGACCACCCCTGCCTGATTCCCAAAGGTCCTCCTAGCTGGGCTTCTTGACTGTTGACACTCCCACGTAGACAGAGGGGGTGGAGGCAGAGTGCTTTTGGACCCTAACCCGAGTATCCAGTCATTTTATTCCAGACCTGAATGTGATGCTACAGAAATTATATGTGACCTGGTAGCATATACGTTCTGGGGAGGACTAAGGGAAGGGGCTCAGGAAGTAGAGCTGTGAGGATACCACTTTCCATACTGGGTGCAGACTTTCCAATATGGCCGTAAAATGACTAAGACCACATTGTCTTGATTTTACCCTGACTCCATTTCATGTCTGCTCTGGTGCCTTTCATCCCTGAACAGTTATATTCTTCTTGGCAACACATCCAGGACTTTACATGACCCTGACCATGGCCTAGATGTATAACCAAAATATCAGCTGGACATATAAGCAAAACAAAGGCTACACAGTACCCCCTGCCCGACATGTACCTGAAAATGATGTCATTGTGGGTTTTGTGAGTTTTTCCTGTATAAGTGTTGTACCCCTGAACTTCCGTGCCCAGAGTTCTTTGGGGCAAGAACCTGCTCTAAGCTGCTGGTCTTAATAATGGCCTCTTACTTGGCTGTATGTGTACAGTGGCCTTATAGTTTTCTAGACTGGACTATAACAGCTGCTTTTAAAGTCACTCGTGTTCCTACCCATACCTCATTACCCATGTTCTGTAATAATAAACTCTGGCTTCCCAGCGTGAGCTGTGATAGAATTGAACTTTGTGTCTTTGAGACTTTACAAGAAAAGGTAGACATCACTTAGTCCTATCCTCTTCCCAAGCTGGGAGAAAGTTCTTGAAGCAAGAATGCTTCTTGGTCCACTGTGGTCTTTAGGAGTTTAGAAAAGTCCTGGGTGCTAGGAATTTTCCTCAAGCAAGCAGGGATGAGGAGATTGGTTATTTCTTGAAGTCATAGGGTTAATAAACTTGAATGTGTCTCAGGCTTCTCCCTTGAACTCCTCATTCTTTAAGTGGCTGCAGCCTGATGTGGGAGGCTCCCTGCCCTGTGAGCTTAGGGACTCACATCTTGGACTGAAGGCCTCAGCTCCTATGTTCGCAGACACTCATGCACCATGGGCCATCACTGAGCCAAGATGCCTGACCTTTCATGGCTGGTGGGTCTACATGCCAGCCCCACACCATATCTGTTTTACTCCAGCCGTTTCACTCCAGTGGATACCGGGCTGAAGGGGGAAGCAGCCAAAAGACTTCTATTCCAGGCACTGTGTGCTTTATAAATCGAAGTTACTGTCAGTAAAATAAATAGACAATAAAACCAAAACATTTGTATTATTTGCTGATAATCCAGAAGACTGGGGCAGGAAAAAAAAATATCTGAAAGATAGGAAGGCACTGGGGCCTGAACCCTGTGAGGGATTAGTTTGTTTTTTCCGAGACAGGGTTTCTCTGCATAGCCCTGGCTGTCCTAGAACTCACTTTGTAGACCAGGCTGGCCTCGAACTCAGAAATCCACCTGCCTCTGCCTCTGCCTCCCAAGTGCTGGGATTAAAGGCATGCGCCACCACTGCCTGGCCCTGTGAAGGGTTAGGTCCACTTGCAGACCCTCTAACTTCTCACATTACCTGCCTCTACTGACTTACCGAGGCCCCCGAGGTTCCATGTGAGGGGTCAGTTAGGAAAAGAGTGTTTGGTAGGAAGTGAGTGCTGTATCCACTGGAGACCTGGGATGTCACTGGAATAGAGACAGGGAGCTGTGGCCCCTCCTGCTTAACTTTGGAGGACTTGAGTGTCAAGGATATTTTGCTAAGATAAGTCTAAATTTTCACTGTATTCAAATTAATTTGTAGTGTAAATTTTTTGCTTATTGATAATGCACCCAGAAATTTTGTTAAACTATCTTATGAAATACAATAAACTGTCACTTGGTTTTCTACACACATGATCATATCATGAGACTAATAGTTTGATTTTTATGAAATTTAAGTATTTGGGGGAAGATTATTATCCAAATTGATTTAGGAAAAGGAAGTAAAAAATTCTAGCTTCAATTCCCACAGGATCCTTCTGATACACAGGGTCTGTTGTTCTTTTATACTAACAGATGACACATAGTTAAAGTAAAACATTAGTCATTAATTTATTAGTTATTTATGCAGCACTGTGATAGGTGCTGATGTTATTGTTTTGAACAAAAGTCAGGTTTATCGACATTTCCCAGTAGCCTATGGGCAAAATGGTTATCAATTCATAGTCTAGGTGAGAGACAAAGGGAGAATCTTGGTAGCAGACAAGGTGAAAGGTGGACTTTTTTTGTCATATGTTATTGGTAGTAGACACAGCCAACACGACTCGGTCATAGTTTCTGAGGATCAAAGGAGAGGGGGCTGTCAAGTTTTGCATGAACACTGGTCATTTGTTGAGTTAGAGAACACTGAAGGACCAGATTAGGAGGTAAGTGGGGAGAAGGGCAACTCATGAGCTCGTTTTAGCATTTGGATTCTGGATGCTTTTGTGCTGTGTCAGGAGGGTGCTGTGAGTGTAGCTTGCAGCCTGGAGAGAGACCTGGCGGAGCTCATGTGCATATAGTTAGCAGTAGGTGACAGTTTGTGTGACTGGAATGGACAAGGACTGGAGAGAGACTTAGACTGACTCTTGGGAACAGCAACGCTTAGTGGCCATGTAGAGGAGGGTAACGGCAGGGATGCAGGAGGTCATGGAGGTCTTAGTGGCCATGTAGAGGAGGGTAACGGCAGGGATGCAGGAGGTCACGGAGGTCTTAGTGGCCATGTAGAGGAGGGTAACGGCAGGGATGCAGGAGGTCACGGAGGTCTTAGTGGCCATGTAGAGGAGGGTAACGGCAGGGATGCAGGAGGTCACGGAGGTCTTAGTAGTGAGATTGAGATGGCGGAACATGATGGGATGATAGCAGTGTTCAAGGTAGCGGAAAAGATGAAGAAGATAGAAATGTCATTAGACCTAACTACATCGAGACAATTGGCAACATTGTTTAGAGCTGAAGAGAGGGCAGGCAGTAAAATATTTATGACAACAATTGAAAAACAAACAAATCTGCGTGTTTGGATTTTAAAGTACAATCTGATAGCAGGAAAATCGGTGAGATGGGAGTTAGCTTTTCTAATGCACACATGTTCAACATGGCGGGCCTCCTTCTTCCGTAGCTGATGGAGACCTTTCGAGATATCAGGTTGGGTGACAAGGACTCTATTCTATTTGTTCAACTACTTGAGGGCAGAATATAACTGTATTCTGAAGCTGGTCAGGCCCCTCATGACATTTACAAGTGAACTCTGTGGACGTTGGATGAGTCTCCTGGCCTCTATGAGTTTGGACTCTCTGACAGGACGGTGATTGAAGTGTACCCTATGAATCTGTCCTGCCTCGTCCAAGAATCCATAGGCACCTGGTGAGGCGATGTTAGCTGGGCTTGCTCTTCTGAGCAGTCTATGCTCTTGTGCATCTGTCATTTTGTCTTGGAACCAGAATTAGACAAATCCTTTGATGACATATTCCACATCTCTGGAGGAGGGGATCTCAGCGTGCTGCAAACCCAAGCTGCCCCAAGCTCTGGGCTCCAGCTCTGTCAGAAGCAGATTGCAGACTTACCTCCCAGCTGCTGCTTGCCACTTGCAATTTGGGCTTTCCACCGAAATCACTCTGTTCCCGAGCAAGCCGGTCACCTCGCTGTTGAGAGAAGTTGCTGGGACTGTTGAATATTTTATTCGCCATCTGGCAGACAATACAACCCAGAGCATGCCTATGGGCGGATGGTGTCCCAAACTGCTGTGTACCAGTATGGAAAAGGCCACTGCTCCTCATGTCTGGCAGGCACCTATGATTCCTCACAGGGGACTCCCACTATTTCTGAGGCTGAGAATGAGGGATCAGGGTAGAGTAAAGCTGAAGGGGCCTCCTGACTTTATGCCTGGGCATCCAGGTAGCCACCAGGTATTTTCTAATGGAGAATTTCATGGCTTAGCTAAGACCCTTCCTGCGTTCCTGCGCTCCATTCCAGGCTGTTCCAGGGCACTTGCTCTTGCTCTGAGGTCTCTGGTTCTAGCTGTGTAGAGGGACTCTAGAAATGCCGTGTCCAACCAGACTGTTACTTTCAAAATGTGTGTGTGTGTGTGTGTGTGTGTGAGAGAGAGAGAGAGAGAGAGAGAGAGAGAGAGAGAGAGAGAGAGAGAGAGAACACTTTGCTCTTCCTCGTTCAGGAGGCAATGTTCAAGTAGGGCTTAGGCACTTTCCCATTTCCAGTTTTCTTTCCCAAAGCAATACTCCCAGTGTCTGTCACTTATAAGTCTAATTATTGATCTCTCCATGGAAGATGGTTATCCATAAACTATCACTGCAGTAGAAGGTGCTCTAGGCTCAAAGTCAGAGGCCTCTACCATGTTTATTCTTGTAATGCTTGACATTTAATACAGTCCTCTTAACCACAAAGTGACTTCCTCGATGCCTGGGCAGAAGGTCATAAAGTTGCTATAAAGGTCAAGAGGAGACCCATGTGGTCAGGACCTTGCCAGCTTCCCTGCCTGCAGGTCTGGGTGGCCTAATGAGACACAGCCAGACCTTGTAGATCAACCTGACTCATTTTTACTTATAGAAATATCATAGAAAAACGTCTATGCATCCCTTCACATAATAAAACATTTAGAAGTATACATTTAGTTCCTGGGTTGCATGCGTATGTTATATAATATGTATAATTATGGACTGAGAGTGAATTATCATCATTTATTATTAAGTAAAAAATGCAGAGCACGATCTGAACTAGCATGTGTTGAATACTTAGCACAGCTGAGTGCCAAGTCTTACACATTTTCCTTTACATCATCTTCAAACAATCCCATCAGGAGAGATGACACCTTCCAGGTGAGGGAGTAGGGATATGAGACATAAATCACCCACAAACATTCCCAGAGGAAGGGTGTGGCAGGAGCAGAACTCAAAACCAGGCCTGTGGCTTCCATGGATATGAACACTGTGAAGGTATCACATTGATAAGCATCACTGTGAGACTGTTCTCATGTGTGGGATGGAGAGATGGCTCTGGCTAAGAGCACTTGCTGCTATTGCAGGGGACCTTGGCTCAGTTTCCAGCACAGATGTCAGACAGCTCACAACCCTTATACCTCTATCATCAGGGGATCTTATTCCCTGCCTGGTTCCCATGGATACCTGCATGCATCATGTACACACATATGTGCATGCACACACACACACACACACACACACACACACACACACACACACACACACAGAATAAACGGATGAACCGAGTAAGTTCAGTGCTTGGTAGACATCCCTACTACTGAATTACATCTTTTAACAGTAGCCTCACTTCCTGTCAGGGTTCAGGCTGGCCCTGAACTTATTCTGTGGTCCAGGCAAGCCTTGGCTCCTGCTTCAGCCTTTGAAGGAGCTGGGATTTCAAGCTTTCATCAGCAGGCCCAGAGACCCTTCTCCAGGATAGCCGTGGATTCCATCTCTTGAGTTCGGCTTCTTGGAGGATGTATCTGAAGCATCTGGAGGCAGCATTTACATGCAGATTCTGACTGAGTAAATGGGAGATGGAGCTAATACTCTGCATTGCTTGCCAGTGTTGTGACTGACCCATGGACCACACTCTGAGTGCAAGGTCAAAGGGTCATGAGCATCGTCAACAATACATTCCAAAGAGACATTTTGGTTGTACGCTCATTGGTGTATTTGAGTACTTATTTCCCACATGTTCTTGTTAATACTTAAAATATTACATATTTAAGTCAATCTGATAGGGGAACTATGGCAGCCGTATCTAGAAAAGTGTTTCTAATTCTTATCCAGCATAACCATCCTCTCGTTACTTCTTGGTTGGTTCTGATCTCTCTTCCACTGTTTGCTCATGTTCTTCGTCCATTTTCCCCATTGGATAGTTTTACCCTCTGTTGGATTGGCTTGTATATTTCTTTATATATTTTGGCTAGTACTACTTTGTTCTAAGAGCCCACATTTCCTTGAGGGAGGAGGAGCCGGTCCAGCAGAGCTGTCTAGTGGTAAAATCATGGGATCAGGATGCAATTGATGTCTCCATTATCCGTTTCCATCTCTCTCTTTCATACTAAGACATCAGCTAGGAGCCTATCCTACTGCAAGGCAGCTGCTTCTTCACTGGTCCACTCCATTAAGGGAATGTGGTCCATGAGTCTCTCTGAGTACCTGTGCACAGAGGTTACTGTCACATGACCCGAAGTGGATTACTAAGCGACAGAGGTGGGGCAGATGGACCTAGTTGCAGGGTTCCTGCAGAATCTGCACTTGAGTACATTGAGGAGTTTAGTTACTCCAGCTCTGTTGGGAAGGTGATGGTGGAGGGAAGAGAGGGTCCTTTTTGCGTAACTTCTGGACCCTCTGTTCTCAGAGGAAAGCTGCCTCTAGAGATTGTCGTTTTTTCCTCTCATTTATCTTCCAGACATTTGGATACTCAGAGAGAGTAGTAACAATCAATACTTAGATAATGCCATCAGTGTCCCTCATACAAATTAAAGTCTCATAATATTTCCATGATGTAGGTAACGTTACTATTATCCCATTTGCAGATGGAAGGACTTGAGGCACCAAGTAGTTAGTTAGCTTGCTCAAGACTTCACAGCTAGTAAATGAGAGAATTTGCCTGGCTCCCTAGTCCAAATCTTAACCCTGGCACGAGGGAGGCACCAAGTAAACCTTTCTCAGCAGTATGCTTTTTCTGTCAATTACATTTTTGGGCTGTGGCTTCCTAACATCAAATCTTGGGCGTCTACGACTTTTGTTTCTAAAATGGATTATCCACTTTTGCTTTGCAACCCACCAGTCTCCATTCCCTTGAGTACCTGCCACCCTACTTCCCATAATGCCAGCCCAAGACTAAAGTCTTCCACTACCAGGGTTCATTTTCCCTGTTAAGCCCCCAAGTTCTCTTGGCACCTCTGGCCCCATGGTGTTACGGAGTGCTGCCATCTGGTGGCCACATGTGGCCACTGTGAATCCTCTCTTAGGAGTCTATTCCTGCCGAGAATGTAAGGGATTGATGGCCAAACGAAGATTCACTTTTCCTAATGGTGACACCAAAGACACCGTGAAGAAGGCTTAGCATTGGTGGCATAGCTGTGTGTCTGGACATGAGGATAAGAACCTTTATAAAAGGTGAGTCATAGCAGGAAGTGTCTTTAATCCTACTACAGAGGCAGAGGCAGGTGGGTCTTTATGGGATCAAGTCCAGACTTGTCTACTTGTTTACATAGAGAGTTCTAGCTTAGTCGGAGCAACATAGTGAGAGTCTGTCTCAGAAAACAAAATACCCGCCCCCCACTTCCCCACCAAAGACTGCTCTCAAGTCACATCAAGGGGACAGTAGCTTCTTCAGTGTACAACATTCAGTTTATACAGGACAAAGCCACCAGGACTTTCAGCCCTCATGTCACCTCTAGTGGTAGGAGTGGAAGGAGACACTAGCTTCAGATTCTCAGAATAAGTTTCAAGGACCACTTGGCATCAGTCGGCTCACATCGACTATCTGAGGAATTTTTCAGTTCTGATGAACATCAAGGGGCCTGATAGTGAAGCTCCCGGCAGGACTTATTACACGGCAAAGTGGGAAGACACTTGGGGTTAGACGAGTGACATAAGTGGAAAGTCTCGAACCTCCTTGGGCTGAACAGCTCTCCATGCTCAGAAAAGAGGCCCCTGATGAGACTGAAGCCTACACCGCAGCCATAGGTCTAGAGCAAACTGGGCAAGTGTCCCAGGCAACTGGTCATTTAGACAAAATGTCAGGAACTTGCTGAGTTCCTGTTGAGTTGAATACAATGGAACTGAGGGCCGAATATAAGAATCTATGTCCAAGAACCATTTATACAGGGAGCTTGCAGAGATACTGGGCCTTTGATCTTGTGATTCTGCAGAGGGTGGGGAGTGATGCCTACACAAACACTCCCATGCTCCTGTTTCTAACCAAGGTTTTGGGGATCTTGAGTTGGAATCAGAGGGTATGTGGAGCAATCAGGCCCAGCAGCATTCCTTCTATCAGCCCCTATGGCTGAACTGCTGATGGTAAAGAAAGACATTCAAGCAGAAAGCCAATGAGGTGGAACCCAGCCAGCTAAAGGACAAGCCCCTTCTTGCTGCCCACAGCCTTAGATCCTGTAGCTTCCAGTAGGGGAGAAGAACTGAGAGTGGTCAATAGAAAAATCAAGGTTTGCTGAGCAGCCAGGTGGTGTTCTTGGACCTGGGAAGGGAGGAACTGAATCCTGGAATGATACCCACAGGAGCCTGGGCACCCACTGTGTGTCCTGTCCTAAGCCCTTTTGGCATATCCTCTCATTTAATACTTATAAGCAGGAAGGTATTGTTGATATATGATAGATGGGGGAAATGTCTCTGATGGTGTTCTGACCCTTGCTCAAGCTCATGTAACTGACACATACTGGAGCATCAAACCCAGGAGTCTCTCTCTCTCTCTCTCTCTCTCTCTCTCTCTCTCTCTCTCTCTCTCTGTGTGTGTGTGTGTGTGTGTTTCCACATTCTCTCTCCAGAAAGGCTCTGTTGACCACTTGATAGCCATGAACACTGTATGTGTGGGAACTATACAAGTCATGGGGAATTGCATCCTCTTGTCCCAATACTGTGTATAAGGCTTCCTTAGACGTGGGGTGTGGTGGTATCCATAAGCAGTAACGGCTCCCAGAACATGAATTCGTCCAGGGAGCTGCATAGTGCATAGACGTGACCAGCGATTGCAGAGACACCCTCACTGTTCACTATGCCTCTCCTAGAGATTTCCGGAAGGCATTTGGTGACACCCGGGAGACCAACAGAGAGGGGCAGAATTAAGGCTCAAGAAGCATAAGGTGTGGACATTTTGAGGACTAGCCACTTGTATGGTTTGAGTCTCCATTATCAAAAAAGGAGATGGAGGCGAGGAGTCCGTTTTTCAGGTGGAAAAGCAGAAGAATCCCCTCAGTTGGGGAAGGTGAGGGTATAGGAGCATCGTGGTCCCTGAAGCTTGGGTTTCTTAGCGGGAGCGCGAGCTGGAATTACTCTAGAGGTGGAATCTGCTGGCCTGGGCGGGGACTGGAGGTTCCTGATCTGCAGGCACTGCCGGGCTAGGGTGGCCCGAGGGCGCGGGAGACTCAGCTGTGTCCGGACCCGAGCCTGCTGCCAGCAGGTGGGGCGCGGGGCGGGGCTCCGCCCCCTGGCCCCTCCTCGTTGGTCCGCAGCCGCCCAGTCCCGACCCTTTTCCAGAGCCAGAGCGCGATTGGTGGCGGCGCTTGTCGCTCGGAGGGGGCCGGACTGCTCTGCTTCGCTCTTCTGGTCGCAGCCACAGCCGCGGTTCTCCTGAGCGGCGAGCGGAGGGCTGGTGGCATCTCCCAGGCAGCCAGCACTGGAGATGGAAAGCAACGCGGCTGGGCCCTGGCAGTGACAAAGTTTCCCAGCCCTGCAGGTCTCGTCTCGCCACTGCTGGCCACCCGTGACCGCCTAGGGAAAGGCTCGGGGATTTTGAATTTGTGGGGGAAAAGCCCAAAACAAAAATCTAGACCCACCTCGTTTTCTTTGTGGAGCTCTTTCTCAGGGTGGCCAGCGGCCGGAGCTGCAAAGTTGTGCGCCGCGGCTCACACTGCCAGGAGACCCGCTTTTGGAGAGACTTAGGTGCTGGCGCACCCAGAGACCCCAGACGTGCCAAGGGGGTTGAGCGCGGGGGAGTTTGGGGTGTACAGCGAGGAGGGGCCCCGGGTGCTCTATATGGAGGAAGGACCCCAGAATGGTGTGTACCAGGAAGACCAAAACTTTGGTGTCCACTTGCGTGATCCTAAGCGGCATGACCAACATCATATGCCTGCTGTACGTGGGCTGGGTCACCAACTACATCGCCAGCGTGTATGTGCGGGGGCAGGAGCCAGCGCCCGACAAGAAGCTGGAGGAAGATAAAGGGGACACCCTGAAAATTATCGAGCGGCTGGACCACTTGGAGAATGTCATCAAACAGCATATCCAAGGTACAGGCGTCCTGAGAAACTTGAGCCAGGCGCGAGGCCCGGGAGTGCCCAGTGTTCTGCTTGTGGGATGCGCTGGGGCCAATGCGTAGGAGACCAGCGATTGCAGGGAGGGCTATGGGTTGGCAGCTACGTGGTTGGAGGGATTGCAAGGACTGGTGTCCTGGATCTTTTGTGTCTGCCGCTCTGTGAGTCTTCCCTGTGTACGCGTGTGCACAGGTGTTGTGTGTGTGTGTGTGTGTGTGTGTGTGTGTGTGTGTGTAGCTTGCTGTAGGTATGGGGACGCGATGTGCACGTGTCCAAACGTGCGTATGATTCCAGGGTGCTCCTTTCCAGGATCGCAGGATCTCACACTAGTATAGGAGTGTGTCTGACTGTGGATGTTTGTGCTTCCAAGAGAGAATGTGAGGGCAAAAGAGCTCATTTGCCGGGCTTGTAAGGGACAAGAGAGATGTCTTGTATGACTCTAACTGTGGGTTTTAAGGAGCAGCAAGCTTCAAGACAAATGCGGAGTAGAAAATTACATTGGCCCAGTATTGGCTCCAGCCTCAGTCAGTCTCAGAAGGACTGGGACTGCAGGGGGTATCTTAAGTAGAAAACAGTCCCCACCTAGAGCACACCTGCCTCTCCAGGATCCTCCCCTAAGGAGCAGGTGTCAAACCCAAGAAGCAGCTTAGTCCACTGTGGTGGTGTTTCTTCTGTTTTGGATGGAGAAAACCCACTCTGGGCTGCGGCTTTACTTCATAGCCTTCCGGGTTCTAGCAAGGCCAATTTGCCAGGACAGTTACCTCGGTCGCAGAAGCAGGAAGCAGCCACTGGCAGAGTAGACAAACCTACAGGGGCTGGGTCTGAAATCCAAGGCTGCAGTGGGTGGGTGTCTCCAGACTGGGTCCAAAGAGACAGTAGGATATGGAGAAGTCTCCTGCTGTGTGAGGAGCAGATACTCCTCCTCAGGACAGTGTGGGTATCAGAGAGAAGGGATGGAGCTCAGGGCTGCTGGAGTGAGGGGTGCTCACTGGTGATAGCAATCTGGATTCTCCCTGTCCACCCCAGGTGTCCCGTGCTTTCTTAGACAGGGAGGCTTCTTACCCATAGGGCCCAGTGAGTTTCCCTGTAAACCTGGCAGCCCATCTGAGCTCCAGGCTGCCTGCTCTGTTTACTCAGGATTACTCTGAACCGCTGTGCTTCCCACATGGCCAGATCGACTCCTTCCCCAGGGCGGCTCCGAGGGCAGAAAGGTGACACAGACAAAGCGAGCACTTGACTTTGAGGGCCCCTAGAAGAGGGACCTTTGGCAGCTCTTACTTCAGACCCACCTCTGTCTCATCCCTGCACTGAGCCCCACAGACCAAAGTGTGCCATAGTGCCTGTTGCTGCCATTCTTACTGGGTTTCTATCCCTGGGGTCAGACTCAGCATTAGTCAGCAAGAGAAGTGCACCCTGATGTGATCTGGGAGATGGAGTCAAGGCTTCACCTTGCTCAGACATCTCCAATGTACACACAGATTTTTAAGAGATCTTCAGTCACGTAGCCACTGTGTCTGTGTTCCAAAGGATTCTCCCGTTCTTTTCTATCTAGTCAGGAAAGAAGCAAGCAAGGGACTGCTTTAGGAGTCATTTCGAGGATTTCATGAACTCAGGAGCTCAGCACTGAGCAGGCCCTCTCATGTTCAATGTGGGCCATGCCACATGACTTACAAGGCTCCACACAAAAACCATCGTGGAAGTTGGGGAAAAAAGAGAAAACTTGTAATTTTTCTACCAGGAAGACCTTAGAACTTCTGAATGCTGACCTGATCAACTGGAGGAGAGACGTTCTAAAAAGGAAAGAAAGAAAGAAGAAAGGAAGCTCCTCAGACTGTGTTAGTCTGGTTGTACTTTGGACAGTAGGAAATTAATGAATTATGAGGACAGGGCCAAAGTCACTACCTGCAGAGGGTGAGGCAGTGACTTGGGAAAGGCTAGGCATGAAGCAGACAGATGGCAGAGGCTAGCTGGTTGCTTGTGCTTTAGTGGTGTTCTGATGAAGACAACGCCCTCCAGGGCTCCAGAACAGTCCCTGCACTTGGGTTTAGGGCTTAAATGTAAGAGACTTGTAAAGTCTGTGAGATCAGACCCTGCCCTTGAGGATGTGGGATGTTTCTGTAGATCTACTGTCTAAGTCTCTTGCATCGGGAGAGCCTTTTGAATCATCCATATTACATTGTGGAACTGAGGATGGTAAGGCTGATAAGGAGAATAGCCAAGAACTGTATGGCGCCTGTTAAGTGCCGTGCCCCACTCTCAGAACTTGGCGTAAGTTGACTTACCCTTAGTGCCTTGTGAGGTTGGTGGTTTTAACTCCATCCTACAGACGTGGACACAGATTTGGAGAGGTTGCTTGACCCACTGGTCTAAGGTCACACTCTGCTACACAGTAGAACAGAGATTTAAACCCAGAGAGCTTCAGGGTTTCTGCTTTGTCTTGCTGTGAGACAAGATCTTACCGTAGCTGTGTAGGGTTGACGTTGAACTCGAGACCCTCTCACCTCCTCTGACATTACAGATGGGTGACACCACATCCAGGTTATTTTTAGTGTTTATTTTGGCTGTTAGTTCTGTAGGCTAGGAGGGGGGTCATTCTGTGTTCTTAAAGTGTGTGATATACTGTCTGCTAAGAGGACCAGAGGCTCCCAGGGAAAGAGTGCTGTGTTGGTGTTAGTTGGCAGCTGTAGCATTGGCAGTATCCTAGTGAAAGGCATTTGAGGATGCTGGAGGGCTGGTGGGCTCAGTAGTGTTCCCACATGGAGATGCTTTCCACTGAGAGACTAGGGCCTATCTGGCTTTTGTTTGGTTTCCTGAGGAGGCAGAGGTCACATTCCCTTAGAGAATGTTTGATGACTCTATGGGCGGTTTCTGGCAGGTGGAAGAGAGACAGTCGGGATGGATGCGTGACTGCCCTGCACTAATATCCAGTGCCCTAGTTAGTCATGAGTGTAAGCTTTGCCAGTTTCCAAAGGACAAGCTTAGCGCCTCTCCTCTTTGGAAGGAGAGCTGTCCAGGAAGTTGCAAATGTCACCGGGTGTTGGGCAGGATGTTCTGAGGACTTGCAATTACAAGAGGCTTTGGAGCAGTCCCCTAGAGGGCTGTTCTCGCCATGACTGGAAAGTTGCTTTTCCTCACAGGGACCACAGTGATATTTCATTTTAATTTGTTTTCTGATTGAATGATTTAATTAGATGGTGCGTGTGAGTCTCTTGGGAATGTAAATTGTATTTTTTGAACATTATTTTTTTTTCTTTTAAAACCAAGTAAATGTTAAATGGCAGGGTGGTTAGCTTCAGACTTTAAGATAAGTATCCTCTTGGATGAAACTCCAAGTAGTTCCTAGTACAAGCTCCAACTTAGGACCTTACACCTTGTGTGAGATAGACAAATGGAGTTAGAGGAAGTCAACGCATGAGAAACCTTGGAAAGAGAAATTCCCCTTTCTCCTTCTCTTCCCTTTTGTCCTTTTCTTTCAGAGACAGTGTCTCATATAGTCCAGGAGCCTCAGACGCACTACCTAGCAAAGAGGATCTTGAATTTCCTGTCTCCCTCTCTCCAGTGCTGGGATTACAGGTGTGTGCAACCATGCCCAGTTTATGTGGTGCTGGGGACAAATCCAGGCCTTGTCCATCCTAGGCAAACACTCTGAGAACTGAGCCAACCCAGCTCTGGTCATGTTGGTTTTGTATGTCAAGTGCAAACAAAAATGGCTTTCTCCTTTTTTTTTTTTTTTTTGAATCTTTTTGAATCTGTTAAGGAAGTGCCAATGTTGAAGGGACAATTTAAGCATGCATGAAACTTCTCAGGATCTGTTCTACATGAACCTTCCATTTGGCTTTGCCCACTTGACTCTACATCTGAGGAGACCCCACTATTAGATTTACACTTTCTCCCCTTAGTCCTTTTTAAGGAAGCTTTGTTTTTCTTTTGGCCTTTCTATGTAGTTTATTTTCAACCTTTATCTCTTGACAATCTGAGGTGCCTCTAGATGCTGCAGGAGCTGGGTGGAGTTCCTGGGGACTATGGGGAACTGGGACACTCTGGATCGGACCCACACTTGTTTTCTAAGGACGATAGAATTCCTACTGTCAGTGTGACTGGAACTGCAAGTGAGTCACTGAGCTCAGCCATCGGAGCGAAAGGGAAGAACATTACATGAGCAGTAACTGCTTTAACTGTGGCTCAAGTGTGCAGCCATTAGTAACCTGTTGGTGTTGTCAGTCAAAAGGCTGTCCTTGGGGTGGGTCTGTCACTAGGTGTTTCTCTGTCCCCTGTGCATAGACCACTCCCATCCCCGCATCATTTCATTCTGTTAATAAAGTCATATTTCTCCCATTTTCTGTCGGATCCACTGGGGACTGAAAGATACTTGCAAGCAATCTCACTGTCGTTGCCTGAAATTTTTATGATTCTTGTCTGATCTTTTGGAATGATGTTGCTGGCCTGTAATTTAACTATGGAAGTGACTGCCTTATCTCAAGTCTTCCCAAAGCATTGACATTATTTTTTTTCTAGAGACCACTACTCTCTTCTCTTTTAGCAGTCAGCTTTCATATGGGTTTCCATAGCATGTAATTAAATCAAGGAGTTACGGCAACAAGTCCCCGTAGTATAGCCATGCTTGGGAACAGAGCCAACACGTAGCAAAAAACAAAAAACAAAAACAAAAACAAAAACCCTGCAACTCCACCGTTAATGGGAGGTGCACCCTAGAAGAGAGGAGCCCACACAGAGACAAGAGCATCATGGGAATGTTTCCCAGGGGAAATGGGAAGCATGGAGATTTACCGAATGGAGGAAAATTAAGAACATTTCCTCAAATACTTTAAATGACTGCATAGTATTCCATCACCAGCATACCATTTTCCATTTGACTTTCCCCAATGGTACACGCTGGGGCAGTGGATACACTAGGGGGTAAAAAAATGAATGTCTTTGCCTCACCTACTTCCCCCTTTGAATTATTCTCAAAAATGTTGTCGCAGAAGTAAGATTATTAGTGACTCAAGAGTCTGAACATTTTTTATGAAATATTATTTTTCAAAAGGAAAGCCTTTTCACCCAGCCTCTGACAATGCAGTATTGTGTCGGGGTCATGGAGGGCTGGCATTTGGTGTTATCATTCAGCATTTTCTGGGCAAATGGAATTATTGTCAAGACAGTCGAGTCTTTTGATTTGTATTGCTGTGCTTATGGTAGAACTTAATATCCTCCCTGTGTGTGTTTTTGTCTTGTGAGAATCATTTTTCTCTCAGCATCTCAGTGTTGGTGATTTGTGTATTTTGCATAATTTTATAGATATATTAATGAATTAGTAAAGATAAACATGGTATGTTATACATGTTATACACATATTTATTTGTAGAGTGATGTATGTGTTGTGCATGTGTGTGTGCAGGCATGCTCATCTGTGTATATGAGCTGAAGCCAGAGGGTGACATAGAGTCTTCTTTAACTGCTCACTATATGTTCTGAGACAGGGTCTCTCACTGATCCTAGAGTTTGCTGTTTTATTGAGATGGGATGGCCAGTGAGCCTCCAGCATTGGGGTAATATATGATAAATGGCATATATGATATGCATACATGTATATATGTATATATCCCTCCACCATCTCCAGCCTTTATGTGATACTGCAATGTGAACTCAGGTCCTTATTTTACCCAGCCTCTAATGTTTGATTTAAATAGTTAAATAGATACCATACATAGATTAGAGGCTTTCTAACTGTGTCTCCTGGAGTTCCAGACTTCCAGAAGGTTTAATTTGGGGCCTCAGTAATAGGAGCAAGTCAAGTGTTATTGCCAGTCCCTGGTACCCCTAATACTCTCAGTACTCCCCAGTACCCTAATACCCCCAATACTCATAATACATGCCAATATTCCCAAACCTCCAATAACCCCCAGTACCCACCAATGCCCCCCAGAACTCCCCAATACCATCAACACCACCAATACCTCTAGTTGCCCACCCCCCACCATTCCCACAACATGTTCTCTTTCCAGTGTGTATGTAGTGTTTGGCAATTACTTCAGTTCTTAAGAGGTTTCACGTCTTAAAGAGATGGCTGGAAGCCTCGTGGGAGAGAAGGAAAGCTCGGACAGCTGCGTTTTTGTGAGGGATGATGGCGGCAGCCTGAAGCATTGGAGAGGATAAGCAAGTCCAGAGTGAGAGCGGGCTGTCTCACACTGTCTATCTGCCCTTCTGAATGCCACGCTGATGTAGTTTCACCATGTGACTCATTTCTAAATCCACTATCTTCCTCCTAGACTCAGCCCCATGGCAGCTGTGGGAGGTTTGGTCATTGCGCTGTGTGTTCTCAAGCTTAATCAGGCAAATGGTGTGCATATTTGTGTGTCTCCGTTCCCCAGTATCAGATTGCTGACATGGCTTCCAGAGAAACAGGAGATGCCCTATGTGAGAATGTTTGTCTGCCCCCTGTAGCTTTCAATTGACCCCCTCCACTCCTTAACTGGAAGGGTTTGTTCCCAGGGGAGCATGATGTCCTCATTAGGAGGGAAAGGTGTTGTCTAAGCAGCAATGCTTTAATAACAGACACTGGACCCTTGAGAGTGTCAACAGCAGGGCTCAGGGTTGAGCCCTACTGCTTTGTTAATAGTCTTGGAGCACATCTTATGGAACAGAAGGACCCTGCCAAAGCACACAGCTTCTCCCTGTGACCAAGGACTTTCCTCTTTAGCCAGAAGTGTATATAGGCTGCAAAATAAATGAATTCCACATTCTTTCTTGCTCACTTGACATAAATTGCTATTTGCCCTTGATAAGCAGTTGGTGGTGAATCTTAAGGAGAACTTAGAATCAAAAGCCAGCCCCAGTCCAGCTTGTGAGGGCTTTGAAGGTCAGCGCCAGCCACAGAGGTTAGCTTAGATTTTCTAGATATGTCTGTAAGACTCTAAGCCACACACACAGGTTCTAGGAGCACCTCCTTTGCTGTTCTGTAGGATACTGACCTCACTTGTCTGGGAAGCTGGAGGTGCTGTTATGTGGCTGGAGGCCTGAGGGTCTCTGGGTTTCTTGCCCCATTTTCTTTGCTTTGGTTTTACCCAGAGGACAGACCTGCTTTCCTCTGGACAAGCACACAGAAGGGATATCACTTGAATGCTTTGGGGAGAGATCTTTACTGAGTATGGGGGATGAATGGAGCCAGAGAGCAGCAGGTGGGCTGTGAGGAGAGATGGGATATGCATGAAACTAGAGGGCCAGATTTCCATGGGTGCCTCTATCTATGGGCTTGCACAGGCTGCCGTGTGCACATGGAGGTCAGAGAACAGCTTCTTGGAACTGCTTCTCTCCTCCCACTATGTGGAGCCTGGAGATTGAACTCAGCTCATCAGGTTTTTTTCAGCAAGTGCCTTTATCCATTGAACCATCTTGCTGGCCTTAAATGCCTACACACGTCAGAGATACTGACAGATAGAAGCAGAAGCAGAACACTGGGGCTGCAGGTGGCTGTCATATTCCATGAGTGGCAGGCCTTCTTTCTGTGCTAATCTCCAATTTGGCAGGGACTTGATTCTTCTAAAGCATATACAATGGTTGTCTTCTCAGACCTCACTTTGCCTTTGGGTCATATGCAACTGCATCTTGCACTGCAAGGCCGCACAGAAGGATTCTCCACATTCCTATCTCCTTGCATGCATGCCTTCACATGCACGCTGCTTACCCCAGGGCGGGGCCAGGATTAGGCACGTTCTGACAGTGCCTTCGTGGTCATCCCACCCTTTTCTTTCCCACTCAGTGAAGCACATTAGTATGCCGGGGAGTGTGTTCACCTTGAATCTCTCTAATTTGTGGAGTTAAAGTTAATCATTCCTAAGCTTTGCTACTTAAGTTATTGTTAATAGCAAATCACCTCACAACTGTTCCCAAGTCAGGTATGTTGTAGCAATGACTGTGAGCAGCAACTGTTCTGGAACCTTCTCTGTGGGACTGTGCACTCTTTATGGACTCTGCGGCGTACAGCCAACTGGAACTTTTGGTGGAAGGCGTCCTGGCCACATGTGTTTTTGTGGCTTTTCTGGAGACACAGTTATGGCTGAAGATATGGCGGTAGCAGGCTCTCTGCAGTGTGTGTGTAGCTCGGAGATGGCTCCTTTCATTGCCCGATGCTTGGCTTCAGTTTCGTGAGTTTGGTTCTGGACGATGAAGCTGTCTTTAATGATGCAAGTGAAAAAACACGAGATGACCTAATGTCAGTGAGATATTGAGAGCATTGCTGTATAAAGCCACAGTGAAGTGACACAGAGGCCAGAAGGCAAAGTTAACTGGACCACATTTTATTACCACTGTCCTTCAAAAGCTCCCGAAAGGATGGGGTAGGGAATGTCCAGAGAACCATAACGACAATGGGAAACAATACCGGGAGAGGTTGATACAAACTCTTTCGTGAATGCCCCCATTCTACCAGTGGCTGCGCAGACAAAGCATGTGAAGGGCTGCCCCTTAAGCATCGTGAGTGCTTGATTGGGTTTCGACACCTGACTTGTCTAAAAATCTCTGTCCTCAGGAGAGTTCAAGTTAAAAGCCATTGAGATTCCAGAGGCATGGAAAAGTATTTCAGAGACCTTGGCCAAAACAGGGCTTGAAAATTGGGGCAATTCACATCATGCTGATAATATCTGGGGGTTTTGGAGAACAGGACAAAGACTGTTTGGGCCAATGAATCACAGTGAGAAAGCTAAAGAGCTAAAGAAAGATTTTTGTGCATGTGAGTGTATGCATACATGTGCATATCTCTGTGTTTGTGTGTATGTGTGCACATGTGTGTGCATGTGTGCATGCACCTCTCTCTCTCCCTCTCCCTCTCCCTCCCTCTCCCTCCCCCCCTCTCTCCCTCTCCCTCCCCCTCTCCCTCTCCCTCTCTCTCTCTCTGGTGTGTATGTGTGTGTGCACATGTGCATGTGTGTGTGCGAGCACACATGGGGAGGCCAGAGGACAATCTCAGATGTCATTGCTCATCTTCTGTTTTGAAACAATGTCTCTCACTGGCCTGGAACTCACAAATTAGTCCATCTGACCAGTGAGCTCCAGGGAGCCTTTCTCTGCCTCCCTGCACAGAGATTACAGGTGTGCACCACCGTGTCTGTCAATTTTACACAAGTTCTAGGGACTGAACTCGGGTCCTGTGATTTCATAGCAGGTTTTTGCTAACTGAGTTATCTCTTCAGCCCTAAAGAGAGATTTGAAGTGACAAATGAGAGACTTTGATTTATTTTAGTAGCAACAAGCTTCAATGACATTGAAGACTGCCTGGGAAGAGAATACTGGGTCCGAGCCTGGGTAGGCACTGTCCATGTGGGACATTACTGTATTTACTTAAATTGGTATTAATTCTAGAGGAGGGGATTTTTGTTCCTTTAGTCTCAACAAGCTGGTGAGATGTAATTTCAGAGGTGAGAAAGAGTCTCTGATTTGGAAGCCATTAGAGTGTTGTCCAGATGTTTGTGCACTGGAATCTTGGTGCCTGTGTGGTTAGTTGGAATCTTGGTGCCAGCGTGGTTAGTTGGAAGGGTTAGCCATTAGCAAGGTGGATTCTAGTAGGAGCTGATTCACTCATTGAAGCCACCACCTTTGGAAGAGAGTCAGGAAATTCAGAACCTGGTTAGTTCCCAAGAGACACATACTTACAAGTATGAGCCATCCTCCCTTCCTCTCTGCCTCACTACAGGTCTGCTCGCTTGAACCTATAGGTGTTGCTTTTGGCTGTTTTGTATGGGAGCTGGAAGCCTCCAGAGGCTAAACATATGAGACCTGACTTTGGCTTTTCAGAACCAACATTTTTCTCTTATATATTATCTAGCTTCAGGTAGTCTGTGATAGGAATTGAAAATGGCTTAATAGAGATAATTTGTCCAAGGTCACAGAGATGATGAGTGGTAGAACCAGGAATGGTGGCTCCTCTAAGATTTGTGGATTTTACAGAATATGAGGGACAGTTCAAAGACAGGGGAAGATGAGTTAACAGAGACCATGAGGCCTTGGGTCAAGTAAGAGAGGAACAAGACTTTACAGATAGTGGCTTGGTTTATACTTTTGTCAAATCCAGAGGTGAGTGGGGTGCAGTAGAGGGAGGGGTTTTACAAGTGTAAGTGAAGAGTCTCCCATCTGTGGGGCCTCCAGGGATTTTGTCCTTGTAGGAAAAGCAATGTCCCATCAGCAGCTAGAGCCACCCAAGTTGTACCTGTGAGTTTCTGCCACCTATGATGTGTGTGTTTGCCTGTGTGTCGACACACTCCTGTTTTGTGGATGGATGGCCACAGTGAAGTGTTCTCAACACCAGGGTAAAGTCAGTCTATCTGATGTCCCCTGAATCCCCCACTCGTAAATGCCCATCTTTCTGAGATTTATAGGAAGACATGGAGGGTCCCAGAAGCCCCTGCCCTGTCTTCTCTCCCACACAGCCTGCCTCTCTCTCCTTTTTTTTTTTTTTTTGCCTTGGTATGCTGTTTTAGCTTCATCTCTCAGGATTTGGAAAGGGAGAGACCATTGTGGTAAAGGAAAGCCCTAATAAAGTGGTTTGGGCACAAAACATTAGTAGCTGTTTATTTGCCCCAAACAGTAGGAGCCTGTGTTAATAACCTTGCGAGTTATGAGCTGGGGAGTTAACACAAGCAAAAACCTCACTGTGGACCCGCAGATGTGACTCCATTTCTTTATTGAACTGATCTCCTGTGTTTGCTTGGTGACATTTTCTGTTATCCACACGAAGATCCTTTTTGATCTTCTGTTACAGATTCATTCAGCTGGTCTGTGGTTGGCATTCCAAGGTAGATGAGTTGTCTGGTGTCTCTTTATTGCAGTTCAGATGCTCGGTGTTTATGTGGTTCCTACCTCAAAGGATTTGGGCTGAGGGGACAGGCTTTGTCTAACTAACCGCTGCATTTCTGTGATTGCTGAAGAGGGAGCCAGGAAGGGGAGGAGGGGCAGGCTGCTGGCTGCTTCAGACTTGCCTGCTTCTCCTCCATCTCAGAGGAGTGTCTATCAACATTCTGGTGTCTTCAGTGTCCGAGTTCCATTATGATAATTGTCATTATCATAATGATAAGCTGGTTTCCAGTTTGACTTTCTTTAGTTTCTAAAAGAGGGTGTGGAAAGGCTGCGGACAGCTTAGTCAGCAACGTGCTCCCCTTGCAAGCATGAGCACCGGATCTCAATCTCCAGAGTCCATGTGAAAAGCCAGGTGTGGTGTGTGCCTGTCATCCTAGTGTTGGGTGGAGGCAGCTGAGTCCCTGGAGCTCACTGGTCAGTCAGTGTAGCCTGCTTGGTGAGTTCCAGGCCAGTGAGGGACCCTGTTTCCTGAAGAGAAAGAAGGCTGGGTGGCACCTGAGGAATGACACCCAAGGTTGATCACTAATTTACATGAATTTGCGCGTGTGCGCGCGCGCGCGCACACGCACACACACACACACACACACACACACACACACACACACACACGGAGGAGGATTCATAGGAGTAAGAACTTCCAAGTGTACAAGTAGGCTAGACACCTCATAGAACTCTGGGAGTCAGATTAAAGGAGAAACACAATGGAAAGTTGGTAGAAAAGACTAAAAAATTGGAATGGATCCAGTGGAGAAGGGCAATAAAACCAGGTCTGTAGAATCATGGGAGAGAAAGGACTTGAGGGACTTTTGAGCATCTATAATGCATCAAATAAATACTGCCTGTCACTCACCTTGTTTGAATCTCTAAGGAAACCTGTGTGTGTGGAGGGGTATGTTAATTGCACCATTTTACAGATGAGAAAGTCAAGGCTCAATGGCTATATGTAACTTGTCCAAGGACAATTAACTATGCGAAATGAGAACCCCTGACTCCATTAAGCCTCCCTGCAAGGAGTCAACGTCTCTCTTGCTATCTCCTCCAAGGGTGCTGATTAAGAGATAAGAGGATTGTGACTTTCTCTGGGCTAAGGGGTTGCACAAGACTTGGCAGAAGAGGAAGGGAGTCCTTGTGACTGTTGAGGCTGAGTCGGGACACTGAATGACGTCCTTTCCAGAGCACAGCTAGTCCTCCTAACTGACCAGGAGCCCTCCAGACTCAGCCCTCTGTGAGTGAGTGAGGCTCTGGGGGTGCTCATATTTCCTTTCTTGAGAGAGGACTAAGTCTAAACAGTGTGCTGAACTCATTCAACTAATGACTTCATTTTGGAGGTCCTTTAAGGTTTAGGGATTAGAGTCAGGAAAGAAGCCATTAGAAAGTATTGATGGTTACGAATGAGCTAGGAGACATGGCAAGGTCTACCAGGAGGTTTCCAGTTAATGGAGGACTGGAATGTTCAGAGTCATATACCATGTAGAGAAGGCACAGGAGACTGGCCTCAAGGCCACCATCTTTATTGAGGTTTCAGAATTATAACACACGAACAGCCACAGTTAGTTGGGAGAAATCACAGGTGCACACCGAAGTTCCCATTCTTCCATATTTGACTGTAAGAGTAAGAGGGTCCCGATGTGTAGCCCAGCCTTCTTTAGCTAACAGGCTCAGGTTCTTGTCTCTCTCATTCAGCAGCTTTTATTAAGCACCTGGGGAATGGTGAGGATGTGCCAATGGAGCGAAGGATCAAATATGAAGATATGGCCATTAGTCATGGTGGCCAATAGCTCTCCTCTAAGTCCACTCTTGGAGAAGGTGAGATGTGAGCCGCTTCCAGGTCCAAGGGCAGAACAGGTCCAGGGGAGTCAGGGAGCAATGCCAGGGCTCCGTGGCAGGGATATGCTCGCTACGTTTGCACAGCAGTGGGGTGGCCAGAATGGCTAGAGTAGGGTGATGGTAGGACAGGGGTAAGGCATGAAGACAGACTGGCAGCTTCAGCGACCCTGGGAAAGGAATGCCCTAGCCGAGCTGGAGGGGCTAAGTGAAGGAGCACATTTGTGAAGGCATCAATCTGGGCTGTTCTCTGGCTGCTTCCTGTTGAGCACGAGTCTGATGCTGCTGGCCTGGCGCAAGGCCAGCTGTGGGGGGTGGCACAGCAGAGGCTTCCAACGTGGTCCTTTTCTTTAAAGAGCAGGAAATTGGGACGTGAAGAACAAGGGGAGGTTAGAGGAGTAGAGTGGGCCAGGCATGGAGAAGGGAGGAAGGTCAGTAACTCAAACCAACACTTGTCTCGAAGAAGGAGACCCCGTCCCTCAGCACGGTGGAAAAGAACAGCACAAGCGGACCTGAAAAATCCACCACGCTTCTGATGGATCGGTTGACCTCGTAAGTCTCTTCACTCATCACGCCTCAGTTTCCCCAACTGTATGAATAAAGGTAATTCCCTTGCCATTGGCAGGGCTGCTGATCAAGAGGTGCAGGAAAGCACCTGGCCCTGCCCACCAGGGGTTAGCACAGGGGAGGTATGTTCAGAATTCATCTTCCTACATTTCTCTTCTCCCTCCTCCTTGTGTGTGTGTGTGTGTGTGTGTGTGTGAGTGAGAGAGAGAGAGAGGTGAACATATTCACTCTGTGTGTATATGCATATGCATGCATGGGGGGGGGACAGTGGTCATTGTCTATTGTCTTGCTCAATCACATGCCGTCTTACCTGTTCCCAGACAGGTTCTCATTAAACATAGAGCTCACTGCCTGGGATGGCTGGCCAGTGATCTCCATTGATCTGCAGACATTTGCTGCCATTCTGCCTTTGTACCTGGGTGCTGAGCATCTGAGCTCAGGGCCTCATACTTGTATGGCAAATACTTTATTTACAGAGTCATCTCCGCAGCATTGCTTCCCTTCATTTTCACTGTGTTTTTCTTCCTGGAGTTTTGTACAGGAAATACGGAATGTGTTTTCTGGCTTTAACACCTAGGATGTGGGATTTCAGCTCCATTCTGGTGCAATTCATTAGGGTTATCCTAGGTCCATCAAGTCTGAGATGATCATGTTAACATTCAAGGAAAACCAAATAACACCAGAGACATTGTGTTGGTGCAGACAGGCAGGGATTGTGCTCAGGGGTATCGGGTGCAACCCACCACTGCCAGCCAGCAAGCTGCCATTAAGTGTGCACATGCCTTTGTCTGTTAAAAGCCACTTGGCATTGCGGCGGGTGGTGATCGATGTTGGCAATGCTCTAGGCTGCTGAGACCTTGGCTGGTGGGAGAGTTATGCTGCCTGTCTGGTGAGGCGTCTTTCCCTCTGCCTTGGTAGGGGGCACGTAGATGCTGCACATCTTCTTTTTCATCTTGACCTCCAAGATGTGACTTTGAGTCTTTGAGTGACATCAGCCCATCTTCCTGCCAGGATGGGTTTGATTTAACTCAAAGTGATGTAGCTTATAATTTCCACAGCAGCCAGGAAGGTGTGATTTAAGACAATTGTCAGGAAGATTCGATTTAATCTTTTCTTTCCTCTCCCTCTACAAAATGTGCATTTTGTTGTAGGATATAATTTTAATATACATCCTTTACAATCCAGAGCTGCATGTAGTCTTCATACTGGGAAGGTGCACTTTGTGTTTTTCTTTAAAGCACTTACCCATTTAAAGTCCTAGAGACACTGTGCAGGGGGATGGTCTTGCCTTCTTAGCAGAGAGAATTGTGAAACTGCTTAGATAGAAACTATTTATTGATTGATATTGACTATTGATTGACAGATTCTTTGTTAAATAAAGAAGATAGTTGACTTAGCAGACTGATAAAAATATATTTACCTAAAACTAGACAATTGTGAGTTCTGGATTCTATTGGTTCTAGTAAAATAGGCCCTAGGTCTTTTGAGTTCCTCCAGACCAAGGCCCACCTGGTTTGGAGATTGGAGCAGAAACATGTTACCGTTGGACTGTGGGCCTTGGTGTGGAGCTGTGGCATCTGAGCCATCCTCCAGCCCTTCCCACTTTGCTTGCACATTAGCAAGGAAGGAGGAGGCTCCTTCCTCTGTCTGTCCTTATCCTAGTTCAGTCAAGAAGGTTCTGGTCTGAAGGATCTTTGGTGAGATACAGAACAGGCTAGCACTTGAAGAAACACTGAGATCCACAACATTCCAGAACACTGGCTGACAGTTCAGAACGCAACACCATTCACCATTTGGTAATAGTTTGAGGCCTTCCACTTGGCCCTGGAGACTTGGGATAAGAATCCAGCCATCTTGAATTCAGGTCAAGATGGTTCTCTGCACAGTCAGGTAC
>NW_028227263.1:34197806-34380306 GCF_978045245.1 Mus caroli
AACACTGTCATCTGTGGGTTTGGAGCATACAGGTTGGACTGCAGCAAGCAAGACAGTTCGGTCTACAGAGACAAACTTGCAGTGGTCTGCAAGAACTGACTCCAGGGCTCCTGTTTCAGGCATCTGTAGCCCAGGGTCCAGGCTGCCCCTGGCCATATGTCTCAGACAATCCGGTAAAATCCATGCATCTTTTAAAGAACAGAGCAAAGATTTTTAAATACTGATAGGAATGTTCAGAAATATAGCCTTTGTGACAGCAGGAAGGTCATGAATATTCAGCTTACACAGAGCTCAAGCAGTTAGGCAGCTGTGTGTTTTGAGGTAGGGGGTGTCACCTGCTGGCTGAGGGGATTGGGCTGTGTATCATTTTGAAACCAGATTTCCCTGGGGACATCAGGAAGATGATAGGAGAATGTGGAGATGCGGTCCCATAGGCAGTCCTGTTTGTTTCTCTGAACTTTGAACTTTGATGTATCATTCTACTCTTGGCTACAATCATATACCAAAGCTAATCTTCTCTCTCTGTGTGTCTCTCTCTGTCCCTCTCTCTCTCTGTCTGTCTCTCTCTCTCTTTCTCTGTGTGTATAGGGGGTATGTGCATGCTTACATATGTGTGTGTGTAGACTATGTGTTATCTTAGGTGTCATTCCTGGGGCTCTATCCACTGTGTTTTTTAAGACAGTGTCCTGCCAGGAAGGTTATCTGGCCAGCAAGCTCCAGGTATCTGTTGGTCTCTGCCTATCTCTGCCAGTCTCTGCCCATCTTTGCTTCCTCAGTACTGGGATTAGTAGGATTCATCATCACACCTGACTTTTGTTTAGTGGCTTCTGGAGCTCAAAATCAGCTCCTCATTTTTTGAATGACAAATATTTTATTTACTGAGCTGTGTACCCAATGGCACACACCAACTCTTAACTTGAGAAGTTCCTGACTTTGCAGAGACAGACAGACAGACAGACAGAGCGCTCTCTAGGTTTTGGTTCTGGAGACAGAGAGTTCCTCAGTCTTGGAGTGAAGTACTCTTTTCTTCTCAGTTGTGAAAAGTAGGTGTAGCTAGGGCAAGACCAAGTCTTGACTGTGGGTGGTGCTATTTTTTGGCTTCCAGTCTCTCTGTGTTGAATTCTCATGAGAATCTATTGATTGCTCTTGGAGAATCACCAAATGCAAATTGAGATGCTAATGGGAAAGATGCTCCTTAGCACTGTTTCCTTTCAAAGGAGACCCTGTTCAGGCCTGGACCCTGTGATATCCAAAGGAGACACACTTCAGACCTTGGCCTCTGTGACTTGAAATGGAGACCTTGTATGGGCCAGGGGCCCATGACTTCTGAAGGACACTCTGTATTGGCCAGAACGTCTGTGACTTCTCAGGGGAGGTAGCTTTAGTGGATTCTCCCAAGTTACATGGGCTAAGCCAACTTTAAATATTCTCATCTGTCATCTACATATATCATAAATCCTAGTACTTCTACTATTTATAGCTCATATTGACTTACATGCCTACAAGCTACACAGAGCCCTTGCTGGCCCAAATGCCCCTTATTTTTAATTCATTAACTGTGGTCATGATGAATCAAGCAGAATGTGAGTAAACAGAGCTGGCTCTTCTGCAGCAGTACAACAACAACAACAATGGCAACAGCAGCAACAACAACAGCAACAGCAACAACTTCTTTTTCCTCCTCCTGTTCTCCTCTTCCTCCTCCTCCTCCTCCTCCACCTCCACCTCCTCCTCATTCCTCCTTCTCTTTCTCTTTTTCTTTGTGGACAAATCACCTGGGCTTAGGAGAACCATTCTGGATTGACACTTTACCTCCTTACCTGGGAAGCTGGACAACCAGTTGGGCTTATTAGAATCACGCCATCATTTAAGATCTCTGGAGGCTGTTCTAAGGGCATGCATGCAGGGTTACTTAAGAAAACCTAAATTTCAGTGAGAATAGCAGGAGTTTGTGATTTTGAGCTGTTCTGTCCCCTATCTCTCCATGGCTCAAGTGGAGTGCTCTGCTGTTCTGAGCAGACATGGGCAAGAGCATGGGACTGCCTTGCAACCCAGCTTCTATCTCAGGGCTAAATTGCTTCCCAGATTTATACTGGGAAGGCAACTGGTTTTCTCACGACCCTCAGGTCTGAAGTGAGGCCGAGAGGCCTATGCTACACTGTCTTCTGCCACCTCTATGGTGGAAGTGCTTCCCTGGGCTGACAATCCCAGCTTTGTCTGTTGCCATGAAGATGATCGGCTGCCATCCCTACCCAGCACTCTACTAGACCAGAGCCACCATCCCTACCCAACACTCTACTCATGAGCAGATGATTCTAGGGAAGGGGACTGTGTGACATTCTTAGCTGCAACTCCATGATCTAGAGGCAGGCTATAAGACCACAGAGCTCAGATCTCTAATTTCTGACTGTAGATGAGTTATGACCAGCCACCTAATATCCCTGCACTGCCTTCCTTGCAATGACAGTAAGTTGTAAGGGCTGCCCTTATCTAAAATGGAGTGCAGAACAGTTCAAGTCAGCTCCATAACAGCAGGGGAAACAGAGCAGTTAGCTCAGGAGTTGCTGTAACCAAGCCTCAGAGGCAACCCTGTACAAAACCAAAAAAATAAACAAACAGAAATAACAACAATGAAAACAAAAACAATAACAAAACAAAACCAAAAATCCAGATGTAAAATCAGACTAGACTGGGGAGCATTGTGTGTCTAATAGCAGTGTAGGAAATGACACAGTTATCAGTAGTGCTTAGTAGAGGTGCACAGTCAGAGTGGTACCAGCAGGTCAGGGCAAGATGACATGTGACAGGAAAGTGAGCCAAAGGGACTCGTTTCAGAAGACCCGGCTGAAGATGAAACCAAGGAGACCAAGGAATGATGTCACAGACTGCACACTGGAGAGAAGGAACTGCTCTGAAGTGTCCATCCAAGAACACCAAACAAGTGAGCGAATAAATTAGTGTTCGGTGAGATAGGAGAAATCAGAGGCATTGCTGCCCTGGGTAACTAAGGTATATCATCTAAAATACCCAGCAGCAACCGGAATTAGCAAGTCACACGCAATTGTGGCATAGAAAACCAAAGCAGATAGAAATGGCTTTAGAAGAAACCTGGCATTGGATTTACCAATGAATAATAACAATGGTGTGCTGTTAATATGCACAAAGAACTAAAAAAAAAAAAAAAAGGAAAGGTCTTAATGTCTTATGAACAAGTGATATCACACAGGAAATAGATGAAAATTCTGAGCTTGAAAGGCACAAAAAGAACAAGAGAAACAAAGACGCCACTGGAGGCACTTAAAAATATATCTAAGTTGGCAGGAGGCAGTACCAGAAAACCTGATGATAGATCAATAGAGATTCAGAATCTGAAGGGAGAAAATAGAGTGAAGGAAAACGAGCAGAGCTTTGGAGAAATGGGAGGCACCATTAAGTATGCCAACACTATACCTAGTGGGGATAGCAGAATGAGACGAGAGAAATGCAGGAAAGGTGTTTGAACATAATAGCTGATAACTTCCTGCATTCAATGAAATGTGTTAATCTCTATATGAAAGAGGGCAAAAGTTCTGGCCACTCAATTCTGACATCGTAAGCTTGATTCCTGGGAGCCATGGTAGAAGGTTAGAGTCTATTCCCTAAAGTCGTTCTCTGACCTTTAGGGTCTATCTCTGTTTCTCTGTCTGTCTCTGTTTCACACACACACACACACACACACACACACACACACACACACACAGCATCTACATGTTATAATAAATAAATTTTTAATTAGAAAGTTTATATCTCCCCAAATAAACCATGAAAGAAAAACATGAAGACCACATCCAGAAATGGTATGGTCAAAATAATCACAATACTGAAAGCTGAAACAGAGAGACCACCTTGCAAGTGTTTACTAAAGACCTACATCACAAGTGATCCAAATGCAGGAGACATATTACTTCTTCTCTGAAACAAAGGCAACCAGAGGCAGTGGGAGATCATCTTCAAATGGAAGGGAGCAAAAGAGCAAGCAAGCAAACACCAACAAGAATAGCCAAAATCTGCACTCTGCCAGATAGAAAGCCACACAGCTACAACCACCCAATACTTTCCAAGGGCATCAAAAATAAATGCTAGAGAAAAGACGGCATCTTCCCGAAACCTGGAAAAAAAGAATGCTAACAAATCTCTATTTATGCCCCTTTACAAAAGTCACTTCAAAGTGGACTTTAATGTCAGACCTGAAACCCTGAAAGCTCCAGGGGAAAATATATAAGAAAAGCACCTCAAGAGAGCGGTGTAGGCAAGAACTTTATGGAAAAGACTTCAGGACTCAGAAAACACTTGCTCAGGTTGACAAGTGCTATTGCATGGAGGGGGATTGCTATTGCTACAGAATAGGAGAAATTAGCTATACATCTGATGGACCATTAATAACTACAATATATAAAAAGTGCATGAAAGTTAAACCTTATGCAAAGGAAATAGTCTCATTAATAAACAGACAGTTCTTAATATATGACAATTGTTCAACATCCTGAGCCATCAGGGAAATGTGACACTCAATTTGGTCTTACCCTGGTTAGATTATCTAACATGAAGAAAGCAGTTAATGCTGGTGGGAATGACGGGCAGAAGGGATTCTCAAATACTGCCAACAGGAGTGAAAACTAGCCCAACCACTGAGGACATCAGTGTGGAGGCTCCTCACAATCTGTAAATAGAATCACCATAGGCTCCAACTGAATCACTATGGGGAATATACCCTAAGGATCTTTGCAAGCCTACAGAAGTAGCTGCACACCTATGTTTATTGTGGCATTATTCATAGTAGGTGAGTTGTAGGATCAGCTGAGATGTCCTTTGGTATCTTAGTGGATGAAGAAAATGTGGTATTAGACATTGTAGAGTTTTATGTTGTCATAAAGAAGAATGAAACTGGGCCAAGGATATAGCTCAATTGAAGAGTCCTTGCCTAGCATGTATGAGACCCTTGTTCAGTCTTCACTTTTGGAGGGAAACAAGGAAGAATGAACTCATTTCGGGAAAAAAATGGATGGAACTGGAGACTATCCTATTAAATGAAATAAGGTTGATACAGAAAGGTAAATGTTTCATGTTCTTCACACATGTGGAGATAATATGGGTGTCTATGTGTGCATATGATATAAAAGATAAGGGGAGACTGGGAGGAGATGTGGGCTTGGGGAGGGTAGGGGAGGCGAGGAGAGAATATTGGTGGACAGATGTGGCTAAGGCACATAATGTTGCTGAGTGAGATGTGACAACAAACCCACCACTTTGTACAATGAGTATGGGAAAGCAAAATGACAGCATTACCAGATAAACAGGATTTGTTGCCATCAAGCCCACATTATAATAAATGTACACAGTGTTATTCAAATTAAATGTGAGTGATAAAGGACAGTCGTTTGAATTCACCAACAGAGCATCACTAAAGGTAATTGTATAGGCAATCATAAGAGATAATGAGGTTGTGTATCCTCCCTTTACTCTTAAGTGATTTAGGGTAAACAATATGCAAATAATTGTTTGTGGGCCTAAAGCACATAAAGATGCAATACATAATAATAGCAGGAAAATGGGGGGAGGGGCAAGAGCATAGAACTATGTGGGAGTAGCGTTTCTGTATCTCACTGTAATTAAGTGAGTGGATGTGGATGGATTCAATCGCACCAGCTACTAAAAACACAATTCAAAAGATATAAATATATGTTACCTATTCTCAACACATAAAGTGAGAAGTAATGGGATGTGTTAATTAATTTAATAATTTCACAATGTATAGCATATCAAAACATTACATTGTATACATAAACATTAGTTATGCATTAGTTAGTTATTCGTTAGTTATGGGCTTCATAACTGCCCATTATGATGGAGAAAAAGAAATAGTAAGGGGAGGCTAGGAGAACGAAAATAAATATGGCAAAAAATAAAAGGCAAAATTATAGATGGAAATCATCTATTTCCACAGTAGCATCAAATGTAAGTGGGCTAAGCTATTCAGTCAAATGTAGACTGTGAAACTGGAACTGGGAGAAAACACAAGATGAAACGATAGGAGTTATACATTGATCAAAAAATACAAAGAATTTGATAGCAAAAGATCTGGAAAAATATGTTGTGCAAATTGAAGCCATAAAAAAAGACAGAATGCTCTACTCTTCTCTGCCAAATTAAACAAAAATAAAGCACTGTTGTTAGAAATAAAGAGGACCATTTTCTAAAAATTGCAGTCAGAGAATGTGTAACAGTTATAAACATACATGTACCTAATAACAGAGCCCCTAAATACATAAAGCAAAAAAATGGAAACATTGAATTGAAAGATAGTTTAAGCAATAATAGTTGCAGATTCCAATATTTTCCTTAAGTAATGGGTAGAACAACTGAGCAGATGTGCAACAAAGACAGAAAATTTGCATAAAGCCACACTCCAGCCCCATCGAGCAGACATCTCTAACTCTCTCCATTTAATAGCAGCACAGTGAGCGCATAGTTTTCTCAAACACACGTGGAATATTATCGAGAATGGACCATATGCTCAGCCCCAAAATAAGCTTCAACAAATTTCAAAGAATTTAGCTCACATAAAGTAGATTTCCACTCAGAGTGAAATTAGAACCAATAAAGAAAGAAATGTGGGGGATTAAAAATGTATGTAGATCAGTCTCCCTCGAAATAACCAATGGATTAAATAAAAAAATCAAAGGGGAAATTACCAAACAGATTAAGAGGAACAAAGATGAAAAGGCAACTCGTAAAAGCACACAGGCAAAGCAGGTACTAGAGGGAAAGGAATAGCTCCAAACAAGTCAACCGGAATGTTTGAAAATGCTACTATGATGCCCCATATGTTGTATGGTACTTTAAGAAATAAGAGGAAAGCTCTCAAATCAGCTACTTAACCATAGCAAAGCGGCAAAGGGCCGTCTGTGAAAGATTTTCCATGCTGGGGAGCATCATGGTTTTGGCTTTGTTCTGGATTGTAGAGTCATGAATTCTATAGGTCCTCACATGACGGGACAGGCTGACTAGCTCTCTGGGGTCTCTTGTCCCAGATTAAAAAGGTGACTAATCACATGTGTAAGGAAGAGCCACTATGATTCTATGGCTCCACTTTCTGAAACCATCCCTTTGGTAGCTAGACTTTAACATATGAATTTTGAGGGGGAATAAGCATTCAGACAACAATGGAAGGCCAAATGGAAGAACTGCTTTGGAAAACAGTTTAGGAGTTGCACAAAAATTTAAACACAGTTATTACGTGACCCAGTAGTTTTTCTTCTAGATGCACACAAAGGTCATCTAAAATACACATTTCACAAAGACTTGAACACAAATATCATAGCAGTGTTATTCATGGTAGTCAAGTGGATGCAGTCCAAATGTCTACCAATGAATGTCTGGCTACAGAACATTTTATATCAATAGTATAATTCTTATGCCATAAAAAGGAAGGATATACTTAGCACTTCAATGAGGGACCTTAAAGTCATGCCACTAACTGAAAGGAGCCGGCACAGAGGAGCACCTGTTGTATCACTTCATTTGGATGCTTTAGCAAGCTTATAAAGACACAATATAGAGTGATCAGTGGATGCCTGGGGCTAGGCTAGAGGCTGGGGATTGGAGGGGGACTAGTTAATAAAGGGTGGAGGAGGATGGAAGTGTTCTAAGTTAGAGTGGTGACAGAGGGACATGAAGCATATGAGTGAGTACTCGGAGCACTGTTGGCTTGTGCACTTGGGTCACTACTATGCAGTAATAGTTCTGTATCAATAGAAGCTTGAGGATGATGCTACTGATGATAAACTGACTTCAGCTAGAGCTTTTCCAGCTCTGGTGGATGCAGGAGAGTCTTTCTGAGTTTTAGACTCAATCTGGAGTGAGACCCATCTGGGGAGAATAGCAGTTAGCTGTGGGCCCCTTACATTCTCTTACAGAGCCGTGCTTTCTCTTCATCTCATATGCAGATATACACAGGCACACCCAGTCTGACATGATCTAGGAACTACTTTCAATCCCCATCAGGACCATGTACTCTGTGTTGTTTGTCTTCCAGCAAAGCAGAGAGGAACTAGGAAGCAGGAGCTGTGCATCCCTTGCTCAAAACTCTACCATTCCCCAAAGTGTAAACACAACTGTTTCTCTGGATCAAGAGGAAGGAGTTCAAGTGAATGTGGGCTCACTGCCTCATGAAACCTGGAAGTGCTGCTGGGACATACTTACTGCATGATTTTAGGAAGCGAGAAATCCTTCCTTGGGAATTATATGAAAAAAAATTTCTGGATTTATATTCCTTGTACATTTAGTAAATTTTTGGCTAATATACATCTGTTTACAGAGAAGGAAAGCCAAGGGGCTGGAAAGATGGGTCAGTCGTCAAGAGCACTTGCTGCTCTTGCAGAAAACTGGGGTTCAGTTCCCAGCACCCATATTGAGTGACTCACAACTACCTGGAACTCCAATTCCATGAAACTTGATTCCATATTTTGGCCTCAGAAGACACTTGCACATGGGGATACGCATATATACACAGGTACATTAATAAACAATGTAAGAAAAGAAAGCCTTGCTTCACAGTGCCTTTCAGAAGCTTGGAGAAAGGAGAGGATTAGTATGGGCCTATTATGTTATACGTATTTCTTTACAGGTATACACTGACAAAAGGGAGAGCCTTGGGCATCCTCTGTTCTACTGGGTAAGCTTCACTGGGCAATACAGATGTGTTGTAATCTAACATAGAAGGTTTATGCAGAGAATAGAAGACCATGCATCAAACTGAAGAAGCTCATCTGTCCCCTCTACCTGTTGGAACCTCTACATTTTCTCTACAGAAGGGTAACCAGCGGCCTTAAGAAGGAAGGCCATGCCTTCTCTTTATGTACTTCAGCTTTCAAAGGTTTCTAGGGTGTGTCCTGCATTCTCTAGAAAGTCAGCTTCTGTTTTGCTTTTGGCATTTGAAGGAGATGTGAGTTCTAGATGTGCCTTAGGGACATCTGTATGTCCCCATATCTGTATGGTGCTAGGGATTGAAGGTAGACCCTTGTACATCCCAGGCAAGCTCTCTAGCACAAAGTTATACCCCTAACCCTTGCATTTTTGATACAGTGTCTCACTGTGTACACCAGGCTGGTCTCAAACTAACATTCCTCCTGTCTCTGCCTCAGGAGTGCTAAGGTCATAGGGATGTACTACTCTTGCAGGAGGAGTTGGATTTTTCTGTAAAGGATGTTCTGGGCTATTTATAATGGTCTAATGGCTTCTTAAGACAGGGACAATGGTCTCAGCACCCTCTGACTACAGAATGGGTCTGGGATTTGTGCTGGACTTAAGATATGTGCTGTGTGTATGTGAAGTGAGGGTGCTGAGACTCTCAGATGAGCTAGAGAGAACTGTTCCCCCTGGGTTTTGGAACATTTTGGCCCTGTGAAGTGAGGCTTGCAGCAGGAAGGATGGATGGCTCAGGCATTATCTAGAAAGCCAGTCCATTTCCTTGCAGGAACGGTCTGTCGATATGTTTTTGTCTGTTTGACAATGTATGGGAAACATCCTTGAATTTTTTTTGTAACTGTGCATATAATTTCTTAGTATTTCACTTTGGGCATTGATTAAAGCTTTTCTGTCTCTTTAGAGTCATTAAATAGAAAAACGTCTGCTGGAGGCAGATTGGTGGTATTTCTAGAGACCCGCTTAGAGAGGTAGGACTCTGTAACTTGCTGAGAAGCTTGTCCTGGTCTGTGGCAAATAGACATTAACAAACAGTGTTTGCTATGTGTTTATTATATGCAGGCACCATGGGTAAATGCTGTACACAAATTACCTCACTTTGTCTTCCTACACTTGCACCGAGATAGGCTGCTTTGATCCCTTCTCTGATGTAAAACCAAGGCTCACAACATTAAATAATAGAGTTAGTGTCACTCATCATGTAATAAGAAAGACACTAATGCCACATGGTCTGTCCCAGATGAGGGTGTCACACCAAACTCAGACTCTTTACCGCCTTGAAGCATCTAACCACATAGGCGTTGGCTCTTGGGGCACAGGCACAATCCTAAGGTGTCAAATCTGGTAACGAGTATTTTGGTGCCTTCCAAGAATCCTCAAGACCCCCAGCATGTCTGCGTTTGTTGTGCTTCCATCCAGCAGGGGAGAGAGGGTGGTGCCTTTGGAAACTGTCTTTGCTTGCTTTCTTCCTCCACCCACATTCTCTCAGAAGGGCAGCATTTGCATAAAGTTGTTTGGAGATGACAGTGGGCTGTCCTCCTGGTAGGCAGAGTGACTGTGTTGGAGATGTAGGGGTGGGAGGGAACTCCAGGCTGTTATGGTCTCCCTCCCTATTTGCCTACAAAATCAGAAGGGAGCATTTACGGTAATTTTCACGGCAGAGATGAGAAACCTGAGAAGCAAGGAGAAGAAACTCAACGAGGTTCATCCAAGTTAGTCAACCAAAGTGGGCCAAGTACTACGCTAAGGGCTTCACACATGTGATCCCAGGAAGTCCTCCCGACAGCCTCCGTGAGCAGTCTATTTTACCAGTGAGGACACAGATGGTGTTTGCTGCTTCTCTTGTTGCTTCTAGCAAATGCCTCACAAACCAGCTTAAGAGAAAAGGGATGTATTCTGGCTCAGGGCACGAGAAGATATAGTGTACACTTCGAGACCATGGTGAGAGGTCTGGTGGGTGAAGCATGTGACTGCGATGGCAGAAGGCACAGAGGGCACAGTAAGTGGGGTAGAAGCCTTCTGGCTGGTGGGTGTGGATTTTGGCTACACAGGGAAGGCTGACTTCTGAACCCTAATGGCTTTGACAAGTGGGGATGTTTTCCTCATGTGGAGATTCTCTGGTCAGTTGGATGGAAACATGATGTCTATCCAAGGACACAATTTTGGGTGTCCCAGCCTTCTAATAGAAACAGCATGCAAAGAGAACACAGGTCTTGTATGAGAATTTTCTATGGTTCGGGTCTAAAAGTAAAACATAGCACTTCTACTACATTTAATTGGTGGGAAATCAGTTACGTGGCACGGCTTGACTGCAAGGGAAGATGGGAAATGCATTCTGGGTCATCATTCTGGAAGAAAAGGGAAGGTGTTACAGTAAATTCATGGCCGTCTCTGTCACAGGGCCATCATGTAGTGTCCTGTAGTTGTTCTGTGGAGTCATTTGCTGTGTGAGAGTGTGCAGTACCTGGTGATAAACTGTGGAGGTACCCAAAGACTGTGTCACCTGGTATGTCGCAGCAGTCTTAGTTTATAGAAGCATACACTATGATATTAGCAACACCACCATACATATCTCATTTAGAGAAGAATGATTCATTTTGATCTTATGTATATGAATGTCTTGTCTGTATGTCTGTACACTGAGGCAGGCAGTGCCTGCAGAGACCAGAAGAGGGCATCAGATCCATCGGAAGTAGAATTTCAGATGGTTGTGAGCACTGTGGGTGCTGGGAAACAAGAGAACCTGCATCCTCTGGAAGAGCAGCCAGTGCCCAGCACACACTGAATCATCTCTCCAGCCCTATGTCAACTCCTTTTATATGCACTTCTTACTCGCTATCATTAAGCCACCTACAAGGCCATCTGAACGCCATGCTTAGGCTAAGATACAAAGCTACAAGTGGCAGAGCCAGGAGTAGAACCCCGTGACTCTGAGCCTGGATTGTTTGTACTTCCTCCCGCACTCCTTGGAAGGCCAACCCAAGTTCTGTGCCTCTGGACACTGTAGATGCTCTGTGTGACAAGCGGTGCTGGTCACAGCGACTTATGGGTTGTCCTCTGTGTGGCGGCTGCACACCCCACCCACTGACAGGCTATCTAAACTCTGGGTCTGAGAAGGGCTCATTTTGGAAGGCTCTGACTCTGGTCAGGCCTATCAAACTCCTGGCTTATGTGGTGATCAGAGGCCTCTTCCAGGAGTGATAGGTAACTGAGACACTGTGACTCTCCCTGGGCAGGCTGGGCTGTCATTAGCATTCAGAAGGCTGTAGGGTTTGCTGTTAAAATCGGCTATTTAAAAGCTTTAAGAAACAACTCACATGGCTCAGCGGGTAAGAGCATTGACTGCTCTTCCGAAGGCCCTGAGTTTAAAACCCACAACCACATGGTGGCTCACAACCACCCGTAATGAGATCTGATGCCCTCTTCTGGTGCATCTGAAGACAGCTACAATGTACTTATAATAATAATAATAAATTAATAAATATGTTTTAAAAAAGAAACAACTCACATTAGCACACACTCTGCTGAATGTCTCCCTGAGTTGAGGTTTCTGTGAATATGGAGCCAACAATTCCCCATACTTGTTGAACAGCAAAAGGGGAACACTGGCATGGCGTTTTCCCTTGAGGGGCATGTCTAGGAGTCTGTGTTTAGCAATGTTAGCAATGCAGCTAAATATGAACCTGAGTGTGGACTGTATTTGCCATGCTTCATAAAGGGCAGTATACTCTCTCTCTCTCTTTCTCTCTCTCTCTCTTTCTCTCTGTCTGTCTCTGTCTTTCTCCCTGTCTGTCTGTCTGTCTGTCTGTTCATCTGTGTGTCTGTCTTCCCCTGTCTACCTCACTTGTCCACTCTAGGTATGTGGAGTCCTCAAATCTCCCTCCCTCTCTCCTGTGGCGCTCTTCAAGGAAAGCTTAGATATGTAAACACAAGAGATCTGAGCATGTGATTTCTCCATTTAGCAATACAAGGTCCGTTTGTCTTCTCTGCTGACTGGGAGGGTACTTTCAAGCATGGGGTTTCTGTGTGTGTAGTTCCTCCAGAGTCCAAGTCTTGGCAGGCTGGACCAGCTTTGTCTGTGCTGTGCCAAGCTCTGCACTTGATCCTGTGTCCTCTGACATGGGTACAAAGTGGCCTTGTGGGTAGAGTTTGGTTGTAAGAATTCTTCTGGGTGGCTGTAAACAGTGTCTACCCATTTCTCAGAAGGTCTCAATGACAAACCAAAGTTCCATTCATCTTAAGTTTACTTTGGGGAAACCAGTGAGTTTATCAGGTTTACTCATGGAGCATGGGTAAAGGGTTACTGGCAGAATTTTGAGTGACCCTAAGGCATCCCAATTCAACATTGATGGAGGCTCCCCCCTTCCCTTAGCCTCCCATTAGTCTTCCCCAGGCACATCTCAAGCTCCTTTCTGGAACCCCAGGATATATATAATTAGGGCCACAGTGCATTTGGATGTCAGGGAGCAGAGGCTAGACTATCAAGGGACTGCCCAGTGACCCTCCCCTCCCTTGTTCTATGAAGGAATATCAACAGTCACGAGCTTGGTAGTGATTGATGTTTGCAGGCAGGTCCAGCTGATCTGATGGCAATGGCAGCTGTTTTGCTTAGGGAATGGCCCGCTACCTCTGTGACAAGCTCCAAAAGTCACTACTTGTTTGATGGTGATTAAGTGGATTTGGAGAGGTTTTCCAGGTCCAGATGCATGAAATATGGTAACAAATAACATCTGTTGTCATCAAAATGTGGCAAAGTACAAATCATGGATGACTTTCAGTAAATCCCAGAGCTGGCTTTTGGAGCACAGAGAGGAGACAGTTTCCTTGTGTGCCTAACGTATCTGCGATATTCCCCGTATATAGGGAGAACAGTAAAGAGTTCCCTGGAGCCTGGAGCCAACATAGGTGAGGGTCTCTTTGCTTAATGGCATTCCTGAGGCTTTACTTATTAAACTTGGAGAAGAGAATCGGTCAGCATGCTGAATGATAGGGAAGGACAGACATTGCTGAGCCTTGAGTCTGTGTGATCCAGGGAGGGAAGGCAGGACAACAGCCAAACTCAGGTCAGATCATGGGAATCAAGGCATAGCTTGCTTCCTTCTTTCCTTCCTTCCTTCCTTCCTTCCTTCCTTCCTTCCTTCCTTCCTTCCTTCCTTCCTTCCTTCCTTCCTTCCCTCCCTCCCTCCCTCCCTCCTTCCTTCCTTCTATCCTCCCTCCCTCCCTCCCTCCCTCCCTCCCTCCCTCCCTCCCTCCCTCCCTCCCTCCCTCCCTCCTTCCTTCCTTCCTTCCTTCCTTCCTTCCTTCCTTCCTTCCTTCCTCCCTCTCTTTTCCTTCCTTTCTTCTTTCTTTCCTCTCTCCTCTTTTTTCTCCATTCTCTCCTACCATAACCTGTTGATTTAGTCCACAGATATTTAGACAGTACTCTATATGTCTGATTTCATGCCAAGTGGCCAGAATGACACACAGAGAAGGTGTAATCCTTGCCTATATAAAGCTTCATGGGGCTGGGGGTGGGGTAAAGCCATGGATGGATGGCAGCCATCCATTCCTAGGGTAGGAGGTGTTGAGTGTTGGCAGATGGCCAGGCAGGTGGAAATGGGAGTGTCACTTGCAGCTGAGCAGACCCATGTGTGTCAGTTTGGGGACACTTTCCTGAAGAAAGAATGTTTGAATTGAATGCCAAAAGATGTTTTGACTTTCAACTACAAAACCTTATGCAAACCTTATGCAAAGTATTAGGAGCTTCAAACAGAACACCTAATGTGCATTAAGTGTGGACAATGGGAAACAGTGATGTTTACAGCATGTATCTACATCCGCCCAGTGGAGACGCTTTCTTCCCTTTTCCATTTGAAAGGGCAACTTGCTCACCTTGTGTTGCTCACTGGGCTAGGGGAAGAGGTCTGTGAAATGATCTGTTTATGATGGATAAGGAATGGGACTACTCACCATTGCATCCTTTCCCACCTTTCACTTTGAACACACAGCAGGAAAAGGAAAAGAAAATACCACCCATTAATTTTTCTGGCTATGGGTCAGCTTGAGGTTGTGGACTGCTCTTACTGCCGCTAGGATGTATCTTCCAAAGAAGCAGAAGGAGGGCTAAGCTGGTGTCCACCCCTCTGGAAGGCTGCTCAACTCTCAAGCTCTTTCTAGGGTTTCTCTTCCTGGGATAGTGAGTGCACAGAAGTCTATCAGAAATATGATGGGCCGAGGCAGCATTTGGCAGGACACAATCACAGAGGTGGCACAGGGCTAGAGCTGGATGCTGGGGACCCCACTGAGCCCAGCAGTCAATGAGATGGACTTATTCATATGGAATAGGTGTGGTCCTGGAGGAGGGGCCAGGATAGCGGGGCATCTCTCAAGTGACTTAGAAAAGCAGGTGCTTGCTATGAGGGAAGAAATTATTTTAGTATTTTAAGAACTGATATTGCCAGAGCGGCACATACCAAGGAAATGACAACCCTGAAACGAACAGTTGGGAATTTATGAGCCATGTTTTGATTATTTAGAGCCCAATCAAAAATCTTTCTGTAGCTTCTGTTTGTGAACAGGAAAGATTTTAGCTGCAAGGCTTGGAGCCTTACAGATGTTGGGCTCTGAACAAGTGGGTTTCCAGTCATTCAACCGTAGCTTAAGCCAGTTCTCAAGCTGTTTGATTTCAGAACCGTTTTACACTCTTAAAATTAACAGTAGCCTAAAGGAAATGCGTTTCTAATATGGGTTATGGACCAGTGAACTGCTGAGAGGGGAAAGGTGCTTGCTGTATAAGCTCAGAGAGTTGAGTTTGATCTCTAGGACTCACGCAAATATAGAAGGAGAGAGCCAGCCCCACAGAGTCATCCTCTGATGTCCATACACAGGCCACGACATGTTTCTATGACCCCCACAGTCCCAGAAACGCAACAACAGTAATAGATAAACTTTACAAAAAAAGGTAAGTTCCACCTATAAATATTTTCCAGAATAGAAATTTAAGCTGGGAATGTTTCAAAACAGTTATTATTTATTTAATAATGACCAATAATCAGCACAATTATATAACCAACATAAACAAGACTGTCCTATGCACAGGAGGCCAAAGAATTCTGGTCTCTCTGAGCTGCTGTAAGTCAGGTGCCACTTAAACAACTCTGGCTTATTGCTCAGTTCTGAGGTTGGGAAGTTCAAGGTCAAGGCACTGACAGACCAAGGCTCTAGGGATGAGTCATATCCTAGTTCATGCACAGGTGTCTTCCTCATGTGTCCTCATGTGGTGACAGGGTGGAGGGATTCTCTAGGTTCCTTAAGCAGGGATATTAACATTAACGTTGTTCATGAGGGCTCTGCTCTCCTCTCATTGGACAAGGAGTTACAGGTTGGACATATGGGCTTGGCAGTGGGAAGGGAGTGAGGTGCAGTTTTTAAAACAACAACTAAAAATCAATTTTATTGAGAAGAGCAGCATTACCCAATGTTTTGATAAGTTGGCACCTGGTGTGACATCACAAAGCTGAAACGTCATATGTGTTGAGGCCTTCAGTCAGCTGTGCTGAGCGGTTGTGGATGGAGTATATAAATCGTGTTCTTCACCACGGCATGGAAACTCAGAATGGAGACGCATTTGACAGCATCTTCAGATAACTGTAGACATTCTTATTTGATAATGCACCTGAAGTAGCCAAATCTGAAGTAGCCAGATTTTAGAGACTAGTTGTGCTATAGAACCCATTTCCTATAGTGGGTAATATGCACTCTGATGAATCTAAGTTCTCCAGCCCTAGAGGCTGGAAAGATGGTTAAATGTTTAAGAACACTTGCTGCTCTTGCAGAGAACCCGAGCTCAGTTCCCCAGTTCCCAGCAGCCACAATAGGCAGCTCACAACTGCTCAGAATTCTAGTCCAGGAGATTCAGTGTCCTCTTCTGGCCTCTGAGGGCACCTGCACATGTGTGCATGCATACATAGATACACATGGATAAAGAAAAAGAAATCTCTACAGTTCACTGGTCCATTTTGTACCCTGACTCTTGCATCTTTCACCCAGATACACGTTTGAAACACGATGCCTTGGTTCTCTGGAAAACTAGATTCCTGAGTGACCTTCTGGGTGTGACTGTTCTGTCACACAGAACACTAATGCCCTGCACACACATCCCTACCCGCAGGGCTGGGTATCTGGCAGTGTCCTCTGTCCTCATGGTCATGGGAGCAAGTTTTGAAAATTTCCATTTTTTTCCCCTTTAAGAGTTTGAACTTTTTTTTTTTTTTTTTTGTCTTTGAGGAAAAATATCAATTACTTACTTTGAAGTGACAAACCTTTGAAATACGCAGTCAAATTCCCAAGTTTTCTTTGTGGTTAGTTGTTCTTCCAACAGGGTTCTGTGAAAAAAGTAGCCAGTTCAGGTTGACACTCAAATAGTCATACAAGATATATTTTCCCTTGAGATAACCTGAGCATACAGGAGAATGCTATGTGGGTCTGGGTGTATGTGCATGCTTGCTTGGTGGAGCAAACAGGAATAATTCACACTGGTTTGTGGGCTTGACTTCTTATTCCACACTGCCTAGGAAACTCACGGGGCAAATGGCTTTTTGTGGGGTTTAACTGAAGGCTTGCCTAGAGTACCTACATGCTCAGACTGGCTCCCCGAACCTCTGAGCACATTTTCCTGCTGAGAGCAGAGCTCAGTGTCCCCTGGGCACATCTCCCAGGGTCCTGCCAGCTGCTGGGACCTGACTCCTGTGTACTGGGAATCAGTACTCTGACTCCACCATACCAGCTGTCCTCTTGTGTTTGTGCCCTCCCTCCCTTCCTGGACACAACTTCCAGGCTTTTCTTGGCACAATTCTGTCTGTCCTTGCACTTCCTGTCCCGAACTGTTGGCGGATAGCTTGCTTTGATTTTATTGCCTCTGGCCTACAGGATCTGTCGTTTGGAACCAAGTCCCCTGGAACCTCAGGGGCCACTTCTTTTGCCTCCTCCTTTTGCTCCCTCCTTGGTTTTCCTTGGTCTTTCCTGTCGGGAACCCAAAGCTCAACACTGTCTGGCCAGCTCAGCTCAGGATGGCCCTTCATTCTGAGTTCTGATGCTCTCCCTAGTTTCTTCAGGTGTGACTTGTGCTGTCAGCTGAGTGCAAAGAGTGGCCCAAGGCCATGGTTCCCTCACCAGTGTCACCTGGGGGCTTGGAAATCAATCACATGGGTCTTAAAGCAAGACTACATCTTGAACTCTCTGCCCCCCACCCCCACCCGAGCCCATGTGTACATTCTTCCTCCACGGTTAGGGGTCTGTATGACTCTGGTTTGCTTCTTGATTTTCTGATCGAGCTGGGTATTTGAGAATTCCCCTCGTCACTTAAGTGGTCAGGGCTTCAAGAGGTGCTGTGGGGGTGGTGGTGTGTGTTCTTTAGAAAGTCTACATTTAAGTGTGTGTGTGTGTGTGTGGTGTATGTGTGTGTATGTGTGTGTGTCTGTGTGTCTGTGTGGTGTGTATGTGTGTGTGGTGTGTATGTGTGTATGTGTGTGTGGTGTGTATGTGTGTATGTGTGTGTGTGTGTGTGTGTGTGGTGTGTGGTAGATCCTTGGACCTTGGTCTTTTGATGTTCTGTCTGTGGGGAATAAGATGTAAATGTGTCCTTTGCTGGTGCTGGGTAGAGAGGAATTTAGTAGAGACAACCTTTTTTTCATTTGTTGATTAAACTTAGCTTCTACATGCTTTCCAGCCAGACACAGAACTAGAGCACTTTTGCCCTCTGAATTGTATCTTTACTTATGGATTCAGGTGGTACACATTTTCCATTCATTCAAAATATGCAGGTTGAGCAACGACTTTCATTAGGTACCACATGAGATGCTTTTGAGGACAAAAGGACATCAGATAGGCTGGCATTTGTTAGGACAGACTAGAAAGACCCATTGCAGTGAGATGTTCCCCGATGGGAACCCCAGGGTGGGCGGGGGAGGGGGCCTTCATCCACAGTGCTCTGAAAAACATCCTCCACATAAACTGAGGGCAGCTTCTCAGAAAAGACCTGGAAAGTGCTAGATTTTTTGCAAAAGAACACATGAGCATATTTCCTGGGGTGGCCCGGGTGGGTGGGTAGTAAGATGGCTAAGGCTCTTGATTCTGTGTTGTGATAAAGACAAGAGAACAGTAGCCGAGTATCATGATAGCTCTCAGTGTCCCCTTAGGGTGGGGTACATCAGATCTGTTCATACTCTACAGGCCCAAGCTTGTTGCGGGGTGGGGGTGGGGTGGGGGTATGGATTCCCCATTGTATATAGTTGACTACAGAGTAACAGATGGACATATGACCCCATCACAGGAAGGGCAATGCTAATGAGGAGCAGTCACATAGCTCCATAAATGCCCTCTGCCATCTGGGCCCTGCCGTCTCCCTGACCCCCTATCCAACTGTCTCATTCCTCTCTGACCCTCTGACACCCCAGCTTTGATTCGGCCCCGGGACCTTTGAGCTATGCTTTCTCTGCCTGCAGTGTCCAGTTCTTTGCTTCGTTCTGACCATCCAGCTCACCCTGTCCCACCCTTTCCCAGTACCTCTGTGACATTTTCCTTTGTGCACCTGTGACTCTTTGATCCATTTGCTCCCTTGCTGTTTTTCTTCAGCTAGAGACTATAAATTTCACGAGGGCAGGGGTTTGGTCTTGCTCATCTCCGAGTCTCATCTGACATAGACTAGTCTATAATAAATACACGTTGAGTGGAAGCTGTTGATCTTTCTAATAAAGTCAGTCCCAAGGAGGAGAGCATGTGCCAAGACAGCCTCTCTGGATGCTTCACTCACACCAAATATGAAGCAGTCACGTGCACTCTTTGTAGACCCTGGATGAGAAGGTTGGCTTCCTCTGTAAGCCTTGCCGGGAGGGTGGAGGTACCTGGTGGAAACCTAGCCAGTAAGGTCACAATACCTGGTAGGATTGAAAATCCAAAGGAAAGTTACATCTACATCCTTTAAGTCTCACGGGATGTGACTGCAGCCAGTGAGGCTGGCAGAGGGTACAGTGTATGACGGGGGAGGGGCAGTGGCCTGGGTGTAGAGGTCAGCTGGGGTTTTCCCATTCTCCCTTCTGTCTCCCTGCTTGGATCTGTGTTCAACTCCAAAATAGCAGATCAGTCAGCAGCTACTTTGGGTGAGAAGTGCAGAAAGCCTTGGCTTCCCGGCTTCCCCCGGAAGGCAGGGATCACTCCCCACCAGCACTTCTGGCTCTGGTTAAGGGCTGTTTGCAACCCAGATGGAAATGAACTCACGGTTTAAGTTAGAACCAGAGTGATTTTATATTTCCGAGTCTAGCCTCTTGCCCTGACTCCCCACTCAGCCCTGTGCTTAGTGTCCCCTGGGCCAGCACTAATGTCCCCTGGGTCAGCACTCCAGCCCTGTACTTTGCTCAGCCTTGGGGTGCTTCTGTCCTGTGTCTTTGATCAACTCAGACAGATGAGGCTCCTCTGGCTGTCACAGCTGGGACACAGCAAGCCTGCTTCTCTTGGGGCATGAGCAAGAGAAAAAAGATAGACAGAACATAAATTGTCTTCAGCACACACTGCCTTCTTTTCAGGGCTGCAGAGAGCTGGGAAACAGGCTCCAAACGATGCCGGGAGGATGATGCATTGGGGTCAATTCACTAGGATGTCCTGGGGCTGGCGGAGGAGACCGGCCATATGGAACTCACAACGGCCTTGCTGAGGGCAGTGTAGCACCACCCCCTGGTCCCATGGCATGGTGACGCTCATCTGTGCCCTAATTCCTGTTGAACCCAGGTTGACAAGCCATGCTGGCGGGGTTTGGGGTGGCAGGTGCCATGGGCCAATAGTCACAGAAACTTAGTGTGGCATATTGGCTAACTGTAGCAGCATGTTTCTGCTGGCCTGGCGTTCTGCCTGGGTGGTGCCTATCTCTTTCAGCTGTCAAGTATCTTGACTGTTATTCCTGTGGGGAGGTCTCAGTTATGCGTAGGTCAATGGCCGAGCAGCCTGATCATAGCACTGTGGCCACTTGAACTAGAACGTGAGTGAGTTCAGTAGAAGAACAATAGAGGGAAGGGCTCCAAGCAGAGGGAACACCCGAGCAGAGACCCATGAAAGCCTGGAGTATTCTGATGTGTCTCGGGATAGTTCTGTCAGGAAGACCTGGTTAGAGAATGAAGAGGGTAGCACTTTCCTCTGCACTGGCGACCAAGAGCAGTTGTGGGTATGCTGGTGCCTGCACAGAAGGCTTGTAACTGGGAACAGCCTAGAAAATCTGGTCCCTAAATGCTTGGGCCTCTCTGTGAAGTGGACAATGAGGCTGAGGCTACTCTGTTACATAGAAGTCTCTGCTATGCAGAGATAACTGTCTGTTTGCTGTCTGTCCTATCTTTAGCTCCTCCTCCTCTTCCTCTTTCTCTATCTTCCTCTCCCTCCCTCTCCCTCTCCTTCTCTCCCTCTCTCCCTTTCTTCCTCTCCCTTCCCCTCTCTCTTTTGCCTAAAGCTGCAAGATACAGAACTGCCCATCATCTATAGACCTCCTCTCTGGCTGTGCATTCAAACACACAGGAAACCCTCTATGTTGAGGGCTGGCAACATCTTTTGTTGAGTTGTCAGAGCCTGTGAAGACACTTCATAACTGAGACCTCTGAGTCACAACCCAGTTCACCATGGTGCAGACCTAGCCTGCTGAAACCACATCCTCTATGGTCCTGTCCCGCAATGTTCCCAGGTTTTGTCCTCACTGGGACTGGGATAAATGTGGACCAGTTCTGGTAATCCAGGCTTACTGAATTGATCTGTCCAATCATTTATTGGCACGGCCTCTGAGCATGCAGGAATAAGCTTGGTAGTTTATTTAGAAAGGACATAGCATCAATTGATCTTAATCAGATGTACCTTGCTGTCCTTCTGCCTGGGGCTCCGGGTGTCAGCTGCAGAGCCCTCATCTGTGTAGTTTCTGATTCTGCCCAGCGTCCATGGAGAATTCTGGCAGTCTCCCAAGTTGGAGGCCTGATGGGTGGGAGGTGGAGACTGATCCACCCTCAGCTTGGTTCATGTGGGAAAGCTCTGCCCTGTCTGCTTAACTTATTGGGATTCACATAAGTATTTGTGACAGACACCACACGGCTCAACCCAATTTGGAAACCACTCTTTGAGAATTGCTTTTTATTATAGTTTTAAAGTGAGTGTGCATGTGGTGGATGAATGTGTTTGTGTTGGCATGTGAGTAAGATGGATGCTTGTAGAGGTGGGGTGTGTCTGTGACTTGGATCTGCCTTTATCGCTCTCCACATTATTTTTGAGTCATGGTCTCTCACTGAACCTCGAGCCCACCGACTTGGCTAGGCTGTCTGACCAGTGAGTGCTAGACGTTCACCTGTATTTGTTGCCCGAGCTATGGTATGATTAAGGATTCTGCTTTTTATGTGTATAGTGGATGTCAGAACTTAGAACCTCATGCTTGCATAGCAAATGCTTTACTGGCTGATCTGCTATCCCCTCAGCCCTTGGAGAACCCTCTTTGAGATGAGGGAGCTAAGTCTGCTGACCAGCTTGTCATCTGTAAACCTGGTCACATTTGGAGAAAAGGTGTCCTGGTTTGGCTATGCTGTGACTGTACCCTAAAGGTTTCCTGTGCTGGAGGCCAGGTTGTCAGGGCAGCGGTTGAGGAGGTCCTTACTGCCCCCCGCCCCCCTCCACATGCTTCTATATTCCTATTTGGCCATTTATCTTCTCTGTTTGCATGTATGCTGTCTCACTCCCATGTGATAGGAGGAAGTACAGCCCAGGGTTCCTCACCAGAGCAGTATCCTTTTAGACTACGTAGCCATCAAAACTGTGATCTCAGTAGTCTTCTTTAGAAGTGCCTCCCAACCCCACGTTTTCTGTTATTGTAACAAAAATGGACTAACACAGATAAATGGAGATAGCTGGCCCTCAACCAGCATTCACTGAAACCAGCTGTGAGCAGACCAGGGTGCCCAGCAGGAATGAATGCTTTCTCTGCCATCGTTGTCACTTGGCCAACAGTGTGCCCAGACTCCATCTTTTCCCTGCTGGCTTTGTATCTGCCTACAGCCAGTTCCTAGTCAGCTCCACATATCTGCTGGGATGCTGCTGGCCAGGAAAGCCGGACTGCCATTCTGTGAGCACAGCTCCAGAAGTGGCTATTTCCTCCCTTCCTCCTCTTCCCTCTCCCTCCCGTCCCCCTTTCCTTCCTTCCTGCAATTGGAGGGCACACAATGTCCCCGTCCTTTTGGGTGGGCCACGCCAAGCCTCAGGTTCTTTGCTACTGATACAGCCCCACAAAATTCTAAGCAGGTACAAAATATCACCAAGCATTTGTAGGGAACAGCTGCTGGGGGTGGGGGGAAGCTTGTCTAGGCCTACAATTCCCTTTCTTTGCCCCACATGCAACCTTGTGAGAGCAGCAGGAATCCTATAGGAAGGTGAGGGCCCCAAGCTTCCTGTTGGCTTTACACATAGGAAGCCCATACCTGCTTGTAACATACAACACTGACACCCCCTCACCTCCTTACTCCAGGAGAGGCTCTGTTCCCAAGACACCTTGTTGCTTTTTGTCAACTTCCTTTTCTTCCTTTAAAAGCTTAGAATCCTGGTGAAAGAATGGATGAAAAGGAGCCTCTTCTTAATTGACTCAAGGCTAACACACACACACACACAGACACACACACACACAGACACACACACACACAGACACACACACACACAGACACACACACAGATACACACACACAGACACACACACACAGACACACACACAGACACACACACAGATACACACACACACAGACACACACACACAGATACACACACACACAGACACACACACACACACACACTACCTGGTGCACTCAATCTGCAATTTGCTTTGTAATTAAAGTTTCTTCTCCCCACAGGAAAGCTGAACACTAGGTCAGTGTCCTCTCACTCAGAAGGAGAGTCTAGGGCGGGTGCTGGCATGGAAAAGGGTTAGCCTTGGGTGTAGAGTCTGAATTTTCTTCCTGTCTCCTCCTGGCTGGTAACTTGCAGATGCATCTTCCCTGGACCTTTGCACAACGGTGACTGCGGAGGTTTTCTGGCCTGCCTTTCTCTTTTCCCTCATTCCATAGTCAGGATGTTATCAGCCTCACAGTTCAGATACATTCTGGGGCATCACAGAGTCCTCCATCAGGATCCACCCATATACTTGCAGTCTCTGTTTTGCCCCCAGGCAGTGTTGACCAGAAAACCATTTCCTTGAGAGCCATTCAGAAGGTCCTCACTTTGGGGGACAATTTGAAGGGTTATGACAAAGGCCATAGCCTGGTTGTGAGGCTTGGTTAGTCTTTCCAGGTTAGGTTATCTCTGGTCTTTGACCTTCTGTGTCTGTGAAATGCTACATTTTCTTTTCTAATTTTTTTTCTTGCCCTCCAAGGTGTATATGTACATGTGTGTGAATGTGCATATAGAGCTCAAAGGTCCATGCCAGGCTCTAGAGATAGCTCAGTGGTTAAGAGCACTTGATACTGTTCTAGGAGATCCAAATTCAGTTCCCAGAATATATGCTGTACAGCTTACACCTCCCTACAACTTATACCTTCTTCTGGCCTCTTGAGGCCTCTGCATGCACATGGTGCACATATATACACTCAGACACAAAAATAAATAAATAAATAAATAAATAAATCTTAAAAGAAAAGATTTACCATCATGAGAGCAAATAGGATGAGTGAGGTCTTGCCTCAAGCTGATAGTCCAGTTGGCAGTCAGGATAGTTTGACAACTTCTATAATCTGAGATTTGTTTTTGGTCTGTACCAAACACATTCTTTAATCTTTCTAATGGAGGTCCAAGGGTTTTTCTTGGTAGTTTGGAATACTGATCTCTTTCAGATGGTCACTGTGAGATGCAGAGGAATGCCACACTTTCAGAGTGCTTGGCATGACACAAGAATGTCCCTGTACCTTGGCAGGTGTTTACCGGGCTCCTTTCCTCTCCTACCCACTATCCTCTCTTCTAGTTGCATTTGCTTAGAACAGCCTTTTGTAACTCATCTTTTTGGCAAATGAGTTGAATATGGTCATCCAGATCCTAGACTGAAGCCAGGATGAGGTTATACATGGAACCATATTTTAATGAGCAGGGATAGGGGTGGGGGTAAACCCAAGACATGATCCTGGAATCTGTGCCCTTGACCTGACCCAATGTAGTTATGCAGGGAAGATTGTGCTGTCTAGAGAGGGTAGCCAGTACACTCAAGTTCCCCAAGGCTTTAAGCTATGTTAGGTCGCTTCTGCATTCCTGGATTTCTACAGATGGAGATGAGGCAGCATTACAGCTCAGAGAATGAGCCTGAATGTCCTTTATGTATTTACATGTAACCTCGGCTACATCTTATTCTGCTTCTGTTCCTATCACAAATTACTTGAGGCTTGCTTATTAGTAAGGAATAGAGTTTTACCTGGATGATAGTTCTAGAGCCTGTGGGGCCCAAGAACATGAGCCACATCTGCTTGGAATTTTGTCAGGGTCTTCTTGCTGTACCATAGCATGGTAGAGGGGTTCTGGGCCGAAAAGATCAAGTGTGGTAGCTCAGGTCTCTTGTTATAAAGTCACTATTGCCACAATGTTTGGGGCTGCCACCTTCATGATTTCATTTCATTCTAATTATCTCCCAAATTCTTGCCTTGGAGATTTGGGATTAAGTTCATGGTACATGAACTTTGGGGGACAAATTCAAACCATAGCAGGCTAAGTACTTCAGTTGACTCTCTGAACTAGGTTCTTCTCCAGTGAAACACGGGCCAGGTCTCGTGAAAATGCATTGCAATAGGAACACTGTATGTCTTTTCTACATATGTAGTTATGATTGTCAATATACATGGTAGATATGTTCATATATGTTATGGAAATATTTGAAAAGGTTGCTTCCTCAAAATGGCCATATTGATATTTCTTTTTTGTTTCTCTACAATAGTTGATGGAATACATGTGAAACTCCTCACTTGTAAAATGTCTCCATCCGTTCCTTTCTCCCTTCCTTATTCCCCTTCTCTCTTCCTCTTCATAATATTTGTTGTTTAACATATATGGTGTACTAGGTTCTGGGTAGGATGGGAGAATGTGAGGTCGGGTCAATGCCAAATTCTCATGTAAAAAGAAAACACAGGGCACAAATCCCAAAACATGAGAACTAAATTCATTTGTTGTACAAAAGACATGTTGAAGTCATCATATCTAACAGAAGAAACCAAGGCTTAGAAGGAGAAAGGGCTGGGACCCAGGTCTACCAGCTCACAGCCAGCCTATTTGGTCACCTTTGCAGAATCGGGAGCTTCAAGGGTGAGGGAGAATCTTGCCCCAGTCAATTAGGAAAAGCTTCTGCAGAGTGAGCCTGGAACTGAGTCTTGGAGAAGACTGGAGATTTTAGAAAGCAAACACGTGGGGTGGGAAAGGAATACCTAGACCAGGGAAGAACTTGAGCAGAATCGGAACCAGGATGGCAAGTGGCTGTACAGCGGAGGGCAAGTGCTTAGCAACATCCAGAGCGTCTGTGACCTTGGGTGAGTCTCCAATACAATGGACTGCCTTTCATTGTCTGGGACTTTGACAAAACTTAATTATTTTTGTCAGTGAACTTGGGGTCTGGACACTAGGGCTTATGATGTGTTCTGCATAGGGAGAGGGAGTTATCCCACTAGGCACATGTAGCTAGATGAACCCCAAATACTTCTAAATACTTAAAGAAACGTGAACCAAGAGATCAATCAAGAACACGTCTTGCTAAATCATGGATATTAATTTTCATGCTTTGGGGCTGCCAGGCTGGAGCAAACAAGTCTTTGGCCTCCTGGGAATGTTGAGCAGCAAGCCTTTATGTGCATGCAGGGTGATTTATATTAATTCTCTGCTCCACCCCTGCCCTCCTAACATGATTCCTTTGCTGGGAGAGATATTAAGCACTTTCCATCTGTTTTGCATGGCTCTGTGGTCATCCTGAAGCCAGGATTTCCCTTTGACATCAGCATCTACCTGCATTGAGTGCTTTGCTTTCTTCTGGACATCTTAGAAAGTGCTGGGTGCTAGTGGGTGGTCCTTCATGATGCAAAACAAGCTTCTCTTGGGTTTTGGTCTGTGTGCACGTGTGTGTGTGTGTGTGTGTGTGTGTGTGTGAGTGTGTGTGTGTATGTGTTATGTGTATGTTTGTATTCAGAGGCAAGTTTTGGGTGGGTTTTTTCTCAATTACTCTTCACGTTGTTGTTTTGAGATACACTCTAGCTGAACCAGGAGTTCACCAATTCCTGTGGGTTGTCTATCCAGTGAGCACCAGGGAGCCTCCTGCCTTTGCCTTCTCAGTGTTCAGTAAATTGTACAAAGGCAGTGGCTAAGCATGGTTTGAGGAAGGGTAGCTTGAGCGAGTAGAGCATGGAGCTTAGCTCCTCTGTGCCACACACACTCATGTGTCTCTCAGTATTGTGTGCTCTGTCTTTACAATTCAAACCAGAAGCCATGCCCCAGGTAGAATCGTTGCTGCTCTTGTGTACACATTTTTTTTTTCTATCAGGTGTGTGCCTCCATACCCCTGGTAGCTGACAGAAAGATGAAGGTCGCTTGGTGGTCATTTGCTCTTTGTCCTCCTCAGGAGAGCACTGGTGAGCGATGTGTAATATATAAAGCCATATCATGCAGCCCCTGGTAGGAGAGTCAGGGCACGAAAGGTAGGCCAGGCTTCCACACATTCCAATCACTGGGTAGGTAGGGCTAGAGAGAATTGTCCACCTTGTGCTCATACCCAGGCCATATCCTGAGCTGGTGGTTAGGAACATGCCACTGAACGTCTCTGTGACTCAGTTTACCCATCTTTAAAACAGCAAAACCACATTAACTCCCTTGAATGATATCTTTTGAAGACTGGACTACTCAGGCAAACTATTCCATCAGTCTTGACACATGATCAACAATCAATCCATATTCCTTTAAAAGTCACTTCCTTCATCCCTACAAGTCACTCAAGGGGTAAGCAAAGCATGTGCTTGGGTGACCCTTGTTTTGGACTAAGAAACAGAGGGTTAACCATTACCTAAATAAGGATGTCTTAAGAAAGAGTGGCTGGTCTTAGACCCCGTGTGACAGCAGTTTTTTGCTACTGCCTGGAGGTGTCCAAACACTGCTTCCCAGGCCTGCTTTTAAGGAGGAGAGTGGGGATCCAGCCAGGTCTGCTGACTGAGAATGCATAGGTGGAACATGGGGTCTAGGGCTTTCAATGCTTTCCTGAGAACACCTCTGCCCAGGCAGTGCTGGGCTCTGTGGTCTTTACTGCTGGGCATGTGGCTCCCGTGTCATCCCAGGGTATGGGAGAAGGGCAAGGACTCCGGGATGAACAAACACCTTCATAGCCTGATGCCAAATAGACATGATCGTTGTAGGCTAAATGGGAGCTTGTGAAAATCCAGGCAAAGAAAATGGTCACATTACTGCACTCCAGCTCTTTTCCAGGTCACTGGATCTCTTTCTGGATTAGATAACCTCATTACATATTATGGGCTCTGTGGAGGAAGTCTATTTAAACAGGGTTGAAATGTTCTTTGTTGAGACATTATGTTCAGGCTGGACATGGCTGACAAATAGTTGCCAAAGGCAGCTCGGGCCATTGCCAAGGGTACTTGGGCACAGTGTTGCCTAGCTATGTGTCTCACTGCTCAGTCACATGTCCTGTTCTCTAAAGGAGTGCACAGCTTCCTGACCCCTCACCCTTCCTTTCAGTGGGAGCTGACCTCATATCTTAGAGGACGAACACCTTGGGGTCTTCTGGAAGCACAGACATCTGCCCTGGGCCAGTGCTCACTTTGAAGATTTGGATTAAGCATCACAATCACATATGCACTGTGCAGAGGGACCCCCCTGCTGCCTAGCTGGCTTCCTGCTCCTACCATACAGAATAATGCCAGTTCTCTATAAACCCACCCCTCCGACCTATCTGAAAGTTGGTGGTAGCCCAGGACCAGTCAGCATGGGTTCAAAACTCTAACCCTTGATAGCCATAAGCTCCTGGGCAAATTACTAATTTGGCTTTATGCCTTGATTTTATCATGTGTAAAATGGAAATAAAGAGTCACCTCAGTAGGTGGCCATGAGGGTAAATATGATGTACAATTTGAGTCCCAGGGGAAGTACTAGGTGATCGTTGACTGCTTCTTTGTGTCTTCAGTGGGTGGAAAGCTACTGAGTATAGTGAGAATATTGTGAGCCCAAATACTGTGGCCCCATGTCAGTGTAGCACAGTGTAGAGCCAAGCTCATCTTCCCCAGTGTACTTACCTAAGCTGGGCCCTATCTGGAATGTCACAGGAAACAAAGTTGAGGTAACAAATAGAATTTTCTGAGAGGAACAGGGAGGAGTATGTGCTAGCTAGTTTTATGTTAGCTTGACACAAAGCATAGTCATTAGAGAGCAGCACCTCAGTTGAGAAAATGTCTCCATATATGATCTAGCTGTAGGCAAGACTACAAATGTAAGTGATTGAGTGACTTTGTTGTGTCATCCATGGGATGGTGGTCCTGGTTCGATAAGGCAGGTGAATAAGCCAATAAGCAGCACTCAATGATCTCTGCATCACTTCTTGCCTCCAAATTCTAGCACTACTTGAGTTCTTGTCCTGATTTCCTCCAATAGTAAATGGTGACATGGTGACATGTACAACAGATAAACTTATCCTCAATTTGCATTTGGTCATGGTTTTTAATCACAACAATAGTAACCCAAAGAGAGAAATTGGTACCAGGAATGGGGTATTACTGTGATAGACTTGACCATGTTTTTGGGAGGATGGTGGCAAAACTTTGGAACTTTGGTCTGGAAAAGTCATTGAGTATTAAGAACTTAGTGAGATGTTGTGCTGAAGTGTAGAAGATAAAAATTTTGAGAGCAGTGCAGACAAAGGCCTGGCTTTGTGAAGTTTCAGAAAGAAGCAAAGACTATACTAGGCCACAGAAGAATTGTAGTGTCTGGTCAACTGGAGCTACAGAGTCAGCTGTGACTAAGAAGAGACCAAGACCATTAAAGTGAAACCTTTGTGTTACTGGGATAATTGATACTAGCTAGCTCGAGTTGAGAAGCTAGCAGTGATTAAGAAGAGACCAGCATTGCTGAGGTTAAATCTTCTGGGAAGTGTTTCCTAAGAATCAACACACAGAAGCTAAGGTTGTGTCTCATGCTGGCAGCTGAACTTGGTAGTGTAAGAGACATCCAGGTGGTACTGGTTTTGAAGGCATAAAGAGGTCTGGAAAGTGGCTGAGGCTTAGTACCATGAGAGGTCAGGAGAGGCCATTGGTGAATGTGCAGCCTCAATTTTAGTTGAAGGTCCAGGATTAAAGTGGTCATGCAGAGAAGTTGAGGACTGACACCATGAAGAAAGGCTAGGAGAGGCTATTAATGAAAGTACAGCTCAGTTGCAGCAGAAAATTCCAGCATTTTGGAGATTCTAAGACCTTAGAATGACCACTAAGAACAGCAGCAGATGTGGAGTGAAGCCAACTGGAGCCTAGAAGACAAGCTCTGTGTGCTGCAGAGGGTAGAGCCAGAGAATTGACCCAAGCCCTTTGGAGGAGCCCAGCAGATCTTGAGTGGATTCCAGATATTTATACAGTTGGGTTTGTTATTTTTTTTATCTGATTGTGACTGTGCCTTTGTTCTTTTCTCTTGAATCAAGAAAATATTTAATTTGTTTTTGGTTTTATAGGAGCCCTCAGTTGAGAAACTGAATTTTACAAAAGATTTTTAGGTGTAAAAACAGACTGTGGATTTTTTAAATAGAAAATTTGAAGTGTTTGAATTTGCAAAGGCTGTGGGTCTCTTTTGTTTATAAAATATTTTATATTGTGATGTTTGTACTGATGTGTGATCTTGGAGATGAATAAGAAAGGAAAAGTTGTGGCTTCATGGTGATGTGTTTGTGTTTCATCTTAACAAGGGTTCAGGTTGTCCTTGTTAGATTTTTGTCAACTTAACATAAGGTACAGTTATCAGACAGGAGGGAGCCTCAATTTTAAAAATGCCTCCACAAGATAGGCTACATGCAAGTCTCTATGACAATTTCTTAATTAGTGATTGATGTAGGAGGGTCCAGCCCTTTGTGAGCAGTACAAATGCTGGGCAGCTGGCCCTGAGTTCTATAAGAAAGCAGGCTTGCTCTTGAGGAACAATCTAGTGAGCAGTACTCCTTCATGGCCTCTAGGTTCCTACCTCTAGGTTCCTGCCCTGTTTGAGTTCCTGCTCTGACTTCCTCTAATAATCAACAGCAATGTGGAAGTGTAAGTCAAATAAACCCTTTCCATCCCAATTTGCTTTTGGTCATGGTGCTCAGTTTGGCAATAGTAACTCTAAGTAGGACAGGGTTGGAGCATCTTCCTAAGCTGAATGGTCAGGGAAGCTCTGAGACTGCTCAGCTGAGATAAGAAGCAGAAGCAGGGGTTGGTGAGGTAGATCATGGAGGAAGATCCTTGGCAGAGCCTCCACAGTGTGCAAGAGCTTGTTGTGCTCAAGAAACCAAGACAATGAAGGACACATGGCCCTGAGAAGATGGCAGCGTGTGGAGATGTGTGAAGGCTGCTGTAGGCTGCTGTGATGGAGGAAAGCAGGTGTAGGTGATGCAGGGCTAGCCAGGGAAGCTAAGAATGGAGGCAATAGTGACCATCAGGGTTCAAAGGTTGTTTTCACTGTGGTGTGATGGGTAGAGGGGGGTGATCATGATGTGGTGAAGTGAACTACAAAGCTGTGGACTGTCCGTAGTAGACTTGATGTGCTGTGGGTCCTGTCCAATACTGTGCTATTTGAAGCAGACATGATCCACAGAAAGGGCCTGTCTTTTCTAGCTGCTGTGACTTCCAGCCAGTCTCAGCTTCCTCATGTCTCTGCTCCCACAGGAAAGAAGGCCCTGTCCTTGTGTTTTCCAGGCTAGGAAAAGTCCAAGCTACATTTTCCATCACACAGCCTCTCACATCCTGTGTGGCCTGCTCTGTTCCTGTCCCCCTTGGATTACCTCCCCTCCAGCTATTCCTTCCTTTTCCTGAGTACTTCCTGTCTCTGTGGACCAGCTTCTCTCTAAACCAACTAATCTTCCCTGGCAGCTGCAGTCACCTTTTGCCCTGTTTTCTGATCCCCACTCCGCGTCTCTGCCTCTCTTGCCTACTTACCAGCAACTAGAATGTAGGTCAGGGTCACCCTGATTCTGCCCCAATGTTCTGTGGTCATTGTTGGTGGCAGAATGGATTTTCATTGTTCCAGGCATTTTTGGAAGGACATTCTGTCTGAGCAGATGGAAAAGGGACCTTGGTGCATGCCTGAGTGTTAAGGTCTTTCCCATTCTCCTGTGCTTAGAATGTGGGTCCTCTACAGGGCACTTTGGGAAACTCAAAGCTCTCTTTCCCTTGGGTAGATGAATTTGGCTTGCAAGCTCCTGGAGAGCAAAGGCCTTTAAAGAAATTCACAGGGAAGAGGAGAGAGAGAAAGGATGAATGAGAGGGACTTATTAACCAATAGCCTCATGAGGCTCTGTCCTATAGTAGCTTCCGGGGCACACTAGCTTTCTAATGTGATCTGAAAGAAAGACTGACTCCCAAGAGCCCTTTTCCAGGTTGAGAGGTTGAGAGGTTGGGAGGTTGTGAGGGAGGTTGTGAGGTTGTGAGGTTGGGAGGTTGGGAGGTTGGTTGGGAGGTTGGGAGGTTGGGAGGTTGGGAGGTTGGGAGGTTGGGATGGGAAGACACTGTCTCATCCAAAGACTATAAGAAGAGGGTCAAGATCAACTGGAAAGTTAGCCCTGAGCTCCTTCCACAGAGGTATATCTCAGCTGGGTGGTCTTGTTTTCTTTTAGTCTTCTACAGTTCGGTGTTTTGGTTGATTTTTCTGTGAGTCTACTCCGTTATCCTCTGTCTTGTCAGACATTCGCCACCACTGCACCCAGAAGTCAGTGAATCTCTGTGAAAGTGTTACTAGGTGGCAGATGCTAGCACACAGGCAGACAGGCATCTGGGTGAGTCTCTGTTCACCATTGATAGGAAGGTCTTCCATAATCAACTGAGGGTGATCTGAAATGTCTTCTGCCACAGAATTTTATGATTAAGCAATGTCACACCTGGAAGCTGAGTGTGTTCAACCAATCAACAAAGACTTTTCTGGATGGTGGAAGATGGAATGCAGGATGGGGTGAGGACTCCTGACCACAGCCTTCTTTTCACGTCTCTGTGCTGAGACTTCCATGAGGAACCTAGAGCTGTGTCTGCAAATCACCCATCAGTTCAAACAGGGCTGTACTTGCTCAAGGTCACTTGGGCCCTCGAGACTAGAGCAAGGGGCCACATGGTTATTAACTCAATGTGAATCAGAACCCAAACATCTAGTTCTTAGAATAGTCACACAGTGAGTATCCATCTGCCCTAGGCCTGTCACTAATCCAAGAGAAGGAAAGGGTGACAGGGATGTTTGCTGAAGGAGAAGAAACACGAAGCCCATCTTTTCCTTTCAGCTAGACTCTGCCAGGAATGAGTCATGAACCAAGGGTACCATTGGGAGCCTCACTCCTTGAGGACTCCTACAGATAAATGAAGAGAAAATGTTTCAGGGTGAGTGTGAAGCCTGGCCTGGGCCTTGAGCAACAGTGGATGGTTGCCACAGGCTAGAGTACAAAGAACACTTTCCCTGTAACTACTTGCGGTCCTCCTAGATTGGAAGATGGTGGGTCGGTTGTCTCTAAATGTGGCTGTGTAACAAAAGACCCTGAGTCTCAGTGGTTTGTGAAGCAAAGGTTGATTCTGTGTTGGGTTGAGTGTTGGCTATGGTCCTCTTCCATGTAATTTCTCATTCCTGGACACGGTCGTCCTAAAGAGGCTGAGTCACGTGGCATAGTCACATCTAAAGCTTCTCTTCAGACCAGGTATACGTCCATGTTTGTCTGTGGTCTTTTGGCCAAAATAAGTCACATGACACAGCCCGACAATGGGGTGGGTCTTTGTAAGTCAGGAGATAATGATCATCTTTCTGTTATTGTAACAGATACTCTAGGTAAATAAACTTATAAAGAGAAAAGTCTTATTTTGGATCATGCCTTCAGGTCATGGTCTCATGGCCCCATTGCTTGGGTACATGGCCGAATGGCAGGAGAGCCGGATGCAGAGGAAGTCTGTTCTCATAGCAGCTAGGAAGCAAAAAGAGAGAAAAGAGAAAGCAAGCCCAGGGTCCCAATATCTCCTTTCTTCTGTTGCTTCTTATCTCACGTTCCTTCCCGTAGTGAAGCAGGCTGGGGGCCAACCCTTTAATTTAGCACATGGGAGTGGGAGTCTGAGAAACATTCAGGGACCAAAGTATAATGTGATTTGAAGGGAAGGAGATGAAACAATGCTGAGCTCAGTGCCTGCGTTGCAGGGAAATGGATGGGAGAAGGCCAGAGAGTCCAGGGTGGTCGTTCCCACCCTCTTCTCCGCCCCCTTTCCTGGAACTGCAACTTTTGTGATTTGCAGTCCTGCTTTGACAGATGCAAAATCAAAACAGAAGCTCTTTGAGATAGCCAGTTTCTAAACAGTCCCACCTTCTCAGTGGAAATCAATGGCTGTCTACTTTAATGGAGGTGTTAGTGTTTCTCGTGCTATTGATTACTAATAAATCAAGAATTAGGAAATCAGTCTGCAGTCGGTGTCGCTGGAGATTCAGATCTGGGTGACTTGGAGAAGTGCTGTTGCCAACCTTTTTAACAGTGTCTGCGGCTCCTGGCTCAGCAGAAAGCGGCTCACAAATCACCTGCGAGCTTCCAGGTGGCCTGTGAACGCAATGCCTTTAAAGACCGTGTGGGACATTCTGCACCAGGGAGCACTAAATGGCCCTGATGGCTTCTTGTTCTCTCACATATTTCAAAAGAAAACTAGTTGGGTAGAAACAGGAATTCGATAAACGGAGACCTAGGTAGGAGCCAGGAATGCACGCATGAGTTTGCATTCTTGTGTCCTTTGAAACTGAAAAAAAAAATGCAGAAAGGCAAGAGACAGGATCAAACATGCCCCTGTACCCTGTAGCCAACTCTGCAAAGGACAAGCCTGCTCCAGGTTAGGTGAGAGAAGTCTGAAGGATGGAGCAAGTTTGCAGAAGTCTGCCCATGAGAACCTCTCCCTTAAAGGAAGTTGTTCACGTTTCTCCATTTCCTCCCACAGTTTATTTGGAAGGATTTCTAACTTGCCTAGAAGTTGGAAGAGCCATGTAATGATGTCTCTGTGGTCCCTGCCCTGCTGACATTGTTAATATTTTAGCACATTTGTCTCATCTTTATCTTTGTGTGCATGCCAATTACCTCCAAGAATCACTTGGGAATTATTGACACTGCGGTAAACTCTTCTTCATGGGCCACCTTTGAGCAGTGACATTCCTCCACAGGATCACTGTATGCTTACCACAGAACCACTGTGTACTTAACACCGAAAATGACTACCACAGCCAACCATCATCTGTAGACTTCATTATCCCTTGCCCACTGGTCCCACTGATTTTCTTTATAGCAGCATTCATCTGCAGGGGCAAAATCTTGCTGCTATTTCATCTCATGAGTAAAGCTGTTTTGGAACACAAAACCATGGTCATTCTCTTATTTGTTGTCTAATTCTTGCCTACAACATCATGCTCATGAATAAAATGAGACAGCATCTCGCTGTATGGATAGCTTTGGCTGTCTTGGAATCCACTGTGTAGACAAGATTAGCTTCAAACTCAAAACAGTTCACCTGCCCCTGCCTAACAAGTGCTGGAACTAAAGGTGTGCACCACCACACCTGGCTATGAATAAAGTTTTGAAACATGGCTATGCTCACTCATTTGTGCCTTTTCTGTGGCTTCTTTGGCCACATAGTTACAGATATGAATAGTTATGGGAGAGATGTCTCACAAAGCTTAAAATAGTTACTATTTGATCTTTCACGGAAAAGTTATCCAACTCCTGTATTTGCCCTGTATAATCTCAGGGGCTCAATCAAGACTCACTTTGCATAGCTTCAAACTCTCTAAGGCACATAAATGATCCTTACCGTATAAGTGTTCTTTGCACACCAACACCAGCAGTCTCCTGGACATGTTATTCCAAGACTTTAGGCTCTATCCACATCTCACATTAGACCCCAGCAAGCTCCCAGCTTTATGTGTCTTTCTTTATTCCTTGTTCTCCAAACACCTCCCTACCCTGTCTTGCAAATAGCACCTCCAGAAAACCGTTTGCATCTTTCCCACTTTCCTTCCTGGAACCTTTTACCTACCATTGAGTTTCCAAGCTCCTGAGACCCCTCTGGACCTTCTAAGGAACAAGCACTTGGCCTGTGAGCGCACTGGCTTTGTTTCTGCTGGTCTTCCCACATCTGTGGAAATTGAAGGACATGCATACTCCTCTGTCTCCTTTGCATTATACATAAGGTCCTGGAGTGCTACTCACCTTCATTGAATGAATGGCTGGATCTCTTGGTGGTTGAAGGGCTTCTCCCCTCTTCTCAGGTCTGGCTGGTGTGGTGTCTAGCCTTCTCTCCCTCTTGCCATTTCCCCTCTCAGTGCCTGCTATTGTGGTACTGACCCTCATGTTTTCATGTGGCATTAGATCAACATAGTGCAGGGACTAAATCAAAGGCGGGAGGGAGGATGACTGAGGCCACAGCTCAGCAATATCTTCTCCCTCTGCTTCTCTATCCATTGAGTCCTCCAGCAGTCTAGTCTGGCAGCCATCACTGGTGGCTGGTTAGAAGTAGGCAGGGTCAGCCACCACTGCCTGGCAGACAGTACTGTAGGAAGGTGGCAGAGTGGGCACTTGGTGTGCCCCCCATCTCGTCCTTTGTTATCATGGGGGACCTGCATGGGGGACTTTGTCCCCTTGGCCCAGGTGAGGAAACTGAAGCATCTACTGGTGGTCTCGTGGTTAGGAAGTGTCACCTCTGTGACAGACCAGAATCTGTGAGAGCAGAGTACCATGATGTCTCTTGGAACAAGGGACCCGGATTTTCCCTCTGTGGGAATGCATTGTCCTGAACAGTGTGGTAGTAGTTCTGTGTTAGGGTCCACATCAGGGCTGTCCAAAGAAGCCAAGGCTCTTCTTCAACAAAGGGGAATGTCTCATCTACAGTGGTATCATCGCATCTGGTAGACACATGCCACTTATGAACCCTCAGACGGTAGCTGATCCAACTTTTTAATTTAATTAACTCGTTTAACTTAGTAGTCACACATGGCTAGTGCCTACAAGCAGTGCAGCCTGAAGCAGATACAGCTGAGCTCATTCTGGATAAGTGCTGTGTGGGCTGGGTCAGGACATTTTGCATAGAAAAAGTGGCATCCAATTTCCAACAACCTGACTAGCGACCAGTTTGTTCTGGACTCGGGGCTCTTGCGATACTCTGCTAAGCAGTGGCAACTTTTGGGCTTGCATTTAGGCACTGCCTCTTGCAGCCCTAGAGCAAGGCAGAGGGTGTGTAGAGGGCCACAGGGAAGAATAGGAAACTCAGGAAAAAAGGGGTGCGGGCGGTAGAGCTGTGGGAGTTTGCTTTAGCTCCACACTTCCAGCCTCCTTAGACCGCCTTCTGTGGATGTAGGGTGGGTTCCAGGGCTGTCCTTGGATTTCCAGTGTTAGTTCACAGGAAAATGCCTGTTTACCCAGGAGCTGGGTGGAGAGTCAACCAGTTCACTAGAGGCAGCGAGGAGAGGCCACAAAGCTGGAATTTGGGGTTGCACATTTTGGGGTGAAAGCTTACAGGCTTAGTGGCCTTGGACAAGCCCCTTGCTCTGTGTTCAAGTTTCTCCAGTTGTAACATTGGATTAACAGTGTGACACTGTAACCCCAAGGGGCTGCTACAGGAGGTGAGCCAGTACAGGCGCTAGGCTTGGGCCTTCATCAGTTCTGGAACCTGGGACTTCCTTCTTGGCTTTCAGGTCATTGGCACCAGCCATGGTGGCCAGGATGTCTCATGTGTCATGAGTGGCACTCTCTTGGCTCCTCCTAAAATCCTCTTTACAGTTTCTGCCTTTCAGAACTCAAAATACTTTTGGGAGCTTTGCATAAAAAAAAGTTAGCTCCCAAATCCTGGGAAAGGATGTCTGCTTTCTCATCTCATCTCCCTCTCTCTAGATATTTATAGGCCTGGATAGAAAAGAGTGGCTTTGAGTTCTCAGAATAGTTTCCACAAAGTGTGATGTTAGGGAGGCCCGACCTGGTGGAGGGGTGTTAGACTTGGCCTGGGAGGCCTGGGTTTGTGTCCTTTTAGGCTCTAACCTCAATCTCACACTAGGAATGATCTCCCTCACCCGGGCCCCCACCCCGCCACAGTTTCTTTCCTTGTGGAAGATACACACTGTCAGATGCTGTGGCTTTGTGCCTGCAGAGAGCTGTGTGGTTAATGCCAGCTCCATCTGAGCGTTCAGATCTCTCTGCAGCTCCAGTGTCAGGCGCACAAGTTGGGAACTACTTGGGGCCTTTCCCATGGTGGCTGGAAGCAGCTTTGGGGTAGCTGTGAGGAGGCAGCAGGGCTGGCTTCCCAGCTCCTGCCTGTGCTTCTGCCAAGGGGGCCTTATTTAGACAAATGCAGCAATGCTTCTGGGGGAAGAGACTGCAGGCTGAGCTGAAGAGGCTGAGCATCAACAAAGTCAGGGGCGGCTGAGTCCCCAGATGCAGGGTGGTACAGAGTGAAGAGCGAATTTGAACCAGGCAACATGAACCCAGGCATTTAATAGGGCAGTCTTGTTTGTAGCTGAAGCTGAGGCCCCAATAACAGGACAATCTCTCTCGTGGAGAAAGGCTCTCACAGGAAACCCGGAAGTCCTGCCTTCTCCCTTCAGATCTGTGTAGCACTCAGTTTCCACACACAGTCTCAGATGAGCTCACATTTACTCTGCCACTTTCTTGCACAAGACTGGGGAAAAATGGCTTCAGTCAGGCTGCAGATGCCCAACACCAAAATGAGGATTAAAATGTGTACTTATGTTTAGATGGATTTAAGTGGATCTTTTCCCCGCTGTGGCATTTTATGATAAGTGAACACTGTGTCCTCTCCAGACTCACTCTGTTTCTTGCAGAAGCCCTCATGGGACCACCTCCAGAACTCTGAAGTGGACTGTGGCATATGCCACAGGGTTGGCCTTAGTGAGGGGCAGAGCCTGGCTTAGTGCTCTTAACAATGGTGAGTGTTTCGTGAATAAGATCCAAAGCCCCAGTTTTATGTACTGGACGGTCAGGGGTCTAAGGTTGAGGTGTGGATCAACTGGATCCTTCTATACGGATTTCATGGGATTCTCCACCCTGGTTCTTCAGCTGACTGGAAATATTTTTAGAACAGGTTAAATTAAAGGAGTGCTCAAGGGAAGGCCCTAATACAGTGAGACTGGGGAACCCCTGACAGACAGACATGCATGGAGAAAAGATGAGGGAGGAGAATGGAAAGAGATATAATCCACAAGTGTGGGCAGGGCGATGGATCCTTCTGGCAGAGCCCTCAGGTTCCTCAGGTCCCCCCCCCCCCTTGCTGGCACAGTCGGTTAGGGTTTATAGCTTTCAGAATTGTGAGACAATAAGTTCCCATTGTTTAAGACACACTTTCTGTGATTCTTAGCTAGGGTAACATTAACAAGTGAGATGTAGATAGTGGTCCTATAATCTGCCTTGAGTTTGAGGCAAACCTAGGCTATGTAGTAAGTTCAAGACCAGTCTGGGCTGCAGTGTGAGACCTGGTCACAGATAAACAGTCAAACAAAACACAAAGAAAGAAAAAGTAGGGAGAGAGAGAAAGGAAAGAAAGAAGGAAGGAAAGAAAAAGAGAGAGAGAAAGAAAGAAGCAAGCAAGAAAAGGAAAAGAGAGGAGAGGAGAGAAGAGAAGAGAAGAGAAAAGAAGAGAAAAGAAGGGGTTACAGTATATTCATGGAGGCACTTAGTTGGCCTGGCCAGAGCTTGCTCCATAGTCATTCACTGTGGGGCTCTGGGCAGGTCCTTTGCCTCTAGGGTGTGGCTTTCCTCTGCAACACTGAGGTCCTCTCATAGATTCCCTCTTATACTTGTGTCAGGAGGTGGAAAGGCGGGCAGTCACTGTGTGTTTGTCTCTTTCCCAGAATCCTGTTCTCACCTCTCCTTTCTCCATAGCCTGCTGCTCTCTAGTTGGCTCTGTCCACCAGTGCCTCTCCCTTGCTGCTTGGAAATTTCCAGAGGCAGCACCACACCCACGACCTCTGGAAAGCTTTAGGGAAGGGATTTTTTTTTTTTCATAGTTCTGTGAGAGAGCTGGACCAGAAAGGCTTTCCTAGGGCAGTGTACTTTGGGGGCTGAATCAATGAAAACCCCACTTTTACCAGACATTGGACTCTTTTCTGGCCCCACCAGACATCCATGCTAGCTTTCTTATTTATTCCTAGCTCTAGGGATAAACAGTTCTATGAAGTCAGATTTATTATAGCCAGTTTTTAGAATGGATAACTGAGTATCATAAGGCACATATAACTCGCCCCTGCGTAACCACTTATCATTGGCTCTGCAGGACTCTGATCAGAATTGTATCATTTCCTACCACTTTCTTTGCCTTTAGCATGATGCTTCATTTTGGGGGGTGGGGTGGGGAGGGTGATTTTTCTGTTGTAGAATTATGAGTTGGCTGGATGGGGCTGTGGGAGGAGGAGAGAGACTCTTTCCGGAGCTGCTGAAGAAGAGCTGGCTGTGCCTGCTCTGGAACCCGTGTTCCCATTCCTCCCGCCCTTCCCTCCTCGCCTCTCTGGAAAAGGTGCCCAGGACTAGGAGGCTGCGCTTCTCCATGGATTTTTAATAAAGATGATGAATGAACCAAGAACTGATAAGCAAAGGCAAATGGTCTTTGGCTTATGCATTATTCTAGTCAAATGTATTTTCCACTGTAAGCTTTAAGTCACTTTTTCGTTAAAAGGCCATCACCGAAGGAAAGGTTAAATAAAATGAGTTTTCCATGGCAGGCGTGCCCACCAAGCGGCTTCTGCCAGGTGAGACCTTGGCCAGTTTAGCTGCAGACTTTACTCAACTTCCAAGTGGAGGACTTGTGACACATTATGCCAATCCCACCTTGTTCTTGGTGGGAAGGTCAGAGAGCCATTTGGGGAAAACATGGTGGGGAAGCAGGGAGGTGGGGTGGGTGCATAGCCTGCCTGCAATTGCTGCCACTGGGCTTAACATGTCATGAGCTGGCTGGTTTCCTACACCACAGCACCTGCCATGGAGCCTGGCCACAAGGCCACTCGGAGCTGGGTGGACAGAATGTGACCAGAAACTCCCTGTGGTTTCTGATAAAGGATTCTCTCATAGGCAAGGTTCAGAGAACCTTGGCCTCCTGTTCTCAGGGAGGCCTGTCTATCCCCAGCCTCTGAGCTGTTTCGTCCTAGTTGGTGAGTTAAGTGGCATAGCCCTCTTGAGGCCTCTGACGTGGAAGGGGCACAGAATTACAATTATTCTTGCATGTTATGGATGTGTTCCTGAAAGCTGCTTCCAACTAGTAGTTTCCATGTTTTGGAAGTCTATCCCACCCCATACAGCTCTCTCCAAGCATTAAACCTGGAGGTGGACACTTGGTGTTAGGATTTGTTCTGGGGGATGGGAACACAGTAGCCTTGCCATTGCCCCTGCTATTGTGAAGCCTCATCCCCACGGAGAACAGAAGCTGACAGTTACAGCTTGAGGCATAGAACAGATGGAGAAATGAGGCCCCACGTTGTATGTATGTATGTATGCATATATATATGCATATATGTATATATGTGTATATATATATATATGTATATATATATATCAGAAGCAGAGGCAACTAGGTGAGAGAAGGAAGGGTTAGTTCGAGAAGGCCTTGTGGAAGTGATGAGGACTGATCTTTCAAAGCTGCATAGATTTTTCCAGGCAAGGGCCATGTCTAAGCTGGCATGCGAGAGAACCTGATGGGCACAGCCAGGCTGCGTTCCTAGCATTCACTGACTCTCATCTCTTTCACTCTCCTCCTGAGCCTCTGTAAGGCTGAGAGGGCTCAGTGAAGCTCATGCCTGGGCAGGCCTGAGCTTTCAGGCCCTGTCTTGAAACCTCTCTGACAAGGGTGAAGAATTCTGTAGATTCCAAAGTGAGCTTGGCAGTGCCTTTGACTGTGGGGTCATGATGTGAGCTGCAGGGACTTCCTCCTGGAGGATGTAATTCTCCTCTGAGCCTGGTGCTGAGCCTGTGAGTCAGTAGACAGGTGGGAATGTTTCCGACCTTGAGCCTGTAATCTTGGCCAGGGTGGCTGGATAAACCCAGCTCCTGCTTAGCCTAGCTGTGTTCAGGCCCAGACTGCTGAAGCTGCTGGCCAGGAAACACTGAGGCTACGTGGAGTTTTCCATCTCCAAAGTCTGGCGAGAAGAGTGTTGAGGCTAAATGACTCCAACCAAGTACAAGCCTCAGCCTGCCCAGGGCATACCTGACCCCACCCTGGAGGTGATGGTGTTCTCTCCGAAGAGCCTCACACCCTACTTGACTCTAAGGATGTGCATGATGCTCATAGCTGCTTGCCAACAGGCACTGAACAGCATTACTGAGCCATTTTTCCTCATTTGTTTTACTCTAGAAAAAAAGTAAATTTCTACTGCATCCATGACAAGGTGCATCTCTATTTTTAATATGCTGCCACTTGTAAGACTCATCATTGATTTAATAATACTCTTCGGAGGTGATTTGCAAAAACACCATGTTGAAAGTTCACACTGATTGTAGGATGCATCACCAGCTTCTGTCTGGGAAGCATTGTGATGCATGGATGCAGTGAGCATCTGCAAGCCGGGATGGGTGTGTGTTTTCTAGACACGTGGCAAAAAGTGGGTGTCAGTGTAGGGAGCCTGGCTCAGAAGTGGTGGTGTGGGTTGGTCTACACCCTCCATCCCCTGACTCCGGTCCACATCCACCCACCTTCTACCTTTGGTCCACATTCCTCTTCTCCCGCCTCTGGTCTATATCTATCCTCCCTCTGCTTCTGGTCCACATGTATCCCTCAGTCTCAGCTACCTTCTCTCTCCTTCATGCAATCCCACTTAGGGACATTTCAGGTGAGTGTACAGGGCCAACTGTGTCATCAGCACATGTTTATGGTAGATGGGTGGTCACTAACTAGAGTCAGACATCTGATGTGACCCTGTGTTGTGCTTGGAACTGAAGGATGGGAGCCACCACCCATTTGCCCTCAGACAGATACTTTGTTGCTCTGGGTCCTGCATCCCCCATCCCTGTAGTATAGACACAAAGTAACAGAGATCGTAGTTACTACAGTATTGCTTAGCATGTGCAATACCTTGCTTGGTGTCTCACAAATACTGACTGGTATAATCTCAATACCACTGTTGGATGTAGATACCGTTAACCTTCATTTTTCTAGGTAAACAGACAGAGGCACAGAGCAGTAAAGTAATTTTCTCAAAGACACAGAGCTGGTAAGTGGCAGAGACAAACATGGAATCTAATCTCTGCTTATACACTCTGTGCTTAGGAGAAATAATTACTACACGTAAGATAACTCAAAGTAACCCTTTGAAGAATTTGCATTCTTTAAATCTAATATAGAACCGCCAAAACAAAACAGGTGGGTATCTTTCTGGGTGGAGGGATGTGTGGGTTCAGAGGCACTCCTTGTTAGCGGGGACATGGAGGCATGCTGCTGGTATGTTAGTGTCTTTCTGAAGTTTCTAGAAACAGCCTGCAAACAGCTGGGCTGAACAGCCTCCAAGGGCTGCCACTGCTGGGGTCCTGACATCTGGGAGAGACACACAACCTGGCACGCTTCAGAGTCCTATGGCCTCCTGCAGACTAGTGACACGGTGTCTCTTCAGTCTGATACTCTTGAAACATGTGCTCAGCAGTTGTTGGGGTTGGAGAGAAGTGTATTTGCTATTAATACAAGTCAAGCAGTGTTTTCTTTATGTTGTTTAAGCTGTAAAATGTGCCAGCTGTAACATCTGGGGTGATTCAGCTTTCATGCACGCATGTCTGTCACTCATAACTGCTGGCATTAGCTGCCTATTAGCCTGAGATAATGGAGGGGACACCAACGCCCCATGAAGGGTTTGTTCTTTACAGATAAGCATGTTTTCCACTGCTTCTTGGTCTTCGAGATGCCAGCCAGTTGTCACTGTTAAGTACAAGCTGCTGACCATGGATGTCATGCAGTATTGGTGACATAGTCTGCACTTATTTGGCAAAACTTCCACCTACAAACTGAGGTTAAAAAGAATATTCAACTGAGGTAGAGCTGGAGTCAGTGAGAAGCTCACATTTTCTATTTCAAAGCTTTTACTCCCAAACGCCATCTTGTGCAGAAGTGAGAGGGATGGCAGATATGGGGTTGGCTACATACAGGGTGCAGCCTGCATAGGGCACAAGTCTAGTGTTAAACCACAATGCGAGTGGCGTCATCCCAGGCTTCGCTTCTCTTCTCTTCTCTTCTCTTCTCTTCTCTTCTCTTCTCTTCTCTTCTCTTCTCTTCTCTTCTCTTCTCTTCTCTTCTCTTCTCTTCTCTTCTCTTCTCTTCTCTTCTCTTCTCTTCTCTCCTCTCCTCTCCTCTCCTCTCCTCTCCTCTCCTCTCCTCTCCTCTCCTCTCCTCTCCTCTCCTCTCCTCTCCTCTCCCCCCTCCCCTCCCCTCCCCTCCCCTCCCCTCCCCTCCCCTCCCCTCCCCTCCCCTCCCCTCCCCTCCCCTCCCCTCCCCTCCCCTCCCCTCCCCTCCCCTCCCCTTTCCTCCTTTTCTTCTTTCCTTCTTTCCTTCCTTCCCTTCCTCCTTCCTTCCTTTCTTTTTTCGAGACAAGATCTCATGTAGCCCAGGCTATCCTCAGACATACTATGTAGCCAAAATTGACCTTCACCTTCTAAGTTTCTTGTCTCCACTTCCTGAGTGCTAGAGATTGAGCCCAGTGCTATGTGCGTAGGCTAGCACTCTGCCAACTGAGATAAGCCCCTAGTCCTCTCTGGGCTTTAACAAGAAAACCAAACACTGGAGTTTGCCCTTCTGTACTGCCAGCTTTACTTTATCCATTAACTTGGCACTGATGCTCTGTTGATTCCTGGCATTGACCTGCGTCTGATCGAGGTGATAGAGCTGTGAAGAGAAGAAGGACTACAAACCAGATTAGCTTTCAGATATTCTGCCCTGCATTCTCTCAGGATGAATTGTCCTCTGTCCTGTTAGGTGCAGGGGACCTTTGGAAAAGAGTCCCAGAGGAGGGAGGTCCTGCCAGGAAGAGACGTGTTTGCAGGCAGGCTCCTCTCTGGCCATGGGACTGTGAGGAGACTGTGGCAGAGGAAGGCATCTCTGTGGAGGAAAGCTTGCCTATTTCCTTATTGCGCTGGAAATTGCATTAAGGAAATGAGGTAAGCCTGGCAGGATGTGCACTGGGTGGGCGTATCAGTATCCAAGGGCTTCCTTGGAAATAAAGTACTGAAGAGTGGGTGGCTTAAGACAACAGGAATTTATTCTTTGAAATGTGGAGGCGAGAAGTTTGAAGTCAAGGTGCCAGTGAGACTGGGGTCCCATTAAAGGCAACAGGGAAGAAATCTTTCTTGCTTCTTTTTGGTGTCTGGTAGGAACATTTAACATTCTTATACATGTGACACTGTTGCTGCCTGTATGCACATCTGATTCTCTGTTTTCTCATGAATACACAGTCATAGGAACAGGGCCAACCTTAATCCAGAAGAATGTCTCTGTAACTAATTACATCTCTTCTGATGGGTCAAATCTGCAGATAAGGGTACAAGTTCTGGGCGGACATGAATTTAGAGGGATGTTATTTAACCCAGGACAGTAATCCACATGGGTTCTTAGTTTGCTAACCACCCCCACTTTGATGTTCCTAAGAGATGTCCTGAGAGTCACTACCAGTCTATCATCTGGAACTGACTTTTCTCTTTCCTTTGAACACTGGAGCCGCAAGACATTGGAACCAACTTCTTGACTTATGTCTTGTTTGACTTAACTCATCAAAACCTGCTGAAATGTATCTATGGATGCCCTTGTTCGATATCTGTTGCTGTGATAAACATCATTACCAAAAACAAACTAGGGAAGGAAAGTGTTTGTTTCAGTTTACACTTCCTGATCCATCATCAAGGGAAATCGGGGCAGTAGCTTGAACAGGAGAAGAAGCTGAAACCATAGAGGAATTCTGCTTACTGGCTTGCTCTCTGCATCACCCGCTTCCTTATACAACACAGTCCTACCTGTGCAGGGAATGGTACTTCCCACAGTGGACTGTGCCCTCCTATACTGTTCATCTGATCTCAGCCGTTCCTCAGTTGAAGTTCCCTCTTCCTAAGCAGCTCTAGGTCACTCAAGCACAGTGGCTTCAGCCTGGCAGGCGATGTGTCACATGGTCTCCTTACTCTCTCTTTGGCCACTTTAGCTCATTTACTCATTTAGCAGATAGTCTTTCTAGTATTCACTGTGCTGCGCATATTCTGTCCCCAGGACACTGTGTGTGAATGGGAGTGACAATGGAGCTTTTGTGTTAATGTCTGTCACAGACTAAGGAAATAGACACAGGGCTGTGCAGTACAGCAGTCAGTGCTGTGAAGGACAGAATGAGCCAGGGGATCTGGGGAATGGAGGGCGGTTCTTACCATGACCATGACAGTTCAGTGCTTGGAAGCAAAGGAGAGACTGGGTCAGGATTGTCACAGTCCAGCTGTCAGCTCCACACACAGCCCAGGAGAGAGCAGTCTTCCCTGTTCTATAGGGAGCCTTGGCAGCCTTGAGAGTCCTAGACACCTTCATCTTTAGCTGGGATGAATACTTCTCTAGGGTTCACCTGAGCTTTGTGTACCAGGGAAAATCTAAAACCTGTCTGGGAATACAGTGGGTGCTGCATTAATGCTTGCATATGCCTAGGGTAATAGAAACAGACTAGCTCCAACAGGGTTGAGTGCCCAGAAGGAGTGGATTCTTACCCAGACCAGCACCAAAAATGCCTTCTCCGCTGTGTCCACCTTCTGTGTAGGATTTGAAGGCCTCTGATGGAAGAGCTGGGGACATCTTATCAAATATAACCAGAGCTACAGAAACTGCCACTGAATGTCAGAGCTAGGCACCCAACTCCATTTGCTAGAAATTGTAGAAAGCAGGTGGTTCCTTTGCAGAGAATGACCAGAGCGGTTTCCCCATCTGAACAGAATAGGTTGACAGGTCAGCATGCATTGGCAAGCAGAGCCCAGAGATGCTTTGGTCACAGAGACTCTCTCTTGACATTGCTTGCAGTTATATGCACATGGAGACCTGCCTGCTCTTGGGTTATATAATTGAGGTCTGCAGTGGGGATAAAGCTGGTAGAAAACCATTTCCTGGCAATTGTTTACACTGCATCCCAATGTGTTCTTGAGTTAAAACTTAACTCGACCCAGTGGGAGGGCCTGGGTCTTGAGCATCTTGGCTGGCATGAATGATGGTGTCTGTCAGAGTACAGTCATATCTGTCCCTGGAATGACACCAGCAACCCGTACTCTTTCAAGGACACCAAGCATGTCTTACCACCCAGAATCCCTGTTTTGGCTCTCAATGGCTCCAGATTTCTTAGCCTGTGTGGGTCTTGATCCTCATTTCTTACAATGGTAATAATGATGCACACACTGTTGGGCTATTGATAGGATTCAATGAGCCCCATTCCAAAGGGCATAGGCAGGGACCTGCTCTTGGTCTGATTGTGCCTGCCTCTCTCTCAATAGGGCCTCTACTGAGAAACACATAGATAAGCTACTGCAGGGAACCAGCCACACTTTCTGCCACACAGAAGCTGAGACAGGACCAGTGCCCAAACTGAGTTTCAGGCTAACCTCCATGAAATAGGAACTTGTGGGCAAAACATTTGGATGCATTCCAAGGGAGTGATCGAATATAATTGTACTCTTTGTCTGCAGATGATTGGCCCCACAACATTCCTGTCCCCAAGGACAGCAGAACCCAAGGATGTTCCTCCCTTGTATGATTGTCACATTTGTATGGAACCCCCACAGGTCTACTTGTTTGCGTTACCTCATCTCCTTGTCTCATCTCTGATCTCTTGTAAATGCTGTGGGAACAGTTGCTCCGCTGTGTTGTTCAGGGAATAGCAACAGGAAAGCCAGCATGTGTTCAGTGTGGGCACCGTTTCTTTTTTATTAATCTTTCCATCCCTGCTTGGTAGAATTGGGAGCCAGGGATCAGGCGGTCAGCTGTTCCTTAACTACATGAAAGGTCTCCAGACACTGTATGCTAAAGCTGTCCAGCAAACGTCTAGGGCATCCTAAATCTGTGGATCTTAGGCTTCTCATCCTGCTTGCTTCCCTACTTTCTTCCCACGGAGCACCTGCTGCCTGTTACAGATTGGGCCTGTCACAGAGGACTCATGGAGACCCAGTGTAAGAGCCTTGACAACTCTTGCCCCTCTCCTATCTCCCTGAACCCCTACCCCCTCATGGTCACTGTTTACTCAAAACTCAGTGGCTCCTTTGAGAGGCTGAGCTGAGGCAAAGAGAAGGCGACTGAAGATGTAGCTGGGTGGGTACTGGCAGGAATGGGAGGCACTGTTGTCGCTAGTGGGAGTCAAGGGAGGCTCTTTCCAGAACAGGTGCTAGGTGAACCTGACCTGAGAGGAAAAGGACTTCCAGGTGAGCACAGGGCAGGAGCAAGGTATGTCACTCACCAGAAAACTATTGCCTGGAACTGGCTTATACTTTTGCGATTATGAAGGGCTGGGATGGGGGCAGTGCACAGGAAGAACGGCTGTTAGCATACAGTGATTACAGAATCAGATGGGCAGTGCCAGGAGCGGCTCCATCTTGTGCTGAATATTCTCCAGGACTCCTGGGGATGCTTCTGTTATTGTCTAGAAGTTAAATGGAGTTCTGGGCCACATCTGTGGACTTGTAATCAGGGACATGGCAGGTGACCTTGGCATCCAGCAAGGAGGAATAGAAGAAAGTGAGAATTAGAGGAAAGACTGGAAGGGCCTGGGAGGAGGCTGGTCTAGGTTAACTTCAGCCCAAGAAGTAAAGCACAGAGCTACACCCAGGCTGGAATCTGGGATCTCACAGCCATCCATCCTGCAAGTTCAACTGAGGAAGCACCGGCTTTGTAAACTGAATGGCTCCAGATCACAGGGGATATCAGGGCTGGGAGAGAGGCCATGGAGCTGAGGGGAGTGGCTGCTTCATACAGGAGGCTCCAGCTTCTATGAAGAAGACTAAAGAGTTGATGGAGGCCAGAACATTAGGTCTAGCTTCTGGCTAAACTTTAGCAAGCTGGTTAATGGGGTGGAGCACTGGGAATTACTCTGTCCTGATGTTACCAGAGTTGGTAGGGTCAGAGCTTGGAATCTGACATCCTTATCAAGCCAGGATAGTCCACATACCTTCAATAGGCCAGCTGAACAGACAAGTCACCGTAGAAGTGGAAGGCAGTTAGTTATTCACTGTGGCTATATTGACAATAGAAACAAAGTGCTCATTTTCCTCAACCCCAAGACCACCTTTTGGATCCTGACTTAAGGTTTGGGTTTAAATGGAAGGCACTGGGTATGCATAGTGAAGCAGTCCAAGGAAAAGTGGTCCTGCACACCATCACTGAAGCTCCTGTCTCTCTTGAAAGGTAGTTCAATCAATTGTATATGAAGTCTCTTTGTGGAGACAAGTTGGCACAAGGCCACAGTCTTTTGCTTCCCTGTGCAAAAGACCCCTGGGAAATTTCCTTTCCTTGGGGTCAAGTAATCTGATGGCCAAAGAGAAGGATACAGGATGTCCCTAGAGCATCTTCATCCCTGTCAGAATGCTGCAGTTCAGCATGTCACATCTCCCGTGAGCTTGTTCTCAGAAGCATACAGGGAGGTTACAGGGAGGGGACATGCCTTGCCTTCATAGCCACCAGGAGACAGGGCTGGGATCATGTTCTGGTTACCATTAGGATGACCTCATTTATAGCAGTCTTTGGATGCAGACACTCCTCTGACTGTGCTCAGCCCTGAGAGTACTGTGATGAGCTGCACCAGGGCTGCCTCATTGGTATCACCGGGGGAGGTATTTTTACCCCCAAATGACACATGATCTTGGGACTGGACAAAACCATGCACTGTGGGGACACAGGAGAACTACTGGGGCTTGCTGGTTGCCAGAATAGCTCTAGGCTCACTGAGAGAGCCTGCCCCAAGGGAATGATGTAGAGTGTGAGAGAGCAGGTCATCTGGCATCCTCCTCTGGCCTCTGTACACATGTATATGTGTGCAAGCACACATACATGCATATTTAAGTACATCACATACACCAAGCACACATACTACCTTGTCTCACACTAAACAGAAAACTACACACTAAACCGTAGTGTACAGCCTCTGAAAACTTAGATCCCAAGGTTGCAGGGTTGACTTCTGACCTGCACATGCAAGGGCACATGTGCACACGAACACACACACACACACACACACACACACACACACACTCGTGCACACGCACACTGCATCTGTTCTATTCCTTCTGGATGACCTCAGACCCTGGAGAGCCTCTAGTGGGAAAAAGGGAGTGGGGTATGGAATTCCACTTGCTTGTGTTTTTCTTTCAGGAGGAGGGTGGAGAACACTTTGTACTGAAACACACCTCTGATGCATGCCGTAAAAGGGGTGAAACAAACCAGGTTTGGTTCACATATAGACAACTTTATTCAGTTTATTTTTTCCTCAGAGGGAAACACAGAATTGGACCTGACCCACTGAAGAAAATGTTGATTCTTTTTTATATAAGTGAAATGATCTCTTTATAGTATTTGGGGGAAATATGTGCATGTGTGTGTGTGTGTGTGTGTGTGTAGGTGCATGTCCATGCTTGTATATGTAGGCCAGAAGCTGATGTTGGTGTCTTCCTCAATCACACTACATCTTATTTTTTGAAGCAGGATTTCTCTCTGAACCCGGTGCTCTGAGGTTCAGCTTAGCTGGCTGGATAGTGAGGCCCAGTGGTGTTTCTGTCTCTGCTTCCCCAGGACTGGGATTACACAAATGAGCCACCATGCTTGTTACATGATCAAGTTTGCTTGGGCTCAGGAGCATCCTGAGGTTGGCAGCTACTGTGCTGGATGGCATAGACCATAGCATTTCCCTCCAGAATGTTCTGCTGAGCTTCCATATGCTTGGGGCTGAGCTGGCTCGGGTACTAAGTGTGTTGAACATGGGAAATCTGAAGGACAATGCAAACTTCAGGAATGCTTTGTTTTGTAATGAGAGCTGGGAGCTTGTAGGAGAGGGAGAGTGAAATAAGGAAGGGAGAGAGAGAGAGAGAGAGAGAGAGAGAGAGAGAGAGAGGCAGGTAGAGGTCAGGCAGAAGGTATGCTGCAGCTCCCTGTAGGAGGGACTTAGATGCTCCTCAGAGTCAAGTCTTTTAGGGCTTGTTTATAAGTATTGTTCGCGGAGCAGTATTTCTCGAACCATACTCCTTGCTGCCCCTTTCTGAAGCCTTCTTTTTTCCCATTAGTCCTTTTTGTCCCTCTATACAGCTTCATTTCTACTTTCGCATCGTAGATACAGGCATGATTTTATTTAAAACCTAGGAACCACAAATGAGAGAAAGCATAAGATATTGGTCTCTCTGAATCAGATTCGCTTAATTTGATTATCTCCAGTCTCATCCATTCTCCTAAAAATGATATAACTTTGGTCTTTACAGCTAAAATTCCATCATGTATACAAGCCACGTTTGTTTTGTTTATCCATTTCATTGATATTGGGCACCTAGATCTGTTCTGAGTCTTACAAAGACTGGGCAAGGCCCTATAACATGAAAAAAAAAGAAAAAAAAGAAAAAAAAAGAAAAAGAAAAAAAATCAGCATGATCAGTTAGTGGTCACCTTGCTTTTTTCTGAGCTCTACAAACACAGAGAAAGGAGTCTGGGGCCCAAGACTAGCAGTGTCATCATGGCCTAGACACAGCGGTTTATGTCTTGAGATGGGCAGGGATGCTCTGTGTGTACCATCTGGGCTCTTGTCTCCTGGATACTGAGCTCTCTGGGATGCCAATAGATACTGCCTTTAAGAATAAAGAATGAAAGAGTAGCCGTGTGGGATGGTGGGAAGGTAGGCTTTTTGTGGGTTTGGAACAAGCGAGGTGGACCCTAGGCTTATCTTTTCCAGAATGTCTTTTTTCCTCTCAAGCCAGTCTGTAGACTGTAGACTATTCCAGAGGGAAAAGGAGGGGACCTGAGATTTGGGGTTCAGCTGAGTTACCAGGGTTGTAGCCGAAACAGTTCAAGACTGTGGTTGCTAGGAATCAGCACTTGTCTACTAGTGACCTGTACTGTGTGCTACCTGTAGGAGTAGCTGGGGATAGAAAAGCTGGCGAGAGAAGATGTGATGAGAGGATACTCAAGGCCCAAGGTGACCTTTGTTCCTACCAAGTCATGGCCAAGGAACAGATCTGGCATTCCATTTAGATGGGATCAGTCTTAAAGAGGCCAGAGCACGTGGGTCAGTGAAGCTCTGTGTGTATCACTGGGCACCAATACAGAAACAGAACCTTCTTAGGACACTGACCCTATTAATTAGGATCCTGGTCAGCGTGTATTTGTTGCTCACACTTACGAACCTTGGAATTTAGCCACCCGTGGCTGGCTTGTCTGTTTCACTGTCATGGAGTCTAGGCTCTTTTGAATTTGTTGTCATCATTCATCACACTAGCCCTCAACACCGTGGACCAAAATGGCTGTTGTAACTCCCGCCATTGCATGTGCACTCCAGCATGTAGGGAAAAGGTTGTAGGAGAAGCACATGCCCTTTTCCTCTATAAACAATGCTAGTATGTTATATGTACCACTTCCTCCTATCCCCTGTGGTCCTGATCATAGTCATGTGACTATAGCTAACTTGAAGGGAGGCATGGAGTTGTCTCTTCATCCCCAACCCCAGGTAGCCATGTACCTGACTATAATTTGGATACTCTGCCAATTAGGCAGTTCATACAAAGCAGAGATTCCCTAATTTAAAGTAGAGTCATGTCCCCACTAAACCCCTCATAAATTGAAAATATTCTGGAAAAATGATATGCCAAACCAACATGCCAAACCTATAGAACATCGTAGCATAACCCAGACTACTAGACGTGTTCTCTGAATGCTTTTTACATTGGCCACAGCTGAACAGAGGCATCTAACAGAAAACCTCTTTTATAGTAAACACGTTGAATATATGATGTCATTAGCTGGCTACTTACATTGCAAAGCACAATGAGCTGTCTGTATCACAAATTTGAAAATGATCATAATTTGAATTGTGGAGCTAAGGGATTGACAGAGCAGGTAAGAGGGCTTGAGGAACCTGAGCACCCTCAAAAAAGCCAGGCATGGCTGCATGATGCCTGTGGTCGCCATGATGTGGTGAGGTCAGGAAGGTTACCAGGGCTTACCATCGCTAGCCTAGCTCCGGGTTCAGCGAGAGACCCTGTCTCAAAGCACTGAGGCAGAGGGAGATAAAGCAGGATGTTTGATATCTTCCACTGGGCTCTGTGGGTGTACGTGGGCAATACAGTCACTATACACACATATGCTCATAAAACACACACACACACACACACACACACACACATACACGCACACACACACTTGAAATAGTTCTTCTCCTGAATTCCTATGACCCATGCACTATCAAAAGGTTGGAAACTCATACAGTCATGAGTTGGAGACATCTGTACATTACTCTGATCAATAGGTTGCACAAAGTATCCATGGTCCATCAGGATGTGGACATGATTAGCAAGGAAGAAGTGCATGCATGCAGACTGTCCTGCCATCAGCATCAAGATCTATGGGGAGTGAGTTTACAAAGGTGACGGTGGACTGCAGACTTTTAGCATACAGAAATGGAGTTGGTCAAGGTGGACCGGTAGTCCATGGCTCATGTGCTCACCCCTGTGTGCCTGAGGCTCACTTACATTCAGAATGCATTTGGATGTCCAAAGTCCTCGTGAATGGAGGATGTGATGTGATTACACACTAGGTGGGACACCTCTGCAGGGCCTCCTCCAGGCCAGTTCAGAAGATCTGAATGTTGAAGTAGAGCTTTAAATGTGGAGACCCAGAAGGTCCAGAACCCAGCAGGTCTGGGTACCACAGCAGTGGAGGCTGTGGATAGAGTCTGGATCTTCAACAGGTCACATGAGATCCCGAGGCAGGGTCACTGAGACACATAAGATGCGCTAGATGGAGAAGGTTTGCCCTTGTGTTCAGTGCCTTCCCAGTGGCACTGGAGATGATTTCTGTGACCTAGAGTGACAAGGCCTCCCTCCACTTTCGAGTCTGTAGTCCTCCAGGGCATACCAAACAGGACCAAGTAGGAACGAGCTTGACAGAACATCAGCCTGTGCTCTCTTTCACAGCTGAGTCCTTCAGACCCTTGGGAACTCAGATTCCTTGTTCAAGCTTAATTTGTGTACCCATCAGCCACTCTGCCATCCAGCAACCAGACAGGAGGAGGCAGGCAGTTCTAGAGGCTGGGAGGAGAAATGGAAAAGTTCAGCTCTGACTTTCCTCCCCTCTGATGAAGTCCCAGGCCCTCTCCATCACTGATGTGTGGGGAGCAGGGGTCAGAGCCTGGACCCCTGGCTTGATCATCTCTGTCGAGCAGTACAGGTGACCTGGGAAGTATAAAGGACTGGAGAGAGTATGAAGAATTGGGACTTGGAGTCATGTTGGGGTTCCAGGCACATGAGCAGAGCTCTGAGCATGTAGATGTTCATGTCACTTGGTACGTGTGCTTCTTAACTCTTTCCAAATGATATCAAGCAGGAGCTATTCTTAGCTTGGTGGACAGCGCTTGCCATCCTTGGATTGTAGAGAAGAGGTAAATTTGGTCACTTTAAGTCCTGAGCTCTGGGAAAATTTGAGGCAGGGAAGGAGCCCTGGGTCTTCACACTGAGTAGCCCCTGCTGAGCAGAATCACCTGAAGCTTTGTCCCCTGGGCCTCATTTGCTGCTACAGGCTTTGAAATATCTGCATCACTTACTGTCTAGAGGCATTGACTGAGCCTGTAATTGTACAAAGCAGACAGGAATAGGTTAGTGTTGTCCCCATCCTCTGCAGCAGATCCAGGGGCAGGGAAGACCTGGTCCTGTCCTATGGATGATGAGATGGTATGGATACCCTACAGCCCTGCTCTGGCAGCAGTGTGGCTCTTGCCCCAGCTACACAGAGGCCCAGGGCTATCTCTACTCTCTGCAAGTCTCATCTAGTCTTCCTGAGTTCTTCCACATAGGTATAAGGATCTTCATGTAGTGGATCAGTTTGAGACAATGAAAGCCAAGCTACCTTTGTGTTCAAAATGTGTGTCAGGCTGTCTGCCTCCCTGAGAGTCATAAATGACAATGACAAGAGGGAAATACCTCTGTCTATCTGTCTGTCCACACATCCTATTCTACACCCATTTATTCCTCATCCATCTACCCATCTGTCTATCCATCTACCCACCTAACAGCCTAGCCTAACACACATGTCCATACTTTCCCAGCTCTCCCCCATCCCACCTTCTAATCCATCCTCATTTGTCCTGAAGTCCTTTCTAGTGTCTGCCCCATAATGGGCTCTCTAAGGAAATGATACACCAGAGTGGGCCCCAGAATAAGTCATGATCAACCTTCGGGGCTTTCTGTAGTAGATCCTATGTTCTATTTGGGAAAGAGTGAGTTTGTATGCTAAATCCAGAGGATTGGGGCTTTGGTTGGTGGATAATGCCAGATAATGTGACTGGACGTCAACTGAACCAAAACAAGATTGTGTGTTCATTGACTTGACAGTGGGGCCATTTAACCTTTCAAAGCATGGAAGTGGCAGACTCTGGCTTGCACTGGTCAATTCTGGAGATAGATTATATGTTCAAAGAGGGGGGAGCACCAGAGATCATCAGAGACCTGGCATACAGTAATCTCAGGGGCTGAAGTTGAGTCTGAGACAGGACATGGAAGCTAGACATAGACATATTGAAGAGTCAGAGGCAGTGGGACCTAACATCTGAGGGAAAGGAAGTGCAAGAGTTTTGGTGGCCCAAGCCCTGGCCACAGCAGGGGTATGGAAGTGGATTTGATGTTTATTAGAGTAGAGGGATGTCAACCAACTCTCTACGTAACCCATGTGGAAAACAGAGGGTCTAAGCAAGGCCCACTTGGATCCACAGCCTTCCTGAGGTGGGAAGTCTCATGTGCAAGACTGATGCTTAGGAAGGGCATCTGTCCTGACAGATGACTAGGGAGCTAGGGAGAAGGATACCCAACACTGCTGGCTTGCTAATATCTGCAGCTATGGTCTCACTCAGACATGCAGGGTCTGTGCTTCCTGACATACCTTAGATTATGACCTCTGGGACTCAGGCCTTCTCTAGGGCACTACATCTCAGCAAGCAGCTCAGGACTGGACATCATTTCAATACCCACCTCATAGGCAGCCTCTGACCATCATGTTCCCTCACAAGTGGCTGGCCCCAAAAGAGACATATGTACCTAGTTCCAGAAACCTCTTGTGATGGAAAATGCCTCCTCTCTGAGATAATATTAGGGGAAGCACTGTGGGCTGCTGTCTTGCACAGGGATAAACTTGACCTCATGTCTTAGCTGTGGAGTCTGCTGTCATAGAAAGCTGAGCAAGTTGCTTAAATTCTCTGCATCCCTTCTTTAACATCTGTGAAATAGGATGCCATCCCCATGTCTTCTGATTTGTGAGTAGAGTGAATTATAAAGATAACCCTGCCATAGGACTGATGTTCAGTAAATTACTATAGTATAACTTTGTGGCTAAAGTTTAAAAGACAGGGAAGCACAGTAAGCCCACAGGTTTGCTCTTCTGAGCCCTGTGACTGACTGCAAGTTGATCAGACTCTTGGAATGTGTTTCTTCATCTGCACCAAGGGCCAACTAATAGTCTTTTCTTGTCACCCCAGGCTTGTCCTGGCATGCCTAGCTCATAGAACACACTTGACTACTCTCTCTGTGGGCTAAAGGTTACCTTCAGTCCATTACAACATACCGTATATCCCTGAGGCTGACAAGTAAGAGCCAAGTCTAAGTCACGCCCCACTACCACCCCTATACACTTCATATACACTTCTGGCTCCCATTCCTGGGAGCACTGAGCTGCCATCCAGCCATGGCTGGTGAGGAAGCTGTGTGTTGCAGTTCCAGAGCCTACAAGCCAATTGTGATGAAATCAACAGGGCAGAGGCCTAGGATGGGATCCTTATTGTTCTAGATGTATTAGATTGGGTCTGTCTAGAGGAAGAAGTTAGAAACTCATCATAAATTGCGTCTCATGTTGGAGGAAATGCAGGTATTACTAGATGTTTCCAGAGCTGGAAGCAGCAAAAGAGAAATCAGCAATGCCTGGTATGATGGTTTGTATATGCTTGGCCCAGGGAGTGGCACTATTAGAGGCTGTGGCCCTGTTGGAGTAGGTGTGACCCTATTGGAGTAGGTGTGTCACTGTGGATGTAGGCTTTAAGAACCTCATTCTAGCTGCCTAAAAGTCAGTATTCCACTAGCAGTCTTCAGATAAAGATGTAGAACTCTCAGCTCTGTCTGCACCATACCTGCCTAGATGCTGCCATACCCCCCTCCTTGATGATAATGGACTGAATCGCTGAACCTGTAAGCCAGCCCCAATTAAATGTTGTCCTTTTAAGAGTTGCCTTGGTCAAGGTATCTGTTCACAGCAGTAAAACCCTAAGACACCTGGTCATCCCCATGGGTTGCTATGGGGGCAACACCTGTCCTGTTCTGGTGTGCAGATTCATGTAGAACCTTGCTTGGCAGGTGAAAGAACCCAGGAGATAGAGATGAGTTGGATTTTGTGCCCAGGAAGGGACAAAAGTTGGTTGGATTAATGCCAGGCCCCTCTATTACCTGTCACCCGCCACCCATACTTTGCCTCTGCCCATGAACCTCATCTTCTATTCTACGCTCTGCCTCCTGCCCCACAGACCTCCACCTTGCCCCATGTTCCCATCCTCCACTTCTCTGCTCCACCAGCCTTCACACCCCCCCACATCACCCAATACACACCCCTACCCTCCCTCTGCCCTGCTTCATGCAAATTGCCCTCTGCTTCAGGCCCTTGGCCTAAAACCTGTCCTGCTGTGCCTCAGTCCCATGGCCCTGAGAGAGTGGGCTCAGCAGCACTTGGGGAGGGGTATCTGTTACAGGGAAGGCTCCTTCCCAGTGATGAGGGGTCAGGGACAGGGTAGCAGAGAGAAGCATCCTGACCTGTCCCTGATCTTTAGATAGGTCTTCACCATTTTCACCATATTCCTGCATCTTTAGTTGGCCAGGGAGGTGGGCACAGGACTGTGGGCTAAGGTTTCTAAGTAGAAGATCCTAGTGTGAAGGAAGCTAATATGGCAAGCAGTTAAGCCACCAACTCTACCCACCACCGACAGTCCCTGTAGAGGATGTTCGTGCACCAGCCCACAGTCATCATAGGCCACATTGCTGGGACTTGAAAGTTTCCTGAGTCCATGGCCTTGGAGCATACAAGATATCATGACCTCTTCTGCAGAGCTCTGTGAATAGCAGAGGCAGGGGGGCAGGAACTAGCATTAATAGAGCATACACCCCCTCAGTCCTGCCTGATTGCCAGCCTCATAGGTGCTTTCTGTGTTCAGAGCAGCTCAGTGAAGGCACAGGACTCACTGTCCTTCCATGGTACTATGGAAAAGCCATCAGATGTTAAGTGATGTAGAAAGGTGTCAAAGACACAAGCCAACAGGGTTGTTCTGAGAACAGGAGCTGTTCCCATGGTGGTGGGGCCATGGTTTGAGGGCTAACTCAGGAAGAACCTTGAATGTCCAACTAATGGCTTGAGACCCGGCCTTCAGTCCTTGGAAAACCTTAGGAGGAGATTACAAATAGGAAGGGGAAGTCTGTGGTTTCCAAAGGCCACCTCAGCAGCAGGCAGAAGACATTTGAGAGAGATAGGCTGGGGGCAGCGAGTCCTACTAGGAGAAACTGAAAGCAAGCAGGTCAAACAGCTCAGCTAGTAAAGGCTTTGAAAGCCTGGAGACCCACATAAAGGTGGGAGAGAATGGACTCTACACAGCTTTTCTTCTGACCTCTGCACATCAGGCATGGATACACAGCAATAATAACTTTTAAATAAGCAGAATATCAGAGTAAGCCCAGGTCTGCCTCCCATCAGCTCTGTGGACACTTTGAATCTCACAATGCAGGCACAGATAAAACAAAACAAACCACTAAGGGGCCCTGGACAAGCTATTGTCCTAGCATCAAGGAGGTAGGAGTTGCAAGTTCCCATAGCAACAAGGGAGCAGAACAATTATCCCCACACCTTCCGGGGCTCTTTGCCAAGGTGACAAGGACACAGTCTCAGCCTTTGAGAAGTGACTTGCTAAAGAGACAAAATGGACTATTTCTATCTTGGAAATATTGATGTGGGGGCGAGAGGGTTTTGAGAGCCACAAAATTGGACTATAACAATGTAGTGCAAACCCTTTAGTTTTCAGAAAAGAGATGTTGAGATGCAGGGAGGTTAAGGCCCTTGTCTAAGATGTTCTAGTCTGCCAGGAGCTGGACTGCACGTACCAGACTGGTGTCTGCAGTCTCATCTGGCCCACTTTCTCCTCCTCCTCACAACTCACTGTCTTTTCCCTTTTCTCCATGATTGGTACTAGTAATGCAGGTGCCTTCTCCCCTGCAAGATGCTGCATCCCACTTTTGTGGAAAGCAATTTCTGGTCTCTGTTATTGTCTCCTTTGTGGTCAAAGGGATGAGTGCCCTACCTTTACATTGGTTCCACGTTTTGACAATAGCTTCCCATGCCTTGAAACTGAGGTTTGCTTTGCTTTTGTTTCCTCAGACCTGGTCACAGCCTTTGTTTCTATCTTCAGGCATTGCTATTGATGGCCAGTAAATAAATATGAGCATTTGAGATGGAACCCCATAGGGAGAGTGGGATCTTGGACTCCGTCTGTCACAGCCTTCCATAGAGACAGCTTCTCTCTCATTTAGCTGTGTCTGGTTGGTGGGTTCCTAACTCATGGTCTCCCAGAGCCTTATAAAAGTGGGTGTGAGAATTCTGGGTTCAGACCCGTGTCTCTACCTGTGGTGCTATCTACAGAACCTTGTGAAGATCATGGTGCTGTGGTCAGCTCCCAGGCCTCAGCCGGGCCACTGGGAGCCTGTAGGCTGGGCTCATGCACATGTCGTGGAGGTGAGGACATAACTCGCAGGACATCCTGATGCTGTTGCATCTGTCTGTGGAGAGGAGCAGAGGCGAAGGCCCTCAGATGGTGGTTTCTGAAGTGTTTGTCTAGGTCGCTGAGAGTGAGAGGCATCTGAAGTGTACTGGTGTCCATACCCTTGTAGGCCCAGCCTTGGCCAAGCTGATATCAGCACAACAGAGGGGCAGAGCCCCTGGGGACCAGTTAGCATGAACTTGAAGCTCATAGAACTTGCACCCTGGCTACTCATCTATGCCTTGTGATGGGCACCCTCTTCCATCTTATGCAGTGGCCTTCCAGACCCCAGCCATGGCTCGGGGGATGGTGGCAGAGGGATGGTTATGTTCCGCAGTGACCTTGGCCTGAAGACTCCAGAGGTCAAGGTGACATACTGGGTTTAAATTTCATCTCTCTGCTCTCTTCTTCAGCAGCCGGGATGTGCTGGCTAGTCTTGTGTCAACTTGACACACAAGCGAATTATCTGAAGGGAGGGAACCTCAATTGAGAAAATGAGATCCAACTGTAGGGTATTTTCTTAATCAGTGATTGATGGGGGAGGGCCCAGCCTATTGTAGACAGTGCTTCCCCTGGGCTGGTGGTCCTGAGTTCTATAAGAAAGCACTGCGAGCAAGTCATGGGAAACAAGACAGTAAACATGGCTTCTGCACTAGCTCCCGCCTCCTGTCCTGACTTCAATGATGAACAGCAATATAGTAGTATAAGCCAAACAAACCCTTTCCTCTCCAACTTGCATTTTGGTCATGAGTTTCATCACAGCATTTGAGAAGCAGTTATTCCAACTCCCCAAGCCTCTGTTTCACCATCTTCAAAACAAGGTCATGAGAACTCTAGCCTGGGATGGCGGGGATGAGAATGAACAGGTTGGCCTCATGTCTGGCACGTATGCAGTAAATGGTGGCCACCGTTGTTAGATTCTTATATCATGTTAATATCAGATTTAACTTTGCTGCAGAAATGGGCTATAGCACATACTGCATTCTGGTGGCTGAGTCCTATTGCTCAAGGTACACGGTGCCCAGATCCACAGCAAATAGATGTGAGATTCTTCTGGGAGAGTTCTGGATTCTGAGATCAACAGAACACGCAGAGCAGCTTGTAAAGCCCTGTGTATGGGTTATATCCACCCATCCATACCCCACATCCCCAGAGTCTGATCACAGGTCTGGGGTGTGATCCTGGATCAGCATTTTACTAAAATCCTGTAGTGACTATTTCAGGAAGTCTAGGGTTGCAGAGGCTCAGTGTCATGAGCTGTCCCCAGCAGCCTGGCCAGCCCAGGCTACTTCTATTTAATCACAAAGTCTTGAATCCGACTCCTGTCCATCTGGGGCAGCACTGGAGACACAGGGAAGAATCTCTTGTCTTCAGCTTCCCCATCTAAGACATCAGACAGAGCTGTAAACTCTGCTGTTTATAAAATGCCATTGCCTGTCTACCGGTGACCACAATTTTACCCTCATGAAGTGTGGGGAAATAAAGGATTTGTGTTCTGAGTGACTTGTCAACCTATCTTGAAGGTTTCACAAGGCTCCTAGGGTGAGCAGGACATGGAGTTCTTATGGGGATCAGCACAGCGACTATCCATGATGTGTTTGCCATGATGTCTGACCCTGGTGAGCAGTGTGTTTTTTATGTGAAGCAAGAGTGTAGATTCTCCTCACTGTCACTATGGGAAGTGGTGGACAGACCTTGGGAATGCTGGGATACTCTTGAACATCTGAGAAACCTGATGGGAGTGGTAACTCATCCTATTGGTTTTTCTTTCTTTCCTAAAAATTCTGCCTTGAACATCTGGGCATGGCCAAGCAAATCTGTCATCCCAGCTCTAGGGAGGTGGAGACAAGAGATCAAGAGGGAGTTTGAGGCCAATCTAGATGATGTGACATCATGTCTCAAGAAAAAGAAAAAGAAAAAGAAAAAGAGAAAAGTTGCCTTGAAGTTCAACTTCATGACAATCCTGTCATTGTTTTCCAAAGCAGTGACTCCCTGGTGTGAAAGTGAATGAGGCAGACAAACTCCATTTTTATTTTATTTTATTTTATTTATTTTTTAATTGATTAATTTATTGAGACAGGATCTTCTCTAGCTCAGGATGCCCTTAAATTCCTTAAATCAACAATGATCTTGACCCTCCTCCTCCCTCTGGCTCCCAAGTGCTGGAATTAGAGGCATACTCACCACACCCAGTTTATGTGGTGCTGGGGACTGAATTTAGTCAGGGACTTGTGTATGTTAGCACTATGCCAGTTGAGCTACACCCCAGATTCAGTAAATTCTCTTTTCTTTGGTGATTCATCATTCATTCGAGCTGGAGTTGAGTGGCATGTTGGGATTGGTGGGAGGGGTTTCTTGGTTTCAATTATTATGTCTAAAGGCAAGGAGTTGTGAAAGGTTCTAGCTGGCTTCTTTTAAGAAAAAAATACAGAATCTTACTCCTTTTAATTTTTTTAATTTTATGTATATAAGTGCTCTATCTGCATGCACACTTGTGTGCCAGGAAAGGGCATCAGATCCCATGATAGCCACTTGGAGCCAGAGGAAGGAGGATCAACATCATTGTTGACTTAGGGAATTTGAGGGCAGCCTGAGCTACAAAGGAGCCTGTCTCAAAAAAGAGGAGTCAAGTCGACACAGATACCTAAGTATATATGGGAAGAGGAAGTTTTACTTGAGAATATTTTTCCATAAGATTGGCGTGTAGATGGAAGTCTGTAGGCGTTTTCTTGATTAATGATTGATGTGGAAGGGCCCGTCCACTGTGGAGATGCCATCTCTGGGCAGTCAGCCCTGGAGACTATAGGAAAGCAAACAGAGAAAGCCATGAGGAGCTAGCCAGTAAACAGTGTGCCTTTATGACCTCTGCTGCAGTTCCCACCACATCGTTCCTGCCTGAAGTTCCTACCCTGACTTTGGTCAGTGATGGATTGTGACTTGAGTATTATAAGCTGAAAAAAAACCCTTTCCTCCCACAGTTGCATTTGGTCATGTTGTTTTATCACAGCGGTATAACTAACAGACAGCTGGCTTCTTGACTTTTCCCTGTTTGATTCCATGCAGCCACTCAGCCCAGGGAACTTCCTCAGTATATCCCCTTTGGGAACACCCCCATAGACATCCCCAGAAAAGTGCTCCAATCTCGTGGGTGATTTGTGAAAGTTGGTTTTAATTGTAAATTGCATACACTCTAGAATTACTTGGGATGAGAGTCTGGAGATCAGATTTGTCTGTGGGAATGTCTATGGGGAATTGCCTTCATTGTGTTAATTGCTATGAGAAGACCATATCCCTAGGCATGGAGTCCTACAGTGTACGTGTGCAGAGGAAGCTGGGCATTGGCAGGCAGGCATGAATTCTTTCCTTTCCTCTCTTAACTGTGGTGTGATGTGATGACTGCTTCAAGTTCCTGCCACCTTGACTTAACCAGTGTTGGACTATAACCTGGAATTGCAGGTTATAATAAAGCCTTTCTCCTCTAGGTTACTTTAATAGGGTATTTTACCACAGCCAAGAGGAAAAAAGCACAATTCTAAATCCAGTATATGTGAATGAAGATTAACACAAGGACGTTCCTTGCCTGTAAAGTACAGATAACCAGAGAACCTTGAGTTCAGCAAGCATAGCCTAGAACACAGCCTAGTGTGTGTCCAAAGTAGCCTATGGTCTTAGTATGCCAGATTGTTCCATGTCCAGGTTCCATAAAAGTTTGGTATGTATGAGTAGCTAGAGGGAGAACACAGGTTGAACGACAGGCTTGCTTAGTATTACCTGGAAATCATTGTTTGTTTCTAGGCATGGAAGAAATGGGGATTGACACTGTGTAGGGACACATCAGTGGATAGCAAATGCATTGGGATTTCATGCATCACTCCTTAGTGCTCCAGGAGCAGAGCTGGAGGAGGCAAGGAGTAGACTGTAAAGCATATATGAGCTGCAAGTGTCTACTGCTGCGAGGTCTCCGGGGTCAAATCAGAACTTTGTATGCAATGGTCTCCAGCTACACACAGCAGGAGGAGAGGCTTGGCAGAAAATGCACTTTAGGGCAAGAGCCAGGAGGCAGTGCTGCAATACCAGCACGTAGTACGGGTGTATTAAGAGGAAGTCAGAGGATCAAGTTGGAAGGAAGTTCCGGCAGGGCAGCTGTAGCACCCAGATGGGCAAGCAGCCATCTTGGCCTGACTCTGGCAGTGCAGGGCTCTGCCTCCTGAGAACGAGTGGGTGTGAGCTTGGGAACTGACACTTGGACAGTAGCCCATGGGAATGAAGAGCCAGGCCTGGGGCACTGGGGCTTGTTCTCACTGTACCACAGAGGCAGCAGTGGAAGGAAGGGGCAGGGATTGCACCTAAGCTTTCCTATGTGCCCAAGTCAGGGTGTTCCTGGTGGGTAAACTGAGGCTTCTCTGAACTAGAAAGCTTACTGGAGTGCCCAAAATGCTCAGGGGCACTAGACACCAGCCAGCTTGCCTGCTCAGATTCTCCTGCCTTTCCCCATGAAACCACAGTGCCCTGGTCTAGAATCTGTTCACACTCCATCTTCCTTATTATATAAAAAGCCTACACTTTGGACTGAGAGTTGGACAGAGATGTCCATGGGACATTTGAAGGGATCCCGTAGAGTTCTCTACTCTGTCTTAATGCAATGAGGAGGAAATGGCAGTTCAGAGATGTTGACAGGCTGTTCTGAGGTCACTCAGTAAGACAGTAGTGAAGTCAGGATCCGAACCAGTCAGCCCTGCTGCCCCTTGCCTTCTGTCTCTACATCTATCCATTTTTCATCCTTGGGCAGGCTCAGCATGGCACTACTGCCTAGGGAACATCAGCAGAAGCAGACATTTAGAGGCTATCAGTATCTTGAAGTACAAACTCCTCAGGGGCAGGCTGTATTACCAATGAATATTTCAACAGTGTTGAGACTCCATTGAGATACCATAAGGATGGCACAGGTTCCAACTGTCTTCCTGCTAAGATGAGGGAAACACAGGTGTGGAGGATGTCCACGGCCTTCCATGGGTCTCTTATCTGTCTCTTGGTTGGCTGGGGATCTGGGGAATTGTGCCATATCTATGCTTGCACCTGCAGCACAACCACAAACTCCAGCATGGAGTTGGCATTCAGCAAGTATTTGTTGAATGACTGGCTGATTAACTGGATGGTTGAGAACCATCTCTCAAGTCAAGGGTGAGACAGAATGGATTGGCTAGGACTCCTTCCTCCTCCTGTATTACACACATTGTAGAATCAAACTCTCTCTCTGGAGGGATTTGGTAATTTTCATGGTTATCATCTGTCCCTTTAAACAGCTACTCTCTTGCAAACCCTCAGCTTGGTGAGGGAAGCCCCTGCCCCAGCGTGTTAGTACTGACTTACTCTGTCCAAGAGCCATTTTGATCTCCAGGTTGCCAACTTTAAGACTTTGGCTTCTTTTCCTATGCAAGTGCTCTTGGGCAGGTGAGTTGATGTTTCTGGCTTTGGTTTTACCTAAAATAAGGGCAAAGGGGATGCATGAGGTACCACACAGCACTGGCTCCATCACAGGACTTGAGCTGTCATTCCCCAAAGAGCTTGGGAGAGGCCTGGCCCCCTTCCATCTGCCAGGCAAGCTTAAGCAGGCTGTGGCTGTCTGCCCACGTTCCTTTGTTTAGGAACACAAAGGAGTGGCACGATAATGAGGCAGAAAGGAGAGGAGTCCACAACGCACCAGGCCAACCCTATTGGATAACACTTGCCTTCTCTTGCCTTCACCCAGAACTTAGTTATTTAAAGTGCAGGAGGGAAGCCAGAATCATCTGCTCAGTGTGCACTGATAGGGTTTATAAATAGCTGGGGATACTGTGGGAGGCAGTGTAGAAGGACCCGGATGCCCACAGTGAGCCCTGACTCACTGCGGTGGGACACGGCTTGTGTGTTATCCTGTTCTCTCTCTGGTAACTCTTCAGGAAATTCATGTGTCTCAGCTTCTAGAGGAACAGCACTGTGGCCTCTTTACAGGTTCCAGTGATGTCAGTATCGTTGGGTTTGGGAATGATGGCAGCCTTTGGAGACCAGCAGATTTATTTGGGTTCTGGTTTTGACTCATCTGACAGGTGTGACTGTTGGCTAGATGGCCAGGCTCCTGAGGTCCTCCACAGCCTCTATGCATGAGACTTCATGGACAGGTTGCTGAGAAGATGGCATGAACTGAAGCAACCTCCTTGGTCCTTGAGACCACTTGATAAGAGCTCATGGCCCACTCTGGTGAGACAGGCAGGTGTGTGTGTGTGTGTGTGTGTGTGTGTGTGTGTGTGTGTGTGTGTGTGTATGTGTGTATGTGTGAGAGGTTCCACAGCAGCAGTGTTTGTAGGGGTCTGAAGATTATCTAAGGTGTTACCCAAGAGATGACAGTCATGGTGAGAGGGGCAAAAGGTGACTGAGCAATGTACTGACACAGGAAGGTGCTGCTCTCTCTGGAGTCTTTGAAAAGTAACATGCCAAAGGACAAACTTTATTATTATTATTATTATTATTATTATTATTATTATTATTATTATTATTATTGTGATTATTTAGTTCCCTTATTGTTGTCCAGTTAATTAGCTGGCATTTTGGTTTCCTCCATCAGTCTAGACTGCTTGCAGACTATTTGCTGTCAAATTCTTTCTCTGCTCTTGCCATGAGGGGAGTCTATATGTCATGTTAGCAAGTCAGACTGACACTCCAGTTCTCAACGCCATGTCAGACCCTTGGAAATTCCTTATCCCGGAGTTTAATGATACCCATGCCTTTGACTGAGCTCAATCTTGGAGAAGCTCAGGGAAGGCTTCTTTGCCTTTTGTGGGATGTCAGCTGTTGGCACATCCCATAAAGTTCTTTGGGAGGAGCCGAGCATAGGCATTTATCAGCTTAACTTGCAAACATTCTCTTGGATGCAACCCCATCACTGGATTTGCTGCTAGCTTTAGTTGAGCTTTATAAGCTGACTGAGCACCCATTCCTCCACCTCCTGGACTTACCAATGGGTTTTGCTACATGGTCAACATAGAATTATCCATAAACCCGCATGTCCTCTCCCTACATCCCTTTGGCTCCTGACTTATGAAGTCACATCTACCTTCATGTTTCCTCTAATCTATCACTTTTTTCTTTCCTTGTCCCTTCCACTTAAGTCTCATCTCCCATCACCTTAGCTGCTCTTCTATATCTTCTTCCCCAGTGACTTCCTCATTCCTGCATCTTGCTCTGTGAAGCCCAGCATCACACACCCATGGGTCAGAGTGGCTGTCTTGAATAGGACATCTGACCACACACACATCATTTCCCAGTGGCTTCCTCTCTTCAGCTGCTCACTACCTCATAGAGCTTGCAAAATGATGTAACTGTCTTTTATGTGAGGGGTTCTTACTATCCATTGTGTGGTGACCATGCCACTCCTCTTGTCTTATGCCTGCCTACTTCAGATCCACTGAAGTTTCCCATGCTGTACCCTCCCTACTCACCACATTCCCTAGACACTCTGTTTTTTGTATTTCCGTAACTTATTTGTGCTGGCCCCTTGGCTTGAGTAGCTTTCTCTGAATAATTACTAATGTACCCCAACTACTTTCATGTGATGCCTACTCTGTCTGTAACATTCTCCAAAACTCAATTTGTTTGTTCTTGTCTGTAAAATGGGCAAGACCAAGTCAGCGGCACAGTGAAGACTGCCTGAGATGAGACAGTGGGCTGGTTGGTCTATTAGAAGTGCTCAATAGATAGCCAGCAGCCTGCCAGCCTGAAGTCCAGAGATGATCCCAGTGGCAAGGATTCTTCTGTCTCTTTCCCATCAGGACACTTGAGTGTGACAGCCGTATGTCACTCTCAGTTAGAGAAGATTGAGAATAATTGGCATCTATTAGGCAAACAGCTCATTGATATTTGGCTTCATGAGGTTGTGAAAAATTGGAGGAAGAACACTGATAGGCCTAGAAAGTTGTATTTGAGAAACTAAAACCAGAGGATATGAACCCTCTTAGAATCAGGGTTTTAAAAATAAGAATATATAGTTACTTATGAAGATTTTTTTTTCATGGGCCAGTGCTTTAGCCAGGCATCTCTGTGTGGAGACAGACTGTCAGTGGCACAGACAGTGGTACAGCAAGAGGTGGACCATCAGGTCTGTGGGATGAAGCTGCCCTGGGCAGTTACTTGGGAGATGTCTGTTAATTGCAGAACAAGAATAATAATTTCTGTTCAACTTCTGGTACTGGGAGTTGTTGGTCACTTTAGAAACATGAAAGATAAGGAAGCATACACAGGAAAAAAGAGGGGAAGTCACCCGACCCAACAGCAGAACTTAGATGGGCATGGGTTACAGTCCTGTCTCTGTGCCAGAGTTTCTTTTTCCTCAGTACAGGAAAACTATAGTGGAAGCAGAGGCAGGGGCTCTTCTGCTCTGTCGTGGAGTAGGGGCACCTCCAAGATAATTAAGACTTTTTGGATGATCTCCATACAGGATGTGTGTGGTTGGATCCCTACCATTCTTGACTGTACACTGTTAAAGGAAATCACAATGTGTGTTGAGCTTGACTCTGGAGGAGACAAGTATTTTAAATGAGTGCTGCCATACTCTGTATGGACCTCCATCATGGATGCTGATAAAGAAGCCATCTCAGCTGCCTGCATCCCGTGTGGAGGAAGCCATTGCTGGTTCCTGGTGACTTTAAGTGTGTGTGTGTAGGAGGTCTGGATGTTGGCAGATCTTAGTTGAGTTTGCCTCGGATATTGTGGTTGACTTTTACTGTGGGACTGTGTGGCACGGTCTCCTAAAAGCATGCTGTATTGTTAAAAGAAAGAATGATATGGGCGCTTATCACATCCGTGAATAACAAGGCATCTTCCGATTTTTATCACAGGACAGTTCCTCATAAATGCTAAAAATGGACAAACAGCCGAGCTTGGCAGGAAAAACAGGGGTCCATGAATCCTTTTGTTTACCCATAAAGCCACAGGGCTCCATGACCATGGAGTCATACAACCTCATGCATAAATGATCACTCCATGGCCAGTTAGTTCCTCATCCAATCATTCAAGTGTTGCTCATTGTAACTGTTCTAGGGCCTGTTTGTCCTGAGCCCCTGCCTTGAAAGCCATTGGCTTGACTCCTGGCTTCTCCTCTTTGTCACCATCTTCTAGCTCTCAGTACAGGGGACACTGCCTCCATAGACCTTTCTGAAACCTATCTAAGCCTCTCTCTACTCAGGCTGTCGGGATCTCCTCCCCATCTTCCAATTAGCAACCAAATGCCTCCACAATGATGTTCCTTGGACCCCGCCCCCATGAATGTTCAACACACCTATCACCAGCTTTCATCACCATCTCCCCTGTAAGTCTCTCCCCTGTGCAAATGACTGTACCAATCACTTAGTGACAAGCTCTGTAATGACCGTTGTCCATCATTGCCTAGCCATATTTCTCTAATGTCAAGCCTGAGGCAGTTTGCAAACACACTCACTCTTGGTGCCTGTGTTTGAGTTCAGGACCTAATTACCCAGTGCTGATTTAATCAGTCTTGGTCATCGGGTTCGAGTTCTGTGCTCCCCAGTCACCTTCTACTCCACCTCCAACACTGTGCCATTTCTAAGACACAGAGCTGTGAGAAGACCCCCAGTCTTGTCCCACCCTAGTCTCTGTGTCTCAAGAATCAGGTTGTAAACATATTAGCATGGTGTTCTGGTCCTTGAAAATCCCTCTCCTTATAATCTCATCTTTGGAATTTCCTGCTGTCACTCTTTCTGCAACCTATTATCCTCAGAATGGATTCTCTCATACACAAATATATATGAATATATTCTGATATACAAATGCATGTATTTAAATATATGAATGCATTCATCCATAAATATAGATGAATTGGTCTGTGTGTTTTCCCCCTTTCTGAGTGTATGCAGTTTCCTCTGAGAGAACTGGACTTAGCTCTTACCATCTTGTCCAAGTCTCTCCCTTTTGGAAGAATCCTGGATCCCCTAGGCAGAATTCCTGCTTTTCTAAGGAAAAGACTTAGACTTTTGTATAGGATCTGCTTTTAAACATTTTTATTCTCTGTGCCAACTCTGACTTGAGAGTGTCCCAGATGCCCTGATGAGTCTCATGACTTGGAGATTGGGTCTGGTCTCTCACGTCTTCCCTTGCTTTAGGAGACAGTGTTGTGGAGTGGTTTTCAATATTCGCCCATTTTGGTGCAATAAACACCCTCGCTCTGTGTCTGGGAGACATTTGCCACTATCTCACAGCAACCCTAGAGGTGGGAGTGGCCTCTGGCTGCCTTCCCTTTGTGAGGCACAGACTGGAAAATCTACTCTTACTTTGGGATTTATTGTTTTACTGGAAGAAAAAAACAGATAGCTTTATTGCCCCATGTAGTGTCCCCTAATGCCTTCCCTGGGGCAGGTTGCATCATGTTTCAATGGTCAAAGAAAGTTGTATATTCAAAGCCAATGTCAGTGAGGAAGCCTTCTCCCTGAGGATAAAGAGCACTGTCAGTGATGATCATGAGCAGTCATGTACTGTGTTACTCTTTAAAGGTGAGGTGCACATAAATGGGAGTAACATACCACACTGCAGTGTGCATGCCAAATTCTGTGGCCTCATGCTGCTGAAAGGGACCTTAAAGAACTCAGTGTCTTTCCTCATTTGCTGAACATTTGTCATTTCAGATCACTCAGCATTTGAGACTACTCAGTGTGGGGACTCTACTTTTGGTGTCTTGGTGAGAACAGAGCTTAATTGATCAGATTTCTATTAGAGAAGTCATCTTGGGTCAGGTCTGAACTTGGGCTCCATTGACCAGAAGGTAGCTTGGTGTCAGGTACTTTGAGTTTTGGAGGCCCTAGTGGCTGCTGTGAAGGTCACAGAGCCTAGTGCCTCCAGCATTAACCATGTTTAAGAATCATCATCATCGTCTGCTCAAGTAAGACTTGGTGATATCCTTGGTGGCTTGATGGAGACTGCTTTTCTGCTTCTTCTGAAATCCCTCAAGCTTCCCAATGTCCTTTAGTCTCTTCCTTTTGTTGGGCAGACCCATAGGTCACCTGAGCTGAAGGCAGACTCTTTCTAGGTTTTTACCTGCCTTATAATTTTCCAGTGTTTGCTAACTTTGATCTCTGTTAATATTCAAAGAGTCCTTGAAAGGCTCTGAGGAAACTTAGAGCGGGTGAGTGTGTGTGTGTGTGTGTGTGTGTGTGTGTGTGTGTGTGTGTGTGTACCAGCTTATGTGGGAACTATTATGGAGAGATTAGGGGTGGGGGAGATTTATGGTCCAAGTTAAGGAAGAGGGTGCCCCTAAGGTTTCCTTCCCCAAAGAGCGCCCAGTCACCATTGGTTATCACTATGATAAGAGAGGGAAAAAAGCTGGACCATTCACCTGGGCAGTCAGTAGCAAGGCCACTTCCTAATGGATGTAGCCAGACAACTAGTCCCAGATGTGCTAGTCATGCTGGAGACAACTAGTCTCAGATGTGCTAGCCGTGCTGGAGACAACTAGATGAGAAAGGAAAGACTTGCTTCCTAACATACAAAAGCTTCATTTGTCAGTTTGGTGGCTTAGCTGAAGGCCTACCTGGCTCCGAGTCATGTCCTCTGTGATGGATAGAGTGGTGTATAGAAACCTCATGATATGGGTCTCTCGTGGCACAATTGGTCAACGTATATGAACATGACTAACAGATAAGAAGCCGGCCCATCGATCTCAGCCCATGACAGTTCTGAGGACCCACCCAACTTGGGAAGCTCTCACAGATCCTCCTGCATGGAAGTTAACTCTCCAGCTGCCCAGGCCTGCTTCCTGCTTTTACACAGAGACAGTTCCCACAGCCTTCTCTTAGGAACCTCCCGCTACCTTTGTTCTTCAAAGGCTTCCCCTCCAGGAAAAGTCCTGGCCATCTCTGTTAAGGTTCACTCACTGAATGGTACAAACTGACCTGTCAGAGAGGCCTAGGTATGTGTCTAGGTACAGGAAGAATGGAGCAGGCCTCTGGCCAGTGTCTGGGGCTCCCACCAGTATATGAGAGTGTAACACCAGGTTGTGTCACTGGGATGTGTCTCCTGCCTTTCTATTTGCTCCCTGGGTGATCCGAGGCCAGGCTTGAACCCCTCTGTGCTTCAGACCTCTCCTCTGTAAGCTGAAGAAGATAACTCTGCCTGCCTCTCAGTGTGTAAGGATCTCAGTGTGTATGGAGAATCTGCTGTGGCCTTCCAGAACAGTGCTAGGGTACATTAATAAGTTTCTTAGGTTTGCTTGTCAAAGACCTTACCTAAGAACTTTACAGGTCTCACACAGACAAGAAGACCGACCAGCCTTGACCCCTTGGGTTAGGTGCTTCTCAAGGTCTGTGCTGCCTTTTGTTCTCAGACCCTTTTGGAGGATCCTTTACTCCTGGGCCACCAAGTCGTTTCAGGTTCTCTCCTTAGCCATGGAAAGCTACCCTGGGCAGAATGCACAGTCCCCAGCTCAGTGCACTGCAAGCTTGGGTCAGCTTTATTCATATTTGTATAGCTGCCAAGAGGGGAGAGACTTCCAGAAAATTGGACTCCAGATCTTCCTGATCGCTGATGATCACACCCATCTTCCTGGAAATATGTCTTCTGTAGCCAGGAAAGGTGGGGCAGACTCAGGATGAGAAAATGTGTAGAACATCCTTCTCACAAGAGGACCAGGTGAGATGCCCAAGGGAAGGTTGAGTATTGGGTGGGGAGGTGTCTGAAAGGCTGAAACAACATAAGCATGACCCTGGCTGGCCCTATTTGGACCTTTATGGGGACTGTCTACTGACTTCCTGCCCTGTCATAGTTTATTATGCCCCCAACATCTTGCCGCTTCCTGGGTCCATCACTTTGTCTCGGTGGGCCACACCAACCAGGATTTTGGCCTTCGCTCCTGTGTAGGAGTGACAAACCTGGAGAACTGGCAGCAGCTTTGTCCTACTATGAACAAAGGCTGCATTTGGGCTCCTTTCAGTTTGTCCTCCTCTCTCTCTGCCCCTTCAGGCATCATTGGTCTCCTTTTCCCTCTTGGAAGTCATGTGCCTCTGTCCCTCAGTGACTTCTGTCACCTGCGCCTGCCTAGAGAACTCATTAAACTCTTAGCCTCTGTAAGACAGTTGTATGCTGCTGGGTAGGCTCAGCTCTCTTTTGTGCCCTATGAGATTGCTTCCATTGGTAGAAGAGATCCAGGCTTGGTTTCAACTGAGGGAGCTGGACAAACCCCTCAGCTGCCACAGTGCCATCCTTAGTGTGGGAAGGAGACCACAGTGCTGGTCTGGCCGGTGCTGGAGGAGCAGGTACCTGGAGGCTCCGAGGAGAGCAGGCCAGGGCCAATTGTTTGTTTATTTGTTTGTTTGTTTGTTCTTGGTCTGTGTGCAGAGAAGATGGTAAACATAGTGCTCTCTACTGCCTCAAGACAGTGGGCACTATTCTCCTGGGCAACTGGAACATGGCTCTGACTGATGCTTGCAGAGGAAGCCATTTGTACTAGGCAAAATTTTGCAAACATGCCTAATTACGTTATTGCACTAGCTAACTTTGTATTGATGGAGACCAAATATGCAGGCCTGGGGTTCCTTAACCTCACATGGGCAGAAAACCATGGTGGCAGAATCTTCTGCCAGAGGATGTTGCTCACTTCTAAGCTGACAAGAAACAGAAAACCAGGAGAGTGTTAGCATATCTTTTCTTCATTCTTTCATCCCTTCCGGAGCCCTAGTGCATTGGATGGTGCCGCTCACATTCAGGGTGTGCCTTTCCTCCTCAATGTCTCGGAAAACTCTCTCACAGACAGACATTCCCAGAAGTGCACCTTGCCAGTCTCCCAGGAGATTCTGTAGTGACTCAAGTTGAAGATTAACCACCATAGTCCTCATCTATGTCCCTGTGTCTTCTAGAAGTTCCTTTTCTACATCTTCAAGTTAGTGATGGAAAATGTGCTACTCTGTTTCTGCTCGGCTAGAGGGCCTGCCTGCTCTGGATGTTAGCCCCAGACTTGTGTGTGGAAATCAGCCTCCCAGGGAAGGTCCCCAGACATCACCTCTACTACGGAGGCTGCAGAGCAGCAGCTGGAAATCCCAGATCCAATTAATAATTCCACAAAACAGTTCATTAGAATGCACAAGTGCTTAACTAAACAAAACCATAATCGAAGTTGTCAGATGTGATCCATGGTTGTGCTAGAATTTTCTCATTCACACATCATTTCCTCTACAATTTAGTTAGATAACAAACACCACTTAGCCCATCAGTGACTTTTTCAGCCATGAAACACAGTTGGTGTGGCATTGGATTACCAGCAGAGTGTGGGCTCTCAACTGGTTAGTGAGAAGGGTCCTGTCTCATCGGGACTCCTGTAGCCATCTCAAAGTCTGTCTGGCATTGAGCTGTCTGAAGCCTGGCCTTGTGTCTGAGGATGGCACGCTTCTTCTGGTGTCTTTAGGACGGTGTCATTATGGAGGTAGCTGTAGGGTACAACCCATCTCTGGAGCAGAGCTTTTTAACCAGGCCACAGGGGAAGAGAGAAAGCTTGCCACTTCCAGCATGTTCCATATCCCACTGTTCATACTCTATCCCTTAATAATGGGGAAAATACAGATTCCTTTCTTAGTGGGATCATTGCAGAGGCTTTTTGGTGTTCTCATGCTGGGTAGGGCATTTGTCAAGTCTTCTAAGGAGGAGATATTAAAGCCCAGGTGTCATAGAGAGGACCCTGAGCCACAGAAGCCTCACTCAGGCAACAAGTCACTCACAGAGGATGGGGAAGGGAATGGCTGCTTATAATGAGCCAAGTTCATGCAGCCCAGGGCCACAGGACACCAAGGCTGTTTATGAGGGACCCTTGGCCTCCTGCTATCCACAGATAACAGAAACAGCATAAATATCCATTTCAAATGATTAAGTTTAAAAGTGAGCACACAGGAGTGCAGATATCTCTGCATGCACTTTTTTCCTGTGGTCATTTTTTTCCTAAGTGAAGAAGATATTTGTACATTTATCTGTGGAAAGGGATTTTAGTTCTAACAGGGCTGAGAATCCTGTTAGGTTTAAGAGGCCAGTTTTCTGATCTTCCTTGGGCTGTCTACTGCCCTGGGCAAAGTGAGTTTCTAATGGCCTGTTTTACAGAGCTGGCCTCATCTGGGTGTCTCAGTTAACCCAGGATGCTTTAACAGAATATCGCCGTCTTGGCAGCTCATGAAAAACAGACATTGATTCCTTACAGATCAGAGGCTAGGCAGGTCAAGATCAGAGCACTGAGAGATTCAGTAGCTGGTAAGGCACTGCTTCCTGCTGCACAGACAGCCGCCCTCCCAGTGCAACCTCCCAGGGCAAAAGGGTAAGGGAGCTCTTATCAGTGGAATCAGTGTCTTCGTGAGTCCTCTTGCAGCAGCTTCTAGCCATCTTCCTCTCAGTAACCATCACACCGAGACCAGCATCTCAGCTTATGACTTTGGGTGCAATGAACATTTGAACATTTGGTTCATTGTACTTGGCCATATTTCAGCTCAGTTCGCTAGCATCAGCCAGAGCCCTGGGTTCTCTCTGCACTTGAACACATCCATACTCTGCCATGGTAGTGAGGACAGCATCCACGGTAAGAGAATTTTCCACATACCAGCACTTGCCCTGTATTCCATCTTGCCAAGCCATCAATATCCCTGAAGGACAGGGCTTATGGCCGGAGGGATGGAGACCCAGAGGGACTATTGTTTTTCATGACATCACAACACATCTCTAACTGTTTGGTTCTTGTTCACCTCTCTGCCTGTAGGAGGTAAACCCCTTATGAGCAAACATTGTCAGCTTTACTCCATGGGCGTCACATAGGAATGTAAGTTGTAGAAACCAGACTCATGAGCTTAGAGACTGAGGTTGTGAACCTGTCTCAGCCACTTATGGGCGTGACAGGTAGGTGGACTCAGATATGTCCTAGCCACCATGAATCCTATTGATTTTTTCTAAATTAAGCAAGACTATTACTTCTTGTCCCTTAGGCAATCATACAGACTCACAGTCATAATCGAAGTCATAATCACTGTGGCTCTGTGGCTCATGTGCAGGTCCTACAAGAACAACCTTATCTCCTCCTTGGGATGGCCTAGGAAGGGCTCTGCTTCTTGGTTTATAAATGTGTTTTAAAATGTATATGGTGTGTGTATTTGTGCACACATGTGTTTTTGTGTGTATGTCCATGTGTGCACACATACATGTGTATATGTGTATTTGTGTGTATGCATATGTGTGTGCATATATTATATGTATGCACATATGTGAGCATGTATTATGTGCATGCATATGTGTGTTTGTGCATGCATGCTTACACACGCATAAGTGCATTCACTAATATATGCTCTTCATTTTGTGCCCTTGGCTCTGGAATTATTTCTGCAGGTTATAGTTTCTTGTCCATAAGTAACCTGGTATCTGGATTTCTGCTGTTTTCTTAGCTGACTTGGACCTTTTTACATTTTGGCACCCAAAGAATTGTTGGGTTTCATTCTGTTTATTGTTTAAAATTTGAGTTTCTAGACAATTCAAGTTGGTAAACCACCTTTAAAAAAGTTGTTGGCTTGTGGTGAATGCACTTATACCTCATTAGATAAAAGAGCAGCAGTTTATTTAGAGAGGCCTCTCTTCTTAGGGAGATGGTTCAGTTACTACAGAATGCTTGCAAGATTGTTGTTTAAGGATTTCTTCTTCTTTTTTTATTAGGTATTTTCTTCATTTACATTTCAAATGCTATCCCAAAAGTCCCCAATACCCTCTCCCCCCACTACCCTACCCACCCACTCCCACTTCTTGGCCCTGGCGTTCCCCTGTACTGAGGCATATAAAGTTTGCAAGACCAAGGGGCCTCTCTTCCCAATGTTGGCCTACTAGGCCATCTTCTGCTACATATGCAGCTAGAGACACGAGCTCTGGGGGTACTGGTTAGTTCATATTGTTGTTCCACCTATAGGGTTGCAGACCCCTTTAGCTTCTTGGGTACTTTCTCTAGCTCCTCCATTGGGGGCCCTATGTTCCATCCAATAGCTAACTGTGAGCATCCACTTCTGTGTTTGCCAGGCACTGGCATAGCCTCACAAGAGACAGCTATATCAGGGTCCTTTCAGCAAAATCTTGCTGGCGTATGCAATGGTGTCAGCGTTTGGAGGCTGATTATGGGATGGATCCCCGGGTGTGGCAGTCTCTAGATGGTCCATCCTTTCCTCTCAGCTCCAAACTTTGTCTCTGTAACTCCTCCCATGGTGTTTTGTTCACAATTCTAAGAAGGGGAACTCCACATAAAACCAGAGACACTAAAACTTATAGAGGAGAAAGTAGAGAAAAGCCTAGAAGATATGGGCACAGGGGAAAAATTCCTGGATAGAACAGCAATGGCTTGTGCTGTAAGACTGAGAATCAACAAATGAGACCTCATAAAATTGCAAAGCTTCTGTAAGGCAAAAGACACTGTCAAGAAGACAAAAAGGCCACCAACAGATTGGGAAAGGATCTTTACCTATTCTAATTCAGATAGGGGACTAATACCCAATATATATAAAGAACTCAAGAAGGTGGACTCCCGAAAATCAAATAACCCCATTAAAAAATGGAACTCAGACCTAAACAAAGAATTCTCACCTGAGGAATATCGAATGGCTGAGAAGCACCTGAAAAAATGTTCAGCATCATTAATCATCAGGGAAATGCAAATCAAAACAACCCTGAGATTCCACCTCACACCAGTCAGAATGGCTAAGATCAAAAACTCAAGGGGACAATAGATGCTGGCGAGGATGTGGAGAAAGAGGAACACTCCTCCATTGTTGGTGGGATTGCAAGCTTGTACAACCACTCTGGAAATCAGTCTGGCGATTCCTCAAAAAATTGGACATAGTACTACCGGAGGATCCCGCAATACCTCTCCTGGGCATATACCCAGAAGATGTTCCAACCGGTAAGAAGGACACATGCTCCACTATGTTCATAGCAGCCTTATTTATAATAGCCAGAAGCTGGAAAGAACCCAGATGCCCCTCAACAGAGGAATGGATACAGAAAATGTGGTACATTTACACAATGGAGTACTACTTAGCTATTAAAAAGAATGAATTTATGAAATTCCTAGGCAAATGGATGGACCTGGAGGGCATCATCCTGAGTGAGGTAACCCAATCACAAAAGAACTCACATGATATGCATGTGCTCCCTGATAAGTGGATATTAGCCCAGAAACTTAGAATACCCAAGATACAAGATACAATTTGCAAAACACATGAAACTCAAGAAGAACAAAGGAATTTTTTTTCTTAATGTGTGTGTTTTACCTGCATGTGTTTATATAACATATGTATGCTTGTAGTTCCTACAGAGACCAGAAGAGGGCACCGTGTCCCCTAGAACTGATGTTACAGAACTGATGCCACCACATGTGTGCTAGGAGTGATCCTGGGTCCTCTGCAAGAGCAGCACATACTACTAATTGCAGAGACACCATTCCAGCTCCATATGTAAGATTCTTAAATGCTGTGGGGTCATGAATCCCTCCATGGAGCTGGCGTTAGAGGTGAACTGCCCAACGTGGCTCTGGGAAATGAACTCTGGTCCTCTTCAGGGGCTCCTAACCCCGAGCCATCTCTCCATCACCTGATTTGTAGTTTGTGGAGATAATGGCTGTGTCATTAAAAGGTGAAATGACTTCTTTATGGTCACATAACTAGTGACAGCTATTGCTGATTCTAATGTCGCTCCTTTGGATATAATTGACTTGATGCAGTGTTCTCTTCAGTGGAGGGCAGCTTTGCTCCTTAAAATGGATGCATGTCTCCCCATGGCTGAGTTACCTACCTCAGCTTGGGTTTTCCTCTGGGCTCCTGGCCCTGCATCCTTCATGATCAACCCATCAGACTTTGCTTCCTCAGATCCCCACTTTGCTCGAATTCCTCAGGTTTTCTAGGCTTGGGCTCCTGGCCTAGGCCTGGTGTGTCTCCCTCACACCATCCTAGTGTCGAACGCTTTCTATCATCTCTCCTGGGTCTCCCAGTCTCCTCCCACTATCAGATGGAAACAAAAGGCCAGAGCTTAGGCTGGCTGGGAGTCTATTAGAAATATATATGGCTTCTGTGGGTTTGCCATTTGTAGGGCAACACTAAGAATACAAGGCCAGTGACTGGCAGGCACAATCCCATTCATGACAATGCTGGGCAATGTGAAGGTTCACACGTAGAAAACCAATCTCTCTGAGATTGCTGCTCTTATCCACACTCAGAAATGCCCGGACCAGTGACCCTTGGCCACACTGAGGTCATCCAGTCATCGCCATTGTAAAACCAATGCTCAGGGGGCTGCTTCCTGGGGGACACTGCCAAGAATGTCACTGGATAAAGAAAATGTGTCTCACTGGGCCAGGGAGTTGGCTCAGTGGCTATGCAACTGTGAAGGCCTGAGATCAGATCTCAGCACCCACAGAAAATCCTTGGTACAATGGCACACATCTCCAGTGCTGGGGAGGGAGAGACAGGAGATCCTGGGGCCTTGCCCATCAGCTAGTGTAGCCAATTGATGAGCTTAAGGTTCAGTGAAAGATCCTGCCTCAAAAAGCCAGTGTCACCCAGTGTCAGTGTCTACCAACTCTGGCCTTGATATATGTATGCATGTGTACACACACACAGAAGCATGCACACATTGTATATATCACACATAGAAAAATAAAGGAAAGATGAAGGAAGGAAGGAAGGAAGGAAGGAAGGAAGGAAGGAAGGAAGGAAAAAGGGAAAGAGAGAAAGAAGTCCCTACCCTTCTAAGTGCAGACATCTGTCATCGTGTCAGAAACAACTGCCCTAAAGATTCAACCTTGGGTACATGATGGCAGGCATGAGCTGTGGGATTCTGAACACAGGTCTGGGTCAAACATCAATGCTAACATTCTTTCTGTGACTTGAGGTGGGTGACTTCACACCTCTGAGCCTTGGTTCCTGCTCTGTAATGTGCACTGGGTCAGTTTAGGGGAAGGTTCTCATGAAGGGCAGATATTTTTTAGGAAATTCGCTTTTCTATCCTGGTTCTTTCCCTTGGAATCCAAAGATTGTCACAGAGACAAGCTTCTCCGTTGGAGGCTTCTGGTAGCCCACAGAGGTCAAGCACAGAGCGCTTGAACCTTCTACTAGCATTGGCACCATTGTCTGTGACTCATTCGAGCCTGCTTCACCTTCCTGGAGAAGTCCCAACAAAGTCAAGGGGGACCCTGTGACTGCCTAGACACAGATTCCTGTCCACTTACACCAAGCAAACAACAACCTTTAAAACTTTACAAAAAATAAATGACGTTCCCCTGAGAGCAGTCCCAGAAGAAATGTCATTGGAGTCATAAAACTGTTTTGCTGTGACCTATGTAAACGTCCCAGGAAATAAACTGACTTCCTGATCATTCGGTAAAGTCTCCTGTCTCTTGTCTTGAGGAAATTGGATTGAATTACTTGAAAAGCCAATACCTGAAGCTTGGCAGGGAAGACAGGGCTCACTCTGTGCTGAAGCATGGAACATTGCTATGTGTTAATGTCATCGCTCTGAATGTGCCAATCAGAGTCTTTCACGGGACTCAGGCAGGTCACCCATGTCTATGGAAGAGGCAGACCCTGTGGCCATCAGAGGCTTGAAAAAGCTAGAATTAGATTCTGATATCACTCGGATGCTTCTGATGGGAACTTCTCAGAATGGAGCAAGGAAAGGAAAATCAACAGAGGGTGTACCAGCCCTTGGTAATGTGCCAAGCGTGGCTCCCATTACGTTCATCAGCCATCATATTTACACCTCTCTATCCTGTGAGGACACATTGTGACTCCTGTGTTGGAAGGGTGAGCTGAGCCTCAAGGGTGTGAAGTGTTTTCCGTAGGGTCACACAGGGAGTGAACACTGGTTCTCTATTTGAACCCAGGTCCACATACCTGTGACTCAATGCAGCCCACTCTTCTGTCCACCAAGATGTCCTTTTATTCCTGACATATTTCTGGGGTCTAGAGTAAGGGGAGTGTTGGCCCTAGGCTGGTAAATCTACATAAAGCACCATAAATAGCTAGCATCCGTTTCGTTCGCAGTTCTCATGCTGAGGGTATATGGAGACACTGTATGTGTGGGCTTTCTACATTGACACACAGACACATAGCACCTAGGTGACAGAGGAGTTGATGCCGTCATAGGATGAGGCTTAGATGCTTCCTTCTCCTTACTGGAATGTGTATCCCAGTGTCCCTTTGATTGATGGGCTGAGAGGGGAGATGGAGTGGGGGTATTACCACTGGGTTAAGGCACATAATGAGCCCAGGGCTTAGGCACCACCAAGCTAGTCATGGCACCTGGCAGACACACAGTTCCTGCACAAACTACTGATTTGGATAGAAACTCTGTCACTTAAATCATGTTGAGTAAAGTTTGAGCTGGTATGTACCATCATAAGGATGTGGCTAATTTACTGTCATTGCACTGGGTCAGGAAAGATCTATGTATGCCTCTCTGTGTGTAGTGTGTGTTTGTGTGTGTGTTCTTGTATGTATATTTGTGCTTGTGTTTGATGTATGCACCTGTGTGTCTATGTGTATCTATATGTAAATGTGTGTGCCTGTGCTAAGGTGTGGTATATATGCCTGTGTGTATCTGTCTATGCATGTGTATGTATGTGGTGTATGTACGTCTGTGTGCATCTGTGTGATGCGTGTGCATGTGTGTGTGTACATGTGTTGTATGGTGTGTGGGTATCTCACTCGAGTATGTTTCCATTCACTGGTATACTTCCGCCACCTCCAGCTGCAAGCTGGAGAGAGAATCTGTGGTGACAAAGCACGCTGAGCGACTTCCTCAAAACAAACAAACAAACAAACAAAAAAAAACCAATAAAACAAACATCCTGCCTCTTGGCAGATTTGGGTCAGACAGTGTCTGACAGCTGTGTGACATGGTCAAGAGTACTCAGCGACAATAGACAGCTCCACACTGCAGAGGGTCACATGCCTCTCAGGCTGAGGGCTAGAAATTCAGGCCTGAACCTATCACAGGGCAGGAAGGTCCAAATGAGTGAACGGGTGACTTTAGGAGTCAGGTTGCGGGGAACCCAGGGCCACTGGGTCCTGGGGAGATTTACGAACAGGAATCTTCCTCTAGATTTCTGTGTGGGCTTCAGGTCACCGTCCCCACTAGAACCAGAAAACTCATGGGGATAATATGAAAATATATCAATGTCTACATATGTATACACATGTGGACATATGTGTGAACATGCATGTGTATACACACTATTGTGCTTTGGGTGTGAAATATTGCCCTAGTCCCACATTTTGAATACTTGGGCCTCAGTTATTCTGGGAAAGTTGCAGCATACTTAGGAGCTGGGCCCTTCTGGAAGAAGGGAGTCCCTGGGGCGCACCTTGAGGTTTCCTCTGCTTCCTGGTTGTATAGAGGCAGTGTGAGCAGCCTCCTCAGCCACTGTTATGCACAAAGTGCATCACAGCAGGATCCATTCTCTCACATTCACACTCACAGAAACCCTTCCTCCCTTAAGTTGCTATTGCCAGGTGTTTTGTGACAGCAACTAGAAAAGCAAATGAGTCATACACCTTGTGTGTGTGTGCACACAGTATCTTCTTAGGCTGTTTGTACAGAATGCCAAGAACCACATGGCTTCAAACAGTAGGTATTTGTTTCCTGTAGATCTAAAGGCTACAAGTCCAGAATCAGCATGCTGGCATGCCTGGGGTCTTGTGGGGACAGACTGTCCACCTCTTCATTATATCTTCACATGGAGGAAAGAGTTCACGAGAATTCTCAGCTCTGTCTTACAAGAGCAGTAATCTACTTCATGATGGGTTCCACCCCCATGATCTGGTTACCCCTAGAATGTCTGCCCTCAGATACTATAACACCAGGATTAGATTTCAGCATGTGCATTTGGGGTGAGACACTCAAAAATTCAATCCAGACTATAGTGGGTACGTGCATGTGCATTTTCTGGGTATAGCCCAATTTCCTTCTCGGATTTTCTAGGAGGTGGGTCTTCTGGAAGGAAGAGCTATTGCATGAGTTCAGTATCCCCAGGGCTGGCAGGGTCTGCTCTGGGGAGGGGAACTGGCTCAGCTCAGCAGATGCTTCACCTTGGCTGGGGGACTCATCAGCCTACAGCCACTTCTCTGTGCAAATAAGCATATAAGGTCTGAGTCCCTCGCTGTATGGTTAGAGTAATGGGCTTCATGAGTCACCCCCTGTGTGAAGCTAGGTCACCTAGCTTTTAGCAGATTCCATGGCTGCTGTTCAGTTGCAAATGATACCACCCTTGGAATCCCACCCCAGTATAGTCATTTGCAGAGGAAACTTCACTCAGCCCAAGAGGAGGAGCAAACTGGATTTTAAATTTCCCGAGACACTCCCCCCCAGATTGGGGGAGGCTGCACTCCTGCCCCCATGTTACCTGGGAAACATGTCCTTGTCATGTCAAATAGAAGGTGGCATGTGCTGGCTGTGACTGCATCTTCACACAGAGCTCTGGAGTGGTGTGAGGGAGCTGCAAACAACTGGTTGGGGCAGGAGGGCTGCAGCCCAAAAGACACACCCTGCCCTGAGGTCAGAACTCAGCTGGCTGAACTCCAGGACTGTCCACTATCATCAAAGTCTATCTTTGCAATGACAGTGCAGTGTGCCAGATCCTGAGATTGACCCCAAGACCACAGCAATGCCCTTTTTCTGAACAGCGATCACAGCTCAGAAGAGGTGGCCCGTCAGGTCACATGAGATAATGTAAAAAGCAGTTCTATGGCACCAGAGCTCATTGTGGGCGGGCACGTCCATCTGTTTCTTGCACTGAGCTGAGACATAGATTTCAGAAGTAGACTAATAAATGTTCTGCACTTCGTTAGCACCCAGAGGGGCTGCATCCCCAGTGTCTGCTAGGAAGCCTGGGATTCATGTACTTAGGTTTGTGGAAATAACCTGACTAGAAACCCCAGTGAAGTTAGACTTTCAGAAAGCAGAAATTCAGGACAGGGAGCTTTAATTACCCCGTTCATATCTAATGCCTTCCATCTGCCCAGGAGGGCCTCGGAGAGGGTGCTGAGACAGCAGCTGCTGTCATGCCATGTTGTGTGCACTTGGGTCCTGGCAGACGCCTCACTACCATTGAAGGAGGGTCTCCTGTTGTGGAAATTTGAATAGCTTAGATATCTTAGTGTGGCCTCTGAGTCTTGCTCATGATAGTTTTGGGGGACAGGGGTATCCTTGTGGCTGGTCTAGTCACTTAATTGGGATTTTCTAGGCTATAGTGAGGTATTTGCAGTGTTTAGATGCTAAAGCCAAGACCCCAGGGGAGAGAGAAGAGAGACTCAGTCTTCAGAAGGCCAGTGGAGGACAATGGAATCTCCTGCTGTGTCCTTTGGCTTCTGAATGGTGCTGGGGCAAGATGAGCCCCATGTTAGTTACTTCTGTAATTGTGACAAGATACCCAACGTGAACAATGGAAGGAAAGAAGGAAGGATGAAAGGAAGGTAGGGATGAAGAGGAAGGGAGGAAGAAAGAGAAGGGGAGACGAAAGGAAGGAGGTATGGAGGGAGGAAGGGTGTGTTCTGGCTCACAGTTACAAGGGCACAACTCAATGGTAGGGGACTCGTGGCAAGACTCGGAGCAGCTGGCTACATGGCATGGAGCACCAGGAAGCAGAGGGTCATGGATGCTGGTGTGTCCAGCTCACCTTTTCCTCTCTGTTCAGTCAGACTCCAGCCTGGGAGGACACCACTCACCTTTTAGATGCATCTCCCCGCTTCAGTTAATTCATTCAAGCCTTGGACGTGCCACGAGATTTGTTTCCTAGGTTATTCTAGATCCAGTCAAGTAGACAGTCAGTAATCACCATCACACCATCACCGATGCACTGAACAGGATGCTCCACTGTTTGTCAGAGGGTAGCTTGGCCCACGCACTGGTCACAGGATGGTGAGGGTCTGGAAAACACGGCAGCAGGGTACAGAGCCTGCTCCTAGGCTCCATGGTAGTGGTAAAGCACGGAAGTCTGGGGATGCTGTTTCTAAGATGTGCTGAGGGCAGACTGTGGGAAAAGGAGAGACCCTTTTCTTTCCAAAGAACCAAACAAATACAAGTGGTGTGACTCTTGAGTTTTCTGTCATCTATTATGTACTTAGCAAACAGTTAGCATGTATGGTGCATTGTACTTGGCCAGCTGGGGCTTGGTTAGAACTCTAATAAACCCTTCCTTGGAGCCCATAGCAAGGATTAGGTTCAGAGATTTTACTCCTAGGAATCATATTGCTAACTTCTTCTCTTTCCCAGAATTAATTCAAAACAAAACTATGACATTTACACACTTTTAAGAACACCAATGGTTCTGACTTTCCCCATGATAACCACTGAAGTGTTCAAAAAGAAATGAAAGTCTTTAAGATTTTGGTGGTTAAACTTCATTGATATACCATTGGATACCACAGTTCTTATTTCAGTCATATGAGGGAACACACACACACACACACGCACACACAAACTTGCACCCAATGTCCTATTGTCACAAGCACAGAGAACTGAGATAAAGGGAGATCACATATTTAGCAAATGGTGTAGAAAATCAAACCTTTGGTCTTGGCCTTCAAATATCAGTAAGGTTTACCATTCGAAGATGGAAATCAAGACTAAGGGATCTGAATGAACAAAGGAGATGCACAGGAAGCATAAGAAGAAGCAGGGAACTTAGACTGGCATAAGAGGAAGCAGCCTACAAGAATGGGTCAGGGCCAGAACCTGCTAGCCCATGCCAGGGTGAGAGTGCTGTGCTCTGTGCCTCCTGAGCCTCTTGTTGCTATTGGAGATAAGTTTTCACCTTCAGAATATTCAGCCCCCTTGCACTGCACTTAAGAACATCCCCAGTGCTGGGGCGATGCCAGACTAATTGAGTGTTGGTAATTGTTTTCGCTGTGCTTTGATGTAATGCATTTTTAAAACGGATTGCTCTCCAGTAAGTGCTTCCATAAAGGGGGAAAAGGGCCAGAGGCTTCATGTTTCAGAGTGGGGTGTGCAGAGAGTACAGTGGATGAAGACAGGGCCTCTGTCCTCCCATCCGTGCCCAGCTCTGTTAGAATGAAAGTAACTGTAATGATTTAAAAACAAAACAATCAGCAATTTGGGCAAACAGGTCTTTTCATGGCCTCCAAGCAACACCCTGACATATTTATACTAATTACAAAGGGCCAGGGTAACTTGACAGGGAGGAATATCAACTTAATCAAGAGATCACATTTAGCAGTGCTGGTGCCGAGCTAGGCTCTCACTACATGACTTTCTGATGGAGTGAGAGGGGAAGGGCACAGAGTCACCTGTGGAGCCTTTCTGCCCCAAATCCCCAACCTGAAGATAATAAAGAGAAAGTCATCAGGCACCTGTATTTGGGACACCCTACAGCAGTTGGCAGAGATTAGAAATGTCAGCACTCTGAAAGATGGAAAGAGTATGTTTGCCCAGAAGGAACATTCTAGACCAGAGGAGACCCAAAAGACATGACAGCCCAGTGCAGTGTTTGACCTGAGATTAAGAGTAGGAAAAAAAAAACAAGGAAGAGCTGTAAAGGCCATTGTTGAGATATGTGAGAAATTTCAAACCGAATACATATTTAAAAACTGGTCTATCAGTGTTAAATTTCTTAGGCATGATAATGGTATTATAATAATATGCAAGAACCCTGATACTGATGATATATTTAGAGTTGCGGAGAGAGCTTAAACAATGGATTCATCTAGAAGGTTATTGCAATGTTCACTGTGCTATTATTACATCAAAGAGGTAGCAGCTTCTCACGTACCCCCAAAGATCAACATGCATGCTGAGAGCAGTGATCACAGACAGGCATGAAATTAACTTCACATGGTGTTAAGTTACCCTGGACCCAAACATACACAGGCCTTGCCTGATGGGAGAGATGTGTGTGCTGCTGTGGGTGCAACATGACTTTAGATAGTAGATGCTTTTGTTTCATTGATCTCTACTGCAAAACCAGAACACCAAAACCAGAACACCATCTCTTTCTCTCTCTCTCTCTCTCTCTCTCTCTCTCTCTCACACACACACACACACACACACACAGACACACACACACACACAAACCTGTTTACAGCCTTCAGGACAATAGTCCTGGCTGTCTTCTGCACTCACAGTATCTCAGAGAGCAGGGCTGCCATGTAACGCATGGTCAATAGGCATCACTGACTAACAACTTGGAAATTCTCTTGAAGCTTCGAGATTCAATGATTGTATCCATAGTTTCCCACATAACAATCATGAGAACTAAAGTACAACTGAAGTATGTGCTCAAAACCAAAAGGTAACTTTAAATAAATTGTCTCTTTATCCATGGCTAGCATCACAGGATGAATGTGGCTGCTGCAAAGGCCTCCATTCACAGTATCTTAGGTTCCATATATATTACATCTTTCTATGTGAACATAATTACTATTATCACTACTATTAATTACCGTTACTTTGATTCTCAAATATTTATCACATGTTTGATACTTGTTAAGTACTTTACAACACACACACACACACACACACACACATACATGTGTGCACACAGACTCCAGGAGGATAGGTTAGCAAAGTCACACAGAGCAAGAACAGAAGTAAGGTTTAAGTCCTCCCTCATGTGGCTTGTGTTCAGAGTGTCTACCCATCCAGGGAGACTGGTGTATATGTGGTTGATGTCTATGGGAACTAGGAAGGGCTTCTTCTTCCAATAAAGATCGGAAAGAGGCCACATGGGGCCTTAAAATGGCCACCTCCTTCATGCTTGCAGGTAATAAATGGAGAATAGGAGAACGGGGCATGGAAGCTGTGAAAAATGTTGACTTGAATTTGGGAACCTGCTTGGGAAAAGATCATAGTTCTGGGTAGCATCTTGTATCCTTTCTCCTTTTAAAAAGCTCTTACCATCCTCTATCAATCTCAGGGCCTTCTGTGTACCAGTGATCTGAGGGTTCAGGAAAGGCCATGGATGGCCTGGGGCTCAGGGCTTGCCCATGCACTCTTTATTGGTCTTCATACTCGAAGGCTTATCCTGAATTCATCTATTGTATCCCAAACACTACAGCTATTCCCCTGGATTTCAACCTTGTGATAGGCAGAGCTCCCTAAAACATAGATACTCTCCTTTGATGTTCAGGTTCCCCAAGCCCACCTTCGCTGGTCCTTTATCCACCAGTGTGATCATGACCTCATGGCCTCCACTTGCCAATGCAACATTCTTCTGGATGTGGCCATGCAAACTCTGCTTCCTCTGCTGCATTGGCATCTGCTGTAGAGAGAGGCTGTGATTAAGACTAGAAGCACGAAGCTGCAGGGACATTCCACTGAAAGGTGGTTAGGGAGCTGTGCAGGTGGCTCAGTTGCTAAAGCACTTGTGAAGGCATAAAGACCTGGGTTAGAGCCCTAGCACTCACATAAAACAGCTGGGCATAGTGGTAGGACTTCCAGTGCTGGGAGAGTAGAGACAGGCAGGTCTCTAGGACTCACTGGTTACTAACCTGGCCAAACTAGCAAGATCCAGGTTAGTGAGAGACCTTGTTCAAAAGACCAAGGTTGATGTCTTCCTAAGGAGTAATGTTTGAGGTTGACTCTTAGCCTGCATACATGTACACCCCTTCCAGTCCCACCCACTACACACAGCACAGGGAGTCCTCAGCTTCCTCTTTTATGTCATGGAGTCAGACATATAAATGCTTCCCTGCCACCAACATTGACAGAGACTGGGGATGTATTCTGAGAGACTGAAATAGGGAATGGAGTTGGAGACATTTGCTTTAAGTGAGGATTCAGAAGGGATACTAGCGATGGTTGAACATGCCACCTTATCAGTCCTTGTCTTCCTCTTGGCTTCTAGGACATGGGTAGATGGATCTTTGTACTCTAGTTAGATGAGAAAATTCCTTCCAAAAAGACCTAAAGAAAAGAGTAACGATCATAAAATGACCTATCCATGGTCCTGTGAATCCCATCATAATCAGCCAGGCCTGGGAAGGATTTCCCACCTTGAAGTAGGAGGAAATCAGGGATCATCAGACACTCAAAATGAATGAGAGATTCAGTATGTCAGATCCAGCACAAGAGCAGAAAAAAAGTCAGAGAAAAGAGTACACAGGGTACACATTATTCAGAGTGCTACCATCTTGAAAACTGTTCAAATAAACTGGAAGAAGTATGAATAGATATTGTGTGCGTGTAAGAAGAGTCTTTTTAATAAGAAAGACTGAGAGAGGAACAGACAGAGGAATCAAGAGTTCAAGGCCAACTAGGGCTCCACAATGAGCTCAAAGCATCTTGGGCTACATGAGACCCTGTCTCAAAACTAATCAACCCCACAAACACCCCTAAGAATTTAAATGTAAAAGAGAAAACATTATGTATAAAATAATATACATTTTTTATGTATAAAAGAAATGTACTTAGAACATCAGCCTAGGAGGTCTAACATATGGAAACAGGTGTACCCTATTCTGACCTTGAACTCTTGATCCTCTTACCTTACCCTTCTAAAATACTGGGATTACAGGGGCCCTGAACTACCCCCAGCTCTAGAAAGAATATTTAAAAGTAAGATTTGTAGAAGGATTTGGATAATATAAAACCTAAAGGTCTGTAAAGGAGAAGAAGGGAAAGAGGAAGAGAAAAGACAGGAGACGTTGAAGTGGAGAAAAGGAGGAAGAAGGAAGAGAGAGAAGAAATAAAAAGGAAAGCACATCTTGGCTGACATTTTCAGATCTCATGTCTTCATTTCTTTCTTAACTGCCCTGTGTGAGTGTGTGTGTGTGTGTGTGTGTGTGTGTGTGTGTGTGTGTGTGTGTGTAGCACATGTGTGGAGGTCAGAGGACAACTTGAAGGAATGAGTTCTTTGCAGCATGTAGCTCCTGGGGATTGAACTCAAGCCTTCAGGCTTGGCAGCAAGCACTTTTATGTACTGAGCTGCTGCTTCACCAGTGCACTCCCTTATTTGCAAGATGAGGGAAACAGTTATCTTTTTTCTTGTGGGCTTTGAGATAATTGCATGGTTCTGGTATAAAGTAAGTCTTCAATCAATATTGATTTCAACGATTTCTTCTCCTATTTTAATGAGAGACTTAAAAAAAAACAGACATTCTCAACAGTTAGAAAAATCTGCCCATTCCACACGAAGCACCGGTACCCACAGGACTGTCCGTGAATGATGGTGTGATGCTAGCTCTCAGTCACCAACCACCTTTGTCTTGGTTGTTTGCCTGTGTGTGTTTGTGATCCCAATGTATGAGGACAACCTGTGCCCCGGTAAGGCTGCTTGGCGGTCTTATGACCTGCAATTGGCCTTCTTTGTCTGGGGCACCTGATGCAATTCTATAGACTCCAAAATCTGACCTAGGAGAGGGGCACAGTCCTCTCAAGAGCTACTATAGCTGACCAGCTCTCTGCAGCCTATGGCCTTGTAGCTCTTAGGACATCCACCCCGAGTGGATGTTCTCTCAAGTACTTTTCTCTGCCTGCTAACTGAGGGGATTGTCTCCTTGGGATCTGGGAGACGGGTGGTCTTGAGAGTGTCTTGGCCTCCACTCTCCCAGCAGCACAGTTTACTCCCAACACAGTGATAAGGACTCTAAGAAGAAGGTTCCACCTTCTACCAGCAAACAGCAAAATAGCCGCACATATGAGGTTGATATTAAACATATTCATAGCTTTTCCTTTTACAAAATGCATGCTTAACTTAGATCTAGGAGTTTATATCAAGTCAATGTAGGGTTTGTGGTGTGTGTATGTGTGTGTGTGTTGTACATATATATATATGTATTTCTCTCCTTGTTAGAGAAGCTGTGTGCTGGGGCTCTGGGAAGTCAGATCATTTCAGATCAATAGATGAATCTTAAACTTTAATTTCAGATGCTAGCTGCCATCAGCTTGCTTGGCAGATTCTTTCATCAAGGGTCTCTCCCAAGGACCAAAGCAGCCAGATGGTTGTAGACATTGCAGGCGGCTGCCAGATGACTGGAGGAGGCCTCAGTCAACCATAATTTGTCCCTTGAAAGCTAAGCTGAGCTTTAACTCTTTGCCAATCTGTCCTGATGCAGCAGACACCTCAGGAGGAGGACTCCCTCGAAGGGGAGTCAGGGTGGTCAACTTCTGTGAGTTAGAGATGAGCTCAGGGTGAGTATTACCGGGCCCGAGATAAACCACTGGGCAGGGAGTGTAGACAGAGCTTAGAGACATATAGATGAAGGAAATGGGTCTGGTGAACTGAGATCATGGGGAGGAGGTGAGTTCTCAGGGGTGTGAGGGCAGGGTCACACCAGATGAGAACTTTTGCATATGACCAGAAAGAAGAGGGTGAAGCTTACAGAAATATAGTTTTATTGTGTTGTTGGGGTGTCATGGACCAAAGCTAGGAGATATGGCATTTGTGAGGTGAGGGAAGCTGACACGTATAATTGAAAGATGCCAATTCTTGTTACTTTGTAGTGATTGCTTAGAGTTTCTGGTTGAGCAGGTTGTTTCTGTGTGAATCTGCCAAGAGTGATGTTTTTGATTGCTTATGCACTGCGGGTGGAGTAGCCTTCAGCAAATAGGCACAGACATAGACAGTGCCCTCCTTGGGAGAAAGTATCTGTTCTGGGTGTCTCACTCTATTCCCTCAATGGGATCTGCTCATTTCTTATTTTCTGGTCCTTACCTGGGGTTGCTGTTTGTAGTATTTCAAAGGTATCCCATGACCCATCCCCGCAGACACTGGCTGGAAACAGCTAGTTGGCTGATTCTGCCAACTACCCCTGAGAACAGCACTAATTACTCATGTCTTCACTCCACCGGGCTTCGTCTTTCCCTGCAGGAGCCGTCTGTAGTGTGGCATTTCCTAGACTTTGCCCCTTCTTTCCTCTGCTTTCTTTGCACATCCAGATGTTAGCACTTACATCTTCTTAATCTTTCCGTTGTTGGTTCATAGACCTATGTCCTCCTTTAGCCTAGAAACCACTTATGGGCAGAATGTCCTCATTGAACTCAGAGTCACCATGGAGTACAGAATACACAGGACATGTCTGACACTCAGAAAGTGGCCTCAAGCCTAGCAGAGTGTCCTCTTCTGGAAGTGCTTTATGGCCTGAATGCTTTGTAATCAGCTTCTTGTTAGTGACAAAAAAGGTGACTATGTTTGAAGTCAGAGAGAAATGCATTCTTATGACTAGAACTCAGTAGAGCAGGATTGGACCAGGGACTGGCCAGTGTCAATATGGCCGATGTACTTTCTCACTGTGCTACCAGTCAGCTATGCTACCGGTCAGCTCGAGTCTCTCTGTAGCTTAAAGGTGTTGAGGGAACTGGTGCCATCGTCCCTTTACCCAGCACACCCTGAGAGCCTGCTATGTAGAGGTTCCGGGAGAATCCCAGGAGTTTATTGGAAAGGAAAACCCTGAAAAGGCAGAAATAAATGGCACAAAAGGAAATGTTTCTTTCATTGTTTTCTTTTATGTACCTAAGCCAAGAGAGAAGGGGCCAGTGCAAATGATGCTTTTAAAAATAAGGTCAACATGGTAAAATAGACTTCATGAGTCTCCCTGTGAAACTTTATTGTCATGTTATCCTGGGTGGGCATCGATAAGAGGAAGGGCAGGGTCCTGCAATGCCAGAGATGGGCCTGATCTCATGGCACTTGTAAGTTCAGCCTGTGTCCCTAAGCTGAAAGCTTGCATCAGGTGTACTTTTCTGTGTGTCTGTTGCTTACACACCCAACAGAAAGAGGAAGAGAGCTGGTGCCTGGAAATAAAGCAGGAGACACCACAGAGGACAGTGAGTTTCCCCACCACCCACAGGAATCCTGCTCTCTTGAAATGGTTTGAACCCAAATGAGAAAATTCTTCTAACTCCCAGGGACACTCCCAAATGATCTCAGCTTCTTGGAGTGATAGCTTTCTTTACCTTCTCTCTCTTCTTTTTTTTCTGTTCTTTCTTTCTTTTCTTTCTTTTTGGTCTATGAATCCAGCGTTCTGGTACAGTACAGGGCCATGCTGAAGCAGGCTGCCAAGAAGCCCGTGAAATGATAAGCTGATGGATATTGAATCTCCAGCTAGGAATCACAGGGGAAATGAGTGTCTGATTGGACTCTGGTAATGATGGGTGACAGCAGGAGATATTGTGTATCAGGCTATGACAGTGAGCTAGGCCCTCACATACATCTCTAGGCTTCCTAGCAGTCAAATTGGAAGCCAAGGCTCAGATGAAATACTGTACCCAAGGTTTCTAGAGTAAGTTATAGTAAGTGAGACCCAAACTGGCATTTGAAGTGCAGCCTCCTTTACTCCCTATAGCACTGCTTCTCAGCCTTCCTAATGCTGCAGCCCTTTAATACAGTTCCTCATGTTGGTCATGCCCATAAAATTATTTCATTGCTACTTCCTAGTTGTAATTTTGCTACTCTTATAAATCATATTGTAATTATCTGATATGTAGGATACCTGATATGTGATCGCCAAAGGGCTCACAACCCCCAGGCTGATAAGCATTGCCCTATAGTATTTTGGGTGAGTTTGCTGTCCATCCCAAGCTGGGATTCTGAGGTTTTGAAAGCTCAGACTATTCCCCTCCTCCACAGAAAAGGGGCTGTGGCTCACTGTGTGTGAGCGAGGCAGGGAGCACTCCTGTCCCATTAGCAGCTTGTCTTAGCAGATCTTTAGTGTCATGGTTTGAATCTGAACTCCACCGAGGCCTTTACTCCAATTCTTGTACTCCAGCTACAGCACTATTTTGAGAGTCTCAGCTGGCAGAAATAGGTTACCAAAGGCAAACCTTTGAAGGTGATGTCAAGTCCTTGGTTCCTATCATACTGTTTTCCATATGAGAAGCCTCTGGCACTTGTTCCCATGGCCATGAACTCCACCATGCCTTCCCTGTTGTGATAGATTGAAACCATGAGACAAAAGCAAGTCCTCTCTTGGGGAAGTTGTTCCTGGCAGTCACTGTCAGAGTGTTGTGCAGGGAATGGTTACACAGTTCACACACTCTGGGGGAAATGAAGTCAAACGAACGGGTCCTGTGGAGTAGGCCAGCCTCACAGGATACCTGATCTGAAAAGGAGGTCCTACCTCCTTTTCAGATGCTGAGAGCCTTGGGCTGGAAAGTTCTCTCTTTTCAGAGACAGTTAAGGACCAATTCAGCCACGCATGCCTCTAAGGTGGGGCTGTGCTTCTCATGACTGGCAACTTATTACAAATGTCACAACTTCTCTGCAGCTGGAAGGATAATTTTGCAGGCTCTGACTCTACCAGATGAGGATGTTTGTGCTTCGTTGTTGCTGCCGAGCCCACTCTTGTGTTAACAGAAACGATCAGGGGACGAGACCTCCATCTAGCAAACAAATGATTAACCTTCAAAACAGACACACACAGAGAGCCACAGTGGATGAATTATGCAGCAGGCTGTCCCTGCTTCGGACACCGGCCCACATCTGGTTTCTTTGCTCTGGCTGTTTCTGTAAACAGCCAGACTTTCTTATGTTTCCATCCTGGCTCTCTCTGACTGTTTTTCTTTACACATAAGTCAGCAGAGTGTGGCAAAGGCTTAGTGTGTGAGTTCCCAGGTAGCCCTTCCCCAGAGAGACTTAGGGACCAAGGTCCAGCAAAGGTTATGCATATTCCCTCCCTATGGCCTGCTCAGCTCAGTAACACCTCAGACAAACACAGAAGGCCTTTTTAGTCCTGCCTTTGGGGCCAAGTCTGTACACAGAAAGAAAGAAGAAGCGGCTACTGTTGGTTTAAGCCTGTTTGCAAGGGGCCCCCAGAGCACACAGATCCTGCCAGATCCTGCCAACCTCCCCTTTCCTTGGAGATGTATTTTATTTATGCAGGTGAAACCTCACTTTATGAGGTGCAGAGCGAGCTTAGGGGTGGCGCTTCATCTTCAGACAGGCTCTGGGTTCTGAATTATGGGTGTGCTGCTGCAGACTTTCAGGTCTGGGCCAGAAGGGCATTGGGCAACATCCAGAACTGACTGCCTCTTGGCTCCTTCCACATAGAGCTTCCTCTTCCAACGCCCCTGAGATCCTCCTACCAGACAGTGAGCAAAATCCGAGCAGACTTTGGCCTCCCCGAAGCTGCCTCTGTTGCAAGAGGGAAATAGATAATAAATGGGAAAGAAAACAGCCACCATAACAACTGCAAGCAGGAGGCCACTCCTTATTTTCCTGCCACTGGGGAATCTGCCAGGCATGGCAGCTAATGCTGATTGTCAGGGCCACCAATTGGTTTGGACCTTCTGGTCCTTGTGCTTCTTGCTGCAGTCGCTCATATACTCGGGCAATGTGGAAACAGGCTTTATTGGATTTCAGAATGAGAAATAAGCAGCTTCACTGGGGCCCTCTCCGGGGAAGATGTATTATTATATAATGCTAGGCAGATTGGGCCGCGGAATAGTTTGCTCATGAAAGAGTAACATCATGGAAGCTCACTCCATCACTTCCAGGGCCTTAATAAAGAGTGAGGGAATCAGAGAACAATATTAACTTTTACTGCTTCATCAAGCGAAGATTTTCACCATTACCACTGAGGCTGGTCGGATCTGAGGTTCTGTGAGATTTAAACATCTCCTTCCCTCTGTTACTTATTCATCCCCATTGCTGTCTTGGTTAAATAGTTTTACAGGGCTTGGGAAGTAATAACATTGAATTTTTCTAACATAGATGGTTAGAATGAGGTGCAAGGCAGAGTATGAAGCTGGTGTTTGTTGAAAAATTGAGTAAAGGGATGAATCCTGACTTCTGTCCTCTGGATAAAGGACCATTGTCAGGTCTGGGAGGGACCTCCATTAGGACTCAGTGGAGCTGTGATTTTTAATCTCTGTGAGTGGAGACAGGAGAGGGGTCTCTATCGCTGCTAGGGCCACACATCTGACAGAAGTCACTCATGGGATGGAGTAAGGATTCATTTAGATGCATGGTTTAAAGGCTGTGTAGTCAGCTCCTCACAGTAAAGAAAGCATGGCAGAGTTTATGTTGGCAGGAACATGTGGCTAGAAACCTCTCATCTCTAAAGACTAGGAAGAAGATAGCAGACAGGAAGTGGAACCCATCTATAAAATCCCAAGGCCTACCCACCAGTGACTGAGCAAGGAATCTTCCGGAAGATTCCATGACTTCACTAAAACAGCATCACCAGATGGAGACAGGTGTTGAATCACAGAAGCCTGTGGAGGGCCCATTTCATACTCCAACCACAGGTGGATTCTTATAGCTGCTGCCCGATGCTGCTGCCGTCAGGAACTGCATTCAGCTTCTCTGGTGTCCAAACAGAGGTGGGTGTTGTACTGGGACCTCTGCTAGAGCAGGGTCCTACCAAAAATAGCAGTCCTGTATCCCTTTGTAGTGTCGGGCTATCCAACAGGCAGAGGGAAGAGAGAGAGGAAGGGAACCTACCTGCAGGAACTGAGAGAGCCTGGTACTGACCTGACAACAGGCATGGGGAAGAGGGAGAAGAAGGGAACCTACCTGCAGGAACTGAGAGAGCCTGGTGCTGACCTGTTGCTCTGTCACTGACCTGACATGGTCCTTCTCTAAGTAGGGAAAGGCAGTGTCTGGCTTTTACCTGATGAAGTACACTGTGAAGGAAGAGGCATGGGGGAGGGGAGTGGTGGTTCCTGACGCTGGCCAAACCTGACCTGACTGTAATGCTCCTTAGAAAGGGATCCAGTGACCAGCCTAGACTAGTTTAACCATTTTCATGGGATGTCTGAGTTGCTTATGACAGGCCTCATGCATTCCTTTCCACCCTCTGATGCCAGCACATTTTCTATTCTCCAACTCTGTGATGTCCACTCTTTAGATATTGCCACTGGCCTGGGTCAGCTCACTTAGGTCCCCCTTGTACTATGGGGCAGAGCTCTTACCCCATGTCTCATGTAAGAAAATGACGACTTAGGTGGTGCAGTGGTTAACTTAAATATTCAACTTGACACAACCTAGAATTATCTGAGAAAAGTCTCAATCATGGTCAACACGGGGTTGACCTGTGAACATGTTTTAGGAAGAGGATTTCTTAACTAAGTTAATTTATGTGAGAAGATCTAGCCCACTGTGGGTAGCACCATTCCCAATCAGGGGGCCCTGAAATGTGTAAGGATGGAGAAATTGAGCTAAGCATAGACCAGCAAGTGTGTATGCATTGATTTCTCTTGGCTCTCAACTATGAATGTTATGTGAATAACTGTTTGAGGTTCCTGCCATGATTTCCTTCAACTGATGAGCAATAATCTGGAATCATCAGCGGAAATAAACCCCTTTATTCCCTGAGTTGTTTTTTCTCCAGGTATTTTATCACAGCTACAGAAATGAAATCAGAACAGAAAGGTTCACACTGATGCATAAAAGTCCCTAAGGAGGGAGCGACAAAACTAAGCTTGAATCCTGTGTGTCCACCAGTGTCATGGACTTCCAGGGGGCTAATGTCTTGGTCACACTTGTCAACTGTGTGGCTTTTTATGTTACTAGAATCCTCTGGCTTTCTGCCTGCCTGCCTGCCTGCCTTTGGCATATGTCCGTGTATACATTCACATGTGGATACACGTGTGTGAAGATCAGAGGTTAACACTGGGTGCTGAGTTTTTCTTCAGTACATCTCCACCTTATTTTTTATATAGAATCTGAATCTTGAACTCACCAATTTGGCTACATTGGCTGACCCACAAGCCCCAGAGATCTTCCTGCCTCTGCTGAGACTGCAGGCATGCATCCATGCCTGGCTTTGTGTGGATTCTGGGGACTGAACCCAGGTCCTCATGCTTGCATGGTCAGCACTTTACCAACTGAGTCATCTGCACCCAGAGTGCTAGGACTTTTTCCCTGTTGACATCCAACTTCTGTCTAGTGTTTCGAGATCTTTTCTATAGCTAATTGAGTCTTTTTCTTGAAATCAATAGGATGATCAGGGACGCCTTCAAGATGCCAAGTCTCCACCGGGCCTGGCCTCTCTTTCGGCTTTTGTTCTCTTTCTCTTTTGATCTCTTTTCGTTCTGCCTGTCTAGTTCTAAGTCTTTATGTCTTTGATAATTGGAGCCTTTGAGGTCATGTATGTAGAGCAAACTGCTAAGGTCTGGGAGAGGATCCCTCTGCCTAAAGCTGCAGACTTTGCCAGTGCCTGGTATTGGAGACATTCTTTCCCTGCCCAGTGTTCTTGATCTGTACATTTTCTTACTCTGACAACTGCATGGGCTATAGTCCTGCTATGCCATAGCAGTGAGGCCTCTGGATCTAGGCACAGCTTGGGCCACTATAAGGAGGTATATCTATAGAAAGCATGCAGAGCATTGGTGACAAGGACAGGTCATGTGGCAAGTTCAGCTCTGTGCAAGGTAAGGCATAGGCCTGGAGTTCCTGTAGGTCAGGGCTACAACTGCATTGAAACACAAGGGGCAGAAGAAAGGGGGAAGGGATACACACACCAGAGAGCAGAGCAGTGAAGCCACACTGCAGGAAGAGTGAAGGAGAGGATACAGCATGGGCCCAGAAGGCTAAGCTTGCCTAGGACATGCCTGTCCCATATATAGGTATCTTGTACATAAGAAAAGGAGGCACCAGGCTCTAGTCAACAGGGGTTCCAAGATGGACACAGATGGAACCAATGGGAAAAGACCTTGTGTCTAATTAACATGTAAAGCAGAGTCAAGCCAGTGACATAAATGAGGATTGGGTCAGTGATGGTAGCTTATGGGTTTAGATCTGCTGACTACATTTAGTGTCTTTTGGGGCTAGAAGAAGATCTGTAGTATCAAGAGACCTGTCTTGCATTTTGGCACTCACGAGTCAATACAATTGTCCACTCACAAAGCTATTTTCATGACACCAGGTTTACAAGGTGACCACAAGGACCCAAGGTAGCAGATTGTAAATTGCAGGCATACAGTGGCAGAGACTGAAAGTGAGAAACTCTCAGCCATGTGTGTCCTTTGACTCAGCCAAGAGCACAGTCTCCTCCATTTTTGTGAGATGATGCCATGATGTTGTCAACATTTGGCAGACATAGGAGAGTACGAAGAAGAATATAATAATCTATGAGGGAAGACATTCCCACCTATTTCCATATAATCTCCACTGCCATGTGGTAGAATAGCTCTTGACCTGCCTCACTCAACCTACTCAGGAATTTGTCAGTGTTCTCTGTCCTCTTAGTCTGTGGAGCCCACTGACAGACCACAGGGCCCTTGGAAGTCCCAGCTGGAGGGACTTCCAAGTGTTCCAGGGATATGTTCCTTTCAACAACCAGAGATTTCTTGCCTTTTGGAGCTTGTTACCATGTGAATAATGTAACCACGTTTTGAATGACTCAGAAAAATATGGGTAGAGAGTTGTTTTTCAGGAAAAGCAAGTTGCACACATTGAACAATTTGATAGAAAACCATCGCTACCAAGAATGGCTGTCAAAATAATTACAGGCATCACATCTGGTAAAGACGAGGAGGGATTTGTACATAATCCTAGAAGAATGCTGGGTTCAGATGGTTTCATATGTGTGTAAGATGTATTTTTAGGAACTCGAGAGATGGCTCAGCAGATTAGAGCACTTAATACTCCTGTGGAGTCACAACTGCCTGTCACTCCAATTCCAGATAAGCCTGTGCAAGTGCCAGCCACCCACATGGTGCACATACATGCACACAGGGAAATACTCACACATGCAGAGAACAATTGAGCTGAGATTTGAATGACAGCAAGGGTTTATCCTAGGGTCCCAGAAAGTACACTGATCCTGATGTGGAGATGATCCTGGCTGCAGGGAGGCCAGTGTGGTAGAGGCAAGTGTGAGATGGTCAGGACTAGTGAGACCCTGGTTGAGCGGGTTGGATTGGGGGTGGGAGTTCTGCTAAGTGAGAAGGGAGAGTGTTGAGTTTGAATGAAGGAGTTCTGTGATCTGATTCATGTTTTTAGACTCTTGGCAGCTGTGACTGGTAGATGCGGGGTGGGGTGGGAGTAAATTACATTAGTGGGAAGACATGGGGGAGTACAGACAAGGAATGGTCTTAGATGCCTGTAGGGGGAACAGTGTAGGTGGAGAGATGGGAGCGTGCAACCCTAGGATCAATACCTCATCCCCATGGCTCTTCAGTGCCCTGTCTACTCTGTTGACATTTCCTTCTTGTCACTCAGTGAGCTTAGCCCTCTAACTCTTTGGCCACTCTTCTCTCCAGCAGCTTTTAAGGTGCTCATTCTTTGGGAAAGTGTATAGTGGAAAGAAAAGGACTTGCTGTGTAGGCATCAGCTCTATTATTGGTAGCAAGCTTCTACTGGGTCAATCTGGGCTGGAGGCTAAGCTCGGGAGCTGCTCATATGAGTCAAGCAAGGGCTGACCCACCTCGTTTGCACTGTGGTGATATCTACTGACAGCATGCTGTTGATGGCCAGGTAGATTTCAGTCTTCTGGGTGATGGATGGGTGAATCACAGAGGAGGGACCTACCATTTTCCACATAGAAGGTAACTTTCTGTCAATCAAATGCATTCAGTAAGAATGAAAGTCCCTACTGTCAACTTAGGAAAAAAGTATCCCAGTTCACCGGGTTGAGTTGGCATTATTCTTAAGTTAATGGCCATATTGGTCTAGGAGTTTAAACATAACTTTTTCTATTTGCACAGCAGCAGCATACTGTATTAAATATGTAATATCTTATCAACAAGGCTACGGCTTTGAGTACAAAAGCTAATAAATAGTACTCTAAAAACAAAAGTGAAAGTCCCGTTGTATTTTAAACAAAGCTTTGAAGAATGTGGGAAGTGTTTGTGAGAACCTTTTCCATCCATCCATTCATCCTTCCATCCTTCGGAGAAGCACAGAGTGAGTTCTTGGCTTTTATTCCTTGCTGTGCATCCTTACATGGATTAAGTAACCTTCCTGAGTCTGTGAAACAGGGGTACTGATAGGACCGGTATCTTAGGATAGTGAAATATGGTGGAAGAGGGCGTGCACTCAGCAAAGCATCTCACACTTAGGCAAGCTGGGGATCTCAGGGAAGGTGGGGGAAGTGTTCTGGAAGATGGCAGTGCTGTGTTCTTCATAGTCTTTTGTAGTGCCGCCCTGGTTTTGTTGCTAGGTATTCTTTGTTTTGTTGAGTGAACTCTAGGAATCAAGATAGAAAATCTAAAACTTGAAATACCAAGTCCAGGCTCTCTGCTCAGAACTTCAAACAGCTGACAAATTACTGACCCGATTTCTGATACCTTCTGATTCAGTTCTCTTGGCTGGATGGGATTTTTTAAATTTACGATATGATTTTATAGCTTATTGAGACACTTTCATCCCCTCCTTGGCCAGCAGAACTACAGTATTCTTGAAGATTCATGTCAGATCTTAAGCATCCACGTACTCAGACCACACCATGCACACTGGCTTCTAACTCCAGTCACTACATTTTCTTTTGGTGGCCATTGGTATCTGATTTGTGACACTCTCCGATGGATGATGGTGATTGAAGGTGCATGATCAAAACATTTCTCCTCCAATGAGAATATGAGTCTTAAACCAACTTTCAATAATGGCACCATGAGCTGGATTCATTTCAGTCACACAGCCACAGTGGAAGTGGCCCCACTTGAGGAGTGTGGGCATTATGTCCATGGTGTCTAGAAGTGGAAAAGCTGACAAATTCTCCCTTAGGTAGATCCAAACCAACAGAACACAAAGGCCATGGTAGTTCTGAAATGTGCGTGGTGGCTTCCCGGAGGAAGTAGGATGCAGAATGTGAAGAATGGCTATGGTTATGACTCTGAGGCACCTCCCAATAGGCTGACTCCACGGTGGGTGGTAGCACCGCAGTAGGGGAGATTGAGAATTTGAACTCAGCATCTCAGGACACAAACCCGTCTTTAACATGGCAACCTTGATCAGTGTGGCTATCATTCCTAGGGGATGTGGGAAGTGACAATGCAGAGGGACTAACAGATGGTCATGGTCACATGGGTAGTAGAAGGAGATGATGGGGAAGGAACACAGCCAGTGCCTAGCATCATTTCAATAGCTTAGCTTCCTTATATTGCTGCCTGGCTTTCTTTTGTTTTTGTTTGTTTGTTTTGTTTTTTTCTGATGTGTGTGTATAAGTATGTTCATATGTGTTTAGGTGCATGTTTGTATGCAGATGAGCGTGCACATGTGTGCATGTGTATATGATAGCTATAGGAAAGGCTCGGCTGTCATTACTCAGATGTCATCTACCTTGTTTTTAATACAGACTCTCATTGGCCTGGTATTTCCCCAGTAGGCTAGATGCTCTGGCCAGCAACTGTGGTAATCAACTGGAAAACCTAATGATGAATGCTCCTCCTGGGTTTCCTCTAAAATAGTTTTGAGCTAGAGATGAAAAAAATTTCCATTTTGTAACCAACATCCACTAACTAAGTATAATGTTGTACTGGAGATTTTACTACAGACTTACAACATTATCCCTACAACTATCATTAAGTTAAAAATAGTATATCCAGGCCTGTGAGATGGCCCAGTAGATAAAGGAGTTTACAATGCAAGCCAAATAACCTGAGTTAAAATCTCTAAATGATGTAAAGGTAGAAGGAAAGAATGACTACACAAAGGTGTACTATGACCTCCACACACTGACAGTGGCACCTCCTACATACACTATGTGAACACGTGACACTCATTCCTACAGTCGGTGCTCAGGAGGCTAAGGCTGGCAGATCACTGAGAGTTGGAAACTAGCCTGGACCACTTATAGTAACTGAGGAAGTAACTGAGGAGAGAAAGAGAGAGAGAGAGAGAGAGAGAGAGAGAGAGAGAGAGAGAGAGAGAGAGAGATCTAAGTCAGAGAGAGAGAGGGAGAGAAAGATGAGAGACAGAGAGAGGTAAAGAGGGAGAGATGGACATAGAGACAGAGAGACTGAGAGAAAGAGACAGAGAGACAGAGAGACAGAAAGACAGAGAGATCCACCTGAGAGCCAGGGATGGAAACAGGCTTTCCCCTGAAGCCCTGGGACCCAGCAGATGCGCTCCGAGCCCTGAACTTCTCTCTGCTACTGGCTTGAGTCAGTCTCTAAGCAACATCCTTGGTTTCTGTGGCACTGTAGCTGTTGGCTTCAAAACAGGCAGATGCCTGGGACCAGAGTTGCCCTGTGTGAGGCCAGAATGGGAAAGTAACTGACCCAGAAATCACCTAGTGTCCTCTCTTTTCTGTGTGCCCGCTGCCTGGCACTAAGCTGGCAGGACATCGGAGGACATAACTTGGATAAAATGCTCTGTCTCTGTCCGACGCCAGCGTGCCTGGTGCTGCTCAAACATTAGGATGCAATTTGCAATGATTTTCTTCTCCCTGAAGGGCCTTTTGCTTTCTTTCCTTTTTTTCATTTACTCATTAATTCTGGTTGAACCAATAAAACAGCATCACATATTATTCATTTTAGAATCTAAAAATCAAATTTGGAGTCAATGCTAAATGGATCAGAGGTACTCTTTCCTTCTTCAAGAGATGAGCTTTTCATTGCCCATTCTGCCAGTCCCATCTGCCTGCCACAGGCAGGCTTCTTTCCTCCAGCTCAGCCTGGCTGTGGATGGATGCCATGTGAGACCATCCTGCTTTGCTAGGGGGTAGTGTCACCCTCCATGCTCCATGATGTCAACTGCACCAGCCAACGTGGCCAACCCACTGCCCCAGCACTTTGCTCTCCACCTCCTCTGGCAGTCTGGGTGACAGGGTAAAGTGAAATAGTGTTGAACAGTGAGACAGCTGTGCGCCTGCCAATGCCCAGCCAGTGCTTTAAAGCGGAGAGATTATCAACAGGTTTCACACAGAGCCATATGCAAACTGGATGCACCAGGGCTCAGATCTGTGAAACAGGGAGATGCAAGGCCGAAGAGTTCCTGCTGCCTGGAGTTTGCTCCTTTGAGCAAATCAATCAGACTTTTTAAAACCCAGACTTTAATTGGCTATTTCCTGGGAGAAGTTTCTCAATACATCCCCCCATCTGGCAGGGCTAATTGTCCTTTGCATTCTGTGACTGGATTGGTGCTGTGAGCCCAGGATGAGGTCTAGGAGGAACTTGTGCTTGCAAACGTTACTGCTCCAGACTACGGTGATCGTGGGGCTTTCTGATATCTGGCTCTTATAATGATTCATAGGCCAAGTCTTACAATGGAGTTGCTTTGAGCTCAGGGATGACAGAGAACTTTCTGGGGGGTGATTAGGAAAAATGGGGAGCCCTTGTATGGACAAGGTGCATGATACACACCCATCGTGCTTGGCTTCTGGCCTTCCTGGTGATAGTGGTCCCACATAGTAAAAGAGACCTCAGAGATGGAACAGACATTGTTGGCTCTCTCTAGACACTTGCAAAGCCTTAGATCTGGCTTCCCTGCCTCAGTGGACACACGTTGTCCTCCTTCCACTTAAGACTCCTGTACCTGCCAGAGTCTACCACTGGGGGGCTGGGCTTGAAGGGCCAATGAGTATGGATATAATTGAGTTCTTTGGGCTTATTATCCAGTCTTGACTGTGCCATGCAGGATTCCCCTAAATACAACTGTCAAGGTTGAGCTCCCTCTGTTTCTTTAGAGAGAACCAGACCAATACTGCATGGCATGGAGAAACCAAAGGTGACACCATTCTCAGATGTATCTGCTATGATAGACAGGGCTATCTCTACCATGTAAGTCAGAGACTCCCATTGAAGACTTGCATTCCCTTGTAATTCTGCTCACTCCCTTGGCCATTTGGAAGCTCCTATATTTAATCTGTAAGTCCCTGAGCTATGCTTGGCTGCTCTAAAACTGGGCAACCATCATTTCTCTACTCGCTCATGTTAGTCTATATCAGTACTTACTATAATCTTACTATATATGAGTCAGTACACACACACACACACACACACACTGCATAGATAAGTCGTTAATTCACAATAGTTTTATGAGGTAAGCTGTTACCTCAGTCAATTCTGTGTTGCTGTAACAGAATACAGGGGATGAGATAGTCTTTCAAACACAGAGATTTGTTATCTCACAGTTTTAATGGCTGGGAATCTCAGACTCTAGGAATGCGCGTGAGGAGATTCTTACTATTGCTTCCCATGATAGAAAGCATGTGAACAAGGAGGGCTGGGAAGAGAGTCACAGAACAGGATTTTCCTTCTCAAAGAACCCCACCACTCCTAGTGTAAAAGCATTCATCCATTCATGATGGGGGGGGGGCTGTTACCCAGCATTCTACTTTCCTTTCTGTGGCTGGAATAAAATACTCTGACCAAAAGCAACTCGGGTGAGAAAATGATTTATTGGGCTTATACTTCCAGGTAATAATCAATCATTGAGGAAAATCAGGGAAGGAACTCAAGCAAGGTCTTGAAGCAGAGATCATGAGATCAGAAGCAGAGATCAGCAAGAACGCTGCTTGCTGACTTGCTCTCTGATTTGCTCATGCTTCACTTTCTTTTGTAGCCTAGGACCACATAACCCAAGGATGGGGCCACCTATGGAGAGTTGAGATCCCCTCCCCCCGAATCAATTAATAGTAAAGATTACCCCCTGCAGATATGTTCACCAGCCAATCTGATTTGTGCAATCTCCCAGTTAAGACTTCTTCACGTGACCCTGGGGTGTGTCAAGTTGACAGTTCAAGCTAATTAGAACACTCAGCAAACTCCTTATATATGCTTCTAGGAGGCACATATGAATGGTAGCAGCTCTGTTGTGTGGCTGTGGAGAGCAGTGGTTACTCCTGAGGCTGGAACCAGTGCTAATCTCCAACAGTTCTATGACTTGGAGTCGGCTGCTTTATGTTAACTCTCTGTTCCTTGGTTTTTGAAATATGATGACAGTACTATCGTTCTCATTGGCCTGTTGAGAGCAGTGCCTGGCCTATGGCACACGGTGATACAAGTGTTTGATGTTGTCCACAGCACCAGCATTTACACAAAGGGGAAGCCAGAGCACAGGGAACTAATCATGATTCCCTAAGGTCACCAGTGTCCATGTGACAGTGTCTTGGCATACAAAGCAGACCTAACTCCCAGGCTCTATCATGCTAAGCCAGGTGGAATACGCCTTCATTCTTCCTAGAGATCTGCCATGGAGATCATATATTTGTGTGTATTAGCATGGGCAGTTATGGATACAGGTAGACATCATCCTTTTCATGAAAGGCCCTTCCCATACAACTCAGTTAAGTTCAGCTTAGAATAATGAGTTTCCCAGTATGCTTCTAGCTAAGAGTCACCACCATAGTTAAAGGATGGACATCAGGAATCCACATCTCTTTTTGTCCTCTGTTTGCTCACAGTAGGTTGTTTCTACCCACACATGGTTGCCTGTGATAATCACTCCCATAATATTGCTCATTGGTCCATACTGCTATGGGCCTTAACTGATATATCCCATGAGACTTGCACCCCAGAACCTAGCACATAGCAATAACTCAATAATTGGCTATGCCTAGTATTAAAATCATCAGCTAGTCTTCCTTCCACATTTGTGCTATATTCATATTTCCTAGAACCCCTCTCACATTGCAGTAATGGGTTTAGAAACTTGTCTTTTTCTGGGACTGACCGAGCAAGAGCTCCACCTCTCTAGAGAGAAGTGCCACTATGGCCAAGGACAAGGCATGTTTTGACCTTGAGTCCTGCAAGGGGGCTTCCCCTATAAAGAACAAAGAGGTGGATATTCTTGTTTTCTGGGTAAGCTGACCTTTGGACTTATTCATCTCTATGGACAAACATGGCCTCTCAGGAGCCCATATGCTGAGCTATACCATACTTAAAAGTGACTATGTTACCATTAGAAGGTCCCCAAGTGGTTCCAGGAAAAAGGAAGTTTGGATCAAATGGATCAGACTGGATCCACTACAAACTTTAAGCTAGGACAATGAATTCACCCAGGGACTTCAGAACAAATACACAAATCTCCAGTGGCTATTGAACACTTGCTATAGGCCAGATACAGCTTCTCTGATTCTCTAAATATGCATCTATGACAGGAGGAATGGGAGTCTCCTGTGATGTCAACATCCTTGTCTTTAGATCTGTGGGTATATTTTTTTATGTAGAAACAGGCATTTTGGTTGCTAATGAGCTCATTTGGGTTGGGAGGGTTATCCTGACCTATATGGATGGTTCCAATGGGAATGCAAAAAAGGAAAGAGGTAGGCAAGAACCTGGTGACCTCAGTGACATAAGGATGCAGGCCATCTTCGCTGATAGCAGAGATGGAGAAAGAGGATCATGAGTAAAGGAGTGTGAGAGGTTTGTATAAGTGGGAGATTAGGAAATAGAAATAAGTCCCTGGAGATACCTTGGTCTTTACTCAATGATACCTCTTTAGATGTTCAGCTTCCAGAACTAGAAGGGAGTAAATGTGAGTGAGATCACATCCCTATGCTTGTAGAAATTTGTTATAGCAGCAATAGGAAACTAATAAAACCTACCAAGTGGGAACAGTTATTATCTTCTTTGGGCAATGTCTTAGACTGTGAGACTGAGAGCCAGGTCCTCTCTCCAGCTGTTCATCACAGAGCTAAGACTTAAACCACCATGCTGTCCTACTCCCCAACCCAGTTATCCTGTAGACTGTGGACCTTTCCATCACCTTGTTCTCTGTTCATGTGACTTTCAGGAGTTTCAACAGGGGTGGGAGGGGAGTGCCCAAGGAAGCCAGGACCTTGCTCTTGATTGCTTCTGTCTCTTTGCCTAAGAGCCATGAATCCAGATCTGAGAATAAAGGTCAAAGGCTGAGCTTGCAAGAGGAGCTTGATAGATGGGCTTCTCAGGTTGGACCTGGAGTACTTTCATACCCCTGCCTCAGCTGTAGCATAGTTCTTGATTGTCTCAGGCTTTACCAGCAATCCATGTGAGGAGACCCTGAAGCACAGTTTCTGAGGTTCAAATGAGGGCAGGAAACAGTCGTTTTTATTTGTAGCCCAAAGAGTTGAAAGGCTGCATGGCTGAGTGAGCATTTGCAAGGGATCTTAATACTTACTCACTGAGTGTAATTTATTTGTGTTATCTTTTCCTGAAGCTACATAATATTGATGCAGTATGATTGTACTCTTATATTAATGCTGAAAAGGCAACCTTTCATTGGAGAAAAGACGTGGTGGATTTTTTTTTCTTAAAGGGAGTGGATGGAGGATTGATTATTTACTGTGAATAAGAACACAACTTGGAAGGGTTTAGGGAGGCAAGAGAGGAAGGTGTGAGGGATAGAAGGATCTCACAGTGAGGGATATAAGCTGGGGGACTGGCAGGTGTGAAGAAAGACAGAATTTTTTCGAGCAATGAAGCTCTGTCTGGCACAGTATCCAGCAGTCATATGTGGCCAGTGGTGTATGTGACATACCTGTCCAAGTTAAAGGCTTCAGATACAAGTAATAATGTCAGAGTTCCTGTTAGTTATCTCTGTGTTGCTATGCTCATTCTCTGATCATCTGCAGATCAATAATATCCAGAAAGGGCAAGTGATATGGTTCAGTGGTAGAATGACGGTCTAGCATGCCAAGTATGAGTTCACCCCAGAAGGGTACCTTGCCCCAAACAGTTGCCAGTTCCAGATGAGATCCTGCAGCAGAATTTGGGAACACCCTAGGAGTCACCCTCCAGGTTTATCTGTTGTCTTGGGGACCTTCAGAGACCTGCACCCTTGTCCAGCCATGCACACTGATGGATGAAGTTGGGACTGAGGATGGGCTAGGCAAGTGTCTGTCTCTACACAGCCCAAGAGACCTTTGCCATTTGCTGAGGCAGCGATCCACATGAGTTCCAGAAAAGGAAGATACTTGTAGTCCTATAGAGGAGGAGAGATTCAGGCTGAGAAGCAAAACTCATCTGCATGGCTTTTCAGGACATGGCTGACAAGGGTATGGATTAAGCACTGAGACCCTATCATTCTTGACTTTACAAGTGTCTTTATTTCTATTCTCATCCCCGGGGCAGAGAATTCCATATAGGAATGGCTCTGGCCCCTTACAGTGGGTGGAGTGTAGAGTCCTACACTTTGCATGTACTTCCTCACTCTGTCTTCAGAATTGCTTGGTGTTTACATATGATCATCTGTATCATATGAGTAAAGAGATAAAGGCACAAAGACGGTAAGAGATCACACCGTTGCCACTCTTAAAGCTAGAGCGATAAGAGCGATAAAGACAAGTTTGTTTGATTTCAGAACCCAAAGTTTTAATGACCATGGTCTCTTCTTTCAATGACTTAGCAAAACAAGGTATCAGAGAGGGAGGAAATAATTTCCAGAAAAAGGGAGAGGTGGCAAGGAAAAGTAGAACGAAATGTATGAGGAGAGGGAGAAAAACAACTCATTCATTCACTCCCTCATTTATTTATTATGTTTTGATTACAGGCTTTTGATCATTACTTAGATACTGCAATATGTAAGGTCTACTCTGCTCTGTAGAATCTCCCCGAGATTAGACAGTTATGGGTCCTGTTGCATTGTGCGAGAGGCTCAGATGGGTTCAGAGTAGAAACCCATGGACTTTTTCATAGAGGACAATGACAACTTCATATGAGTAGAAGCATTGAACTTTGGCTTGGGGGAGCATCTGGCAGTCAACATTAGAGGCTACCATATAAACAAAGTCTCAGAGACCAGGAGTATATTGGTTTATTGCAGTAGGAAAGTGAGGACACAGGACATAGTATAGGGAAGGTCTGTGGTGCACAGCGTCAGTCAGGTAATAGTGCATGGAACCAGAGGATCTGTGCTCCCTTAATGAGCCTACTGTACCAACCTATCTTTTTATATGTATATCAGCCTCTTTGAGTAACCATGGAGGCTTGGCCAGGCTGGAGAAGGTACCATAAGCTTGAGGAAGGCTTCCGGGGACCAGTCCTTCCTATTCACCCTTTGCCTTGGGTATGCAGACAGGTCTCCACGCGTATTTCATCACACTGAAACCAAAACCAGCCCTGGAAGGCTGAGAAATGCAGGGCTCCTGTTGGCTGTCAGCCTTTCTCCATGGAGGGCATGGAGATTTATTGAGTGTTGAATGTCAGTATCGATGTAATAAAGATGGCACACTGTAAGTAATAAGTGCTTTCCAGGTGAGGAACCATTTTCAATACGTCGTCAGCCTGTCTAGTGCTATGAATTATTAAAAAACTAAAAAAGAAGATGAGGAAAGGCCTTTGGGAGTTATTTGACTCTTAGATCTATTCCCTAGTTCTGTCCCTTCTTGACAGAAGCAGAGTTGCCACACAAGGTCATTGGAGTTTAATGTCCCTCATTTCACAAAAGCCAAAGAACCACATTCCCTGTGTTTTCTTCCCTGCAGTGGGATTGTCTTGATGGGGTAGGAAGTAGATTTCTGATGTTCATATAGGTATGTGACAGAAAGAGAAGTTTGTGAAAACTGTGTGTGTGTGTGTGTGTGTGTGTGTGTGTGTGTTACTAGAAATTGAACCCATGCCCTTGTGCAAGTGCACGCTAGGTAAGCCCTCTACTACTGAGTTATTTCTCTAACCTTGGAAATGAATACCAGAGAGAAAGAAGACAATAAGTGCCAGACATATAAGGTACCTGGGATGGTGTCAGGTATCTGACAGGTATGGTACAGTGCCAGTGGGCCCACTTGACTCTTACAGATCTATGCAAAATGTCACCTGTGAATTCTAATAATTTTTGGAGGCTCAAGGCCACCTCTGACCTCTGAGTTCCTGTCTTCCCATAGACCAGGTTGCACGACAAACTCACTGTGCTGGCCAACAGTTTATCCACAATCACCAGCAGAGAAGTAGTAGGCTTTCCCAAAGAAGTGTAATTGATTCTAGAAGCCAACATTCTGCTAACCCCTTTCCCTGTGAAGTGTTATGGCCATGCTGGTCACCCCCAGCTGGTGTTATCTTGCTGGACTCACCATCACTAGCTTTGAATTCTCAGGAGCAAGATCCTGAGCCTGAAAGGGTCAGTTACTCTCCTCATCCACTGTCTAGGTTACAGCTGGAGCCTTGCTCTTGGGTAGGGAAGGGTGCTCTCTCTCCTGCCGCCCAGTTGACATCCAACTAATGTTACAAAGATGTCTCTTTCTACTGCTAGCCATTGACATAATTTTTTTTTAAAAAGGTCATTCTAGCTTATCTTTTAAGCCAGCTATGAAGATGGTCTTCTCTTCACTGGTAAGGAACCAGGGGATGCTGAGTGGCTTGCCCAAGATCTGGTAGAGCCCTGGCTCTAGTCTCCGAGCCAGAATTCCATCTAGGCATGGCAGCTGCTGAAGGGTCAGGGTAGTCTTCCTAACCCTGGCCACACCCAGCTGCTGCAGCTGAGCTTATGCCCTGGATTAAAATGTACTGCTTTGTGGGCTCTGCTCTCAAGAGCCCCTACCCCAGTGCAATTTCTTCTAATTTCTTTTGGGCATGGTCTCAGCTTATTTCCCCACTTGGGCATCATAGTGTGATTCCCCACCTTGCTTGAGCCCTGACTTTCTAATGTCTCTTGTTCTTGTAAGTCTGTACTCTCCAAGACCTAACTGGAGTTCTTGTGCTCATTGGAAAGCAGCCCAGAGTCCCTTGGGTGTTTTCCTAACATTTCACCTGGCTATTTTTTTAAAAGAAGTAGATTGCTCAAAACCAGTCTTGGGTTTCCAGGTCAGTGGAGGGCTTATTGCACATCCAAAGCTCTGCCCTGAAGGCAGATGGCCTCAGATGGGCATCTTGAGTCCGGTACGCAACAGCTCTACCTTTGGACATTATATAGAGTTTTAACAACTCTTCTCAGCTTCTGGTTCCTTATGTGTAGATACATCTCATAGCAGTCATGTCACTAACTTCTGGAAAGTATTGACTGCAGATAGTGTTTCAACTCCTGTGCACAGTAGGTGCAGTTTCCTGGCAGGTGGAGGTTATGCACCAGACCCAGCCTGCCCTATCATGACTACTTTGCTCCAACCTGCAACTTGTATCTGCCCTCACATGGTTCACAGATTCTGTTCTAGAGGCTCATTAATCAGCCTTTCAAGCACACATGGGAAGGAGTCTAAATATCAACTCACCCACAGATATTGGACTCATTTATTTTTTGTTAAAAGCCCCCATCACCTTCCTTCCTGCAGCTCCTTATGGTCACTAAGGGCCAGCTCATGTGCCTTATGCCTTTCAGGATCTTGTCTCTATGAAGAAAATAAAAATGTACATTTTATAATGGTCTCAGGTTGACATATTGACCTGTCTTCAGCTTCCCCCAAGTCTTAGCTTCCAGAGCTTTTTAACAGGCCAGAGCTGTACCAGATCCTCTGACAGCTGGTTCCTCTGGAATTGTGGTTTGTTTGACCACTAGAGGGTCATCCAGCCAGCATTCTTGCCTTCAGCAAAGTGTTCTATGTCAACACTGGCAGATGGTTACATGAAAGTAGCCGGTCACTCTGTTCCCAATGTGATGGGGAGATGGAAAAGCAAGCAGAGCTTTGGTTGGATGAATACTATTCTGACACCGGGTGGACCACAAAAAGGCAATGGATAGCCCAGAGGGGTTGGGAAGGGACTCCCTGGAGATAATGGAACTAGAAGAAGGGCAGCTCAAGATAAGGGAGTAGGGGTTGGGAGAGTGCAAGCTTAGAAGGTCCCCTTCTCAGGGACACAATAGTGAGTGTCGAAGTGCACCAACAGTGGCCGTCAAATCTCATGGATGATAGAAGATATCTATGAAGAAGTGAAATGGGTCTGCCTGAAGGCTAAGTGCCTCCCGCTCACTGCCCCCCCTTCTGGACACTCATTAATTGCAGGCTATCTCTAGGTATAATGACACACACCTATAGTCCCAACATTTTTAAGAGGTGAAGGGAGGAGGATCAAGAATTCAAGGACAGGTTCAGCTACATAGCTAATTCAGGACCAGCCTGAGATCTGTAAGATTTTTGTTTCAAATGAATGTCAGACTAGCATCTGTGTTTCTGACAAGCTACGAGAGAGAGCCCAGGCTGCTGGTCTGTTGATCACACTTCAGATTTTGGGGATATGTCAGTAACAGGTAAGAAGATCTCAAACACTAAATGTCTGCTTTGGGCTTTCTGTCCCTGTCTTCCATTCAAATGCAAGTTTGATCTTGTTTTAGTTAATTTCTGATATCGCTGAGGACTGGTCTTTTTGTGCAGGAAACTCATTCTAGCATACTTGGGACAGTCTTTAACTCCATTGTTAGTCAGTAACCATTCTGCCAAACTCCCATTAGTACAGGGCAAGGGCCTCCAAAGAGAAAGACAGCTTGTATATTTCCTGGTAATCCAGGCTTCTACCACTGTCCCCATGGCTTCAGTGAGACAAGTATGCCACCCCTCACTTTCCTAGCCCTTAACTATGTCCTTCACAGAACAGTCCAACTGGAATGTGTTCCAATTGGTATCTCTTTGCCTAACTATTGGCTTCAGGAGTCTGTGAGCCACGATGGCACATTCTGATAGCCTGGCTCTATGAATATAAAAGGCATAGCCCCAGGGAGAACCAAGTGCCCAGAACAGATGTGTCAGTGGCATGAGGCCTGCACAGCTGGTAGAGGATGACTGAGCATGAAAGTAGTGATTGGCTCAAAACCCAGGATATGACCTGGTACCATTTATCAAATTGCATTATATGTATTGAAGGCCTTAGTAGGAAGTCAGTTTTTCCTAGTGTGAAGCATTTGTCATGGACCTGGGCTGTGAAGAATATTGTCCTTCTTCTTAGGAGGCCACCACATAATAGACAAGAGATAGGAATATAGAATAATCACTCTGGACAGAGAGAACACAGTGGGCTGGGAACCTGGATTGGTAACTAAGTCTGTGAGGGGAGTAGATATCAAAGAGATATGTTTAAGTTATATTGGGAAGAATTCCTCCACTTACAATCCTATTGGAACCTCACATGGCCATGGGCCTAGTTCCCTAGACTGATAAGGAGGCTGCACATGGGGATGGTAACATTTTCCAATGATAATCTACCTAATCCACTCCTTCGGCACCCCCTGGTTCAACTTGTTGGCACCAACATCTCATTGCATTGTTTAGATGTCTCTTCCCACAGGTACCTCCTCTTCTAGGGGAGGCCAGAGTACAGAGTAATTCACATCCATCCCCCTTAGCATCCAGTGACTGACAATGGACAGGAGATAGTGCATAAATACCCCCAGATCCCTTACTCTAGAGAGAAGAGTGCTCGAGGCATGTGCCCTACATCTAATTTCCCTGGCAGGGTTCATCTGGTTGTTCACGTTGCTGGCTATGCAAACCATGCTTCCCAATATGCCTCTCCTTCCTTGTCTTGCTCTTCTCTCTTGCCTGGTTGTCTTCTCTTTGCTTCGTGCAATCAAATCTGGTCCCAGAGTTAGTCTCAATGTGCACATGCAGAACGAACCCTTGACTTGTGCTAAGAGATTCCGTTTCAAACTAGAAGTCATTGTCCTAGTTTGTTTTTTATTGCTGTGGTAAAGACCAAAAGCAACTTAGGGAGGAAAGGGTTGATTTCAGCTTACTTTGAAAGTCCTTTACTGTATTGGTCCACTGGCTCTAGGCTTCCAGAACAGGCTCCCAAGATCACAGATAAATCAATGACCTGGTTTTGAGTGGAGCAGAGGCCAGCTTAGGAAAAAAAAACTCACTATGAATTAATGAGTTTAATGGCATCCCTCAGATTATCACATTGAATCATTTCTACAGTTATTTGGGATTTCATTAGGATAATTCTAGACATGGTTCAAACTTCAGTGAACCTATAATGACATAAAATGCTTTTCTGTTGCATCACAGTCTTCCTACTCGCCCAGCCCCCATCAGCTCATATTTGTGTCACAGTTCTAAGAACATGCTAACATCCCTATTTCCTGGTCCACTAGCATTTGGCATGGCGTCCTGGCCTCCTACTGGGGTAGAAGAAGCCTGAGCTTCTCTATGTTCAACCTCCCTTGACCACACCCCTCCTCTACCCTGGTTTTCATACTCCAGGTTAAACTAGTGTAAGTCATCTGGATTACCGGCCGAGAGAGCCCTGTTTACTCTAGAGGCAATTCCCATGAGAGCAAATTTCTTCCTGGCCAGAGCAATGTCCAGTTAGGAAAACAGAAATTACTTTATGAATCAGGTGGGAGTGGATTTAAATTGATTGATTAGTAATGGAGGATCTGAAAAGCCATACCAGGGAAGTTGAGGCGACTAGAATTTAGCAACTGTAGAAAGCAGCTACTATACCTAAGCTACTATACCCAGCCAATGGGAAGCAGGTCTCCCAGACTCCATAAGGCCATCCAGCAGGAGGCTTTTCTAGGAGTCCAGGCTGGAAAAAGATTGCATCTTTATGGGAGATACCATGAGAAACTATAAGTAAGTGGGGGGAGGGACATTGGCTATCCCCTCCTCCTGTTCATCTTCTCCTAAAGGTGCCTCCCCGTGGTTAAATTCCGAGGGAATCAAGCATTGAGGTTGCAGGAGTCAGCTCCCAGCACCCTCTCACATAGGTTCAAGAAGAGCAGGGGATGGATTTGAGGACCAACAGGCAACCCTCTAGCCACGCTCACATTTGCTCTTTCTATATAAAAAAAGATTAAGTAAGCATTTAGTCTTCATTGTATTCCTATGTGCTCTGTCAAACCTGCTTTATAACTTTGATATACTTTCCAAATGTTTGGATGTATCACATAATCCATTTGCTTCTGTGTGCTTCCCAAAGCACTTGATCCTTCTGCTCTGCAGGCCTGATTGTTCCTGGACTGCCCTTGTTCTGCCACTCAAGACTTAGAATGCCTTCATCATGGGAAGCCCCTTATCCTTGCCCCTGGACGCAATCTCTGGCTTTAATCCCCTGTTTTCCATTTTTGCTCTATTTCCTTCTTTTGTAAGAACATGTCTTCCAGGAGTTTCCCAGGAAAGAGGCCATGGGAAATATGTATTTTTGTCTTTATCTGTCTGAAAATATCTTTATTCTCCATTCACAGTTGAACTGCCTGGTGAACTCTGGGCTGAAAATGAATTTTCCTTGGAATCTGGAAGGTGCTGATTCACCGCCTTCAAGCTCTCAGCACTGCTTTTATGATCTGGCTTTTTTCTTTTTTTCTTTTTCTTTTCCTTTGCTCCTTTATATGTGACCTATTTTCCTTCCGTCTTTAAGAGCTTTTAGGATCTTCCTTATATCCTCAAATTATCTTGGCAAATCTAGATAAATAGCTGTAAATATACATTTGTTTTGCCCAGAGCACAAAGCTGTTCCTTTTATTATAAGGAAGATGATATCAAGACCCAATGGAATGGAAGCATTTGCTCTTAGGCAGTGTGCAAGGTTCTAAACGATCTGTTCTTAATTGTAGGATTTTCTTGTGAAATAATTCAGGGATATGGAGTGAAGTTTCCCCCTTTGTTACTGTCTCAAGTCCTTCAACCCATCAAGACTCTGGATGGACCTTAAGGAGGCATCTTTATTTGGGATGCCACTGTGCTGTTAAGTGTGATCCGTAGGAGGGAATATCCACTTCTATGGAGCAGAAATTCAGAGAAGATGGTGGCTTTCTTTTACATTTGTGACAAGAATAAGTCACAGGATGGATGCAAAATAAGACAGCATCTATTTGACATGAGGAGATGGCTCAGTGGGTAATGTGCTTGCCGTGCAAGCGTGAGGATCTGAGTTTGATCCACAGAACACATATGAAAATCTGGGCAAGGTAGCTGGGAAAGCAGAGATGGGAGGCTCCCTCGCATTCAGTGACTAGTCAGCTTAGCCTCCTTGAGGAATTTCAGTGCAGTGAGAGATCCCATCTCAAAAAGCAAGGTAGATTACCTCTGAGGAATGACATCTGGGGTCACTGCCTGGCATCTACACACACACATTTGCACACGTGCACTCCCCCATGTATATCCACATACATGTGAACACATGCGCAGTAGAGAGAAGGAAAAGAACTAAAAAGAACCTTTTATTCTACTCCTGTGTGATCTTTGGAGATGCTTTGCAGAGCCAGTGGACGTGACTTTCCTGCTAGCAGCAGTCTTCCCTTGAACTGGATGTTCCCAGCCCTGCCATGGTTCTTGCCCCTGCAGTGGCACCTCAAGGACACTCATGAAGCCATCACTTGTCCTAGTAGGCTGCCCTCTTGAGCAGGATAACTATTAAAACATTCCTTTGGGAGTCTTGGTTTGTTTTTGTCATGGGAGTGGAGCTTAGTGGGTCATTCATCTTGGATGTGCATCAAGCACAGACTCATGTGTCCCCCCAACTTCAGAACACACACATTTTCTAGAAGGTTCTATTGTCCCATCTCCCAGTGGGTCCAGGGTGGGAGGTAGACCTTCCTCAGGAGAGGAAAAGGATTCAGACTCAGAAATCTTCTTCCCAAATCCTGTCTGTAATCTGGACAGACTCAGTCAGGAGAAATGCAAGTCAGTTTCCCATCTGCTTTGAAGTTTCATGTCCTTGTGGTCTGTAAACTCACGTGGGTATCTTGTGCGTTAAGGCCTTGGAGAAGATCCCAAGCTTAGTGTTTCCCTGGCTCAGCTTCTTTAGGAGTCTGCCTCCCCCATATCTGTCACCTCCTCCCTGAGCTGCCATGCAATAGTTATGTTAAGTATCTAAGCATCACTGAACCATAGTCTCTGCCAAGAGATAGTGAGCGCTGAACCCCGGTCCTTTATAAAGGAGTTTCCCAAGAAAAGGATATTCCAATTAGCGGGCTGATGGTGCAGCCTTGTCTCTGAGCTGTCGATAGCAGAGCCAGCAAGCCAAGTGGTGCTTTATGAGCTAATAAAGGAGGCACCTCCAGATTGGAGGAAACACATTTATTTGCTTATTTATTGCCTTTAATTTTATAGGCTCTGGAAGAGATTTCTCCCTTCTGAATGTGTCCAATTAGCCCTGGGTACCCAAGGGGGTTCATGCTTCCTGATTCTTAATATTACTTAGGACAGAACTTAGGGTCTTCTCTCTCTCTCTCTCTCTCTCTCTCTCTCTCTCTCTCCTGTCTGTGTCAGTGTATCTTGGTATGTGAGCTTTCTGAATCTCAGGGGGGCATGATGCATATGCATAAAGAGTCACTTCTCTGTGCTTTTATTAATGCTAGGATGCCCTGCCCCCACCCCATTGCCTCTCACAGAGCAGTGAGTGAGTGAGTGCTGAGATAGAGCTATCAGCTGGTTTGGGACAGGACTTGGGTGAATTGGTTTCTTGATTCCATGAGCCTAGCAGGCCAACATTTTGAATTGATGTACTGAGAGCTCCTTGACTCCCAGGGACAGGAAGGGAGGGTTAATGGGAGAAGGCCATGCTTCTGCTCACAGTGTTCAAACTCCTGTCTGCAGGCAGGAGTCTTCTCATTGCCTGGCAGGAAGAGGAGGCTTGATCTTAGAGAGTGATGCAAGCCATGGAAACCATGGTTCCCCAGCTCACTCTTGAACCTCTGCAGAGAGTGTTACTGGGAGCGCTTTGGAATTCTATGAAGAGGCTGGAAATGGTTGTGTGCATTATTCTAGGTGGCTCTTGTAGAAGGGCTCCAGGGACTGGGGAGAGGGGGGTCAGTGGTGTTTTCCTGTTTTGATTTGTGTAGTACTGGGTTGAGCCAAGCTTCTTGCATATGTTAGAAAAGCATTCTAGCACTAAGACACATCTCTACCTCAATTTCACAGTTTTCTCCCTCCTTCTGTTGTCCCTCCCTCCCTCTCTCCCTCCCTTCCTCCTTCCCTCCCTCCCTCCCTCTCTCCCTCCCTTCCTCCTTTCCTCTTTCCCTTCTTTCCTCCCTTCCTGCCTCCCTCCCTGCCTTCTTTCCTCTCTTCCTTTTGATATGAGGTCCTATGGGTCTCAGGCTACTTGAGAGTAACCTTAAACTTTTGATTGTCCTCCCCACTCAAGTACTTGGATAACAGACCTACATCACCATGCTAGAGATCCAACCCAGAGCTTTAGGCAATTCAGCCAAGCACTCTACCAATGGAACTGCATCCTCAGCACCCCGGGTCTTCTTTGGAGACAGAATCTCATAGGGCACATTAACCTCAATTACTGATCCACTGCTGAATTATTCACTTTCTGCTTCTACCACACCCAGTGATGTTCCCATTGTTCTAATGCTAACCTGTTTGGAGGGGCACATCAGAAAACGCACATACAAATGCCAGATAGGTGCAGCTGTCCACATTGCTTTTCTGGTGCTGGCTAACAGTACCATGAAGTGAGTACTAGCAACAGCATCTAGCAGCCTAGGGTCAAGCTCCAAAGTCTTTGTTTTAAGTATGTTTTTGGATTTTACCACTCATTATGTCTAAAAGGAACAAAACTCAACTTGGGGGTCTCGGGAGCCGCAAGTCTCCACTTTGAGTATGTCAGGAGATGTGCTCTCAGGGACTCACCCTGCTGTTTTAATGAGATTAATGATTGCTTTTCCACTGAGCACCCACCTGTGATGTTCCAAAAAAAAAAATGAAATAAATGGCTCACATGGAGATTGAGTAGGATCTTGCCAGGGAAAGTGCATGTTAACAGGCTCTAGAAATATGATAATTATCAGCTACTTAAGATGCAGCGACTGCAGTATGATAACAAGATATATTATGCAGGTAGAGGCCTGAGCGACGTGACACCAAGTAGAATTAGAAGAAAAGGGAGTAAAACAGAGATCTCACATGCTTATTCTTTTTGTTGAAATAAGAAGGAAGTGGGAGAAATTTGAATGTGCATGCAGGAAAGTAGTCAGCCCTTCCTCTCTGCTTCTTTGCAGCATAAGTGCCTAACTTGCCTGGGAAGTGCTCATGGTATGTGAGGCAGGACATCTGGGCATGGTGTCGGGGGAGGTCACCACACATGAGAACATTTGCCTTAGATTACATCTAGAACCTCGTGCTGGGGAAAGGCAGTCAGAGCTCACAGGTCAGCTCTGGAGAAAACTTACATATGATCCACAAGTAAGAGGCATAGAGAAAGTGAATTGGAATGGTGTGGATTTCTGAAACTTCAAAACCTAGCCCCAGTGGCACACCTCCTTCAAGAAGGCCATGCCTCCTACACCTTCCCAAACAGTTTCACCAACTGGAGAATGAAACATTCAAATATGTTAGCCTATGGGGGCATTCTTATTCAGGCTACCACATTCATTAACTATCTGTCTATCATCTATCTATCTGTTTATCTATCTCTTATTCATCACCTATTTATTTTGTTTCATCTATCTATCTATCTATCTATCTATCTATCTATCTATCTATCTATCTATCTATCTATCTATCTATCTATCATGTACCTACCTATCATATTATCTATTGGTCACCAGTCTTTTTTTACAGCCTTCTGTATATTATATATCTGTCTGTTCATTCATCCACACACCCACATGCATCATATCACTTGGGCTTATTTGTTGCCTCCAAAGCCTTGCTTCTGCCCTTGGAACCCTTGGCAGTTTTAAAACCTTGTTGATGTAGCAAAGTTTGACCTGAGTTAGCCACTAGGTCTAAGCAGTAGTTTCGCTCTGTGCCTCTCTACTATGTAACAGACTATAATGCACAAGGTTTCTGCTTTATTCACCAAATGTCTGTTTCTACTCATAGAAAGTGTACCCTGCAAGTGTATCTGCTGCCTCTAGCAGATGTTGCATACCCAGGAAAGAAGCTTTGCATGTGATAGATGGTCAGTTAGAAGAACATTGAATGTGTTTCTCTCTTTCTTGACCTGTAGACACATTTTCATTTTGCAATAAGATAGCCCTGCCGCCATTGTCCTTGTAATTTCCTTTTCAGGGCAATACTCACGATGCTGCAAGTGAGGCTTACACACTTCACCTAGCATTTGTGTATACATGGTCCATTTTCAGGCCTGCAGGAAGCCCTCTGAATCCTCAGGCATTCTAAGTGCTAAATATACAGCAGTCATCAGCTCTCCCATCTCTGGTGAATAACTCAGACACTTTTATGCTGAAATGAAGATTCTCCATTGAAAGACAACTTTCCTCTCAAACAGTTGGATAAGACTAGGTTTGTATTTATAAAAGTAAGTTATATGCTGGAGTGCAGTCTGGGCCCAGAGCACTTTTATTTGATTGCTGAATAAATAAATTTTTACCCACCCAAAGCTCTTGCCTCTGAGTATTGTGTACTGAGGTAGTTAAATAAGTGACAGTAGCCCTATTGAGTTCTGTTTAATTTTATTCAATATAATAATGTTCTGTTTTGTTCTGTGTCTTTTCTGGGCCTCTGGATACTGTGGATGGGTTGAATGCATCTTGCTTGTGGTGAGATGGGTTGGTGAGGTGGCAGGTTTGTAGTAGACGCAGGGGACAGATTAGGGTAGAGGAGCATGGTGGCTCTCTTTACTCCTAGCCCCCCACATCTGCATGTGTATGTTATATTAGTGTGTGTACACACACACATATGCAGGACAGCATGCATACACATATACATACATGAATACACAGGGTTAACATTGGGTATATCTTCCTTGATCATTCTCCACTTTTGATCCTTGAGCCAGGGTCTCTTACCACTGAGACCAAAACTCAATTGTTTCAGCCAGGCTGTCACCACCCTCCCAGTGCTGAGATTACAATTGTGTACCAGTGTGTCTGGCTTTTTTCACGGGTCTTAGGAATGGAACTCAAGTCCTTTTGCATTCATGGCAAACATTTTACCCACTGAGCTATTTCCCCAATACTTGGTGTACAATCCATTGCTTGACACAGCCCTGCCTATATTTCCTTATACAGAAATGGAGGTGGTCATCCTTATTCTATGGGATACTCTGATGTAACAAGCATATCCCACTTTCCTCCACCCTGTGTAAGAGGGGCTCAGTGAGCATTTTCCCTATCATATACCAGTGTCTTTCTCTGTGCAACATTAAGGTCTATCACCCAGGAATAACTTCAGTCAGTTTGGTCCTTTCATTGCCACATAGCTCTCTGACTGTCCCCTTCCTAAAATGATCTCAGTTTGATTTACTGAAAAACATAGAAGGGAAACTCCGAGAAATACCCAGACCAGGGAGAGAGAGAGAGGATAGAGAAAGACTCTCCTTGACGCTCTCTCTCCCCATGTGACTGCTTGCCCCTTTCAGCCCTAGGCCTGCCCTGAACTGGGGAGTCTGACAGCCAGGCAGTAGCCCTGGACCCTGGCCATCCCTCCCTCTGCCCCAGCTGGGCACCACAGCACAGTGGGAAGCATGGCCAGTCTCCAGATGGTTATGCCCTGGCCTCTTGTCAGAATTAGATGCCATCAGCTGTTCTTTGTGTGAGACAGACCACCCATTCCTCCTGACTATGCACTCTGAAGCAGCTTATTTATCTTACAAGTAAACCCAGAATAAAGTACAAATTGCTTCCTGTGGGAGGCTTTCTACTGATATGACTCTCCTAATGGCTCAGCCATATCCCCCTCCTTCTAGAGCCATCTTCTTGCTGGGCCTTCTGTGACCAAGGACAACTGGGCTGCATATAAAGAGGGTCAGGCTACAAAGCAGCTTTGTCTAAAGACATCTGGTTAGAGCCAGAGCAGGCTAGGAGCTAAAGAGACAAATAGTCCCACTGCTTGGGAGACACCATGAGTGACATAATCCAGAGATGAGATCCCATTTGCCTACTGGGTAACTCTACATGAAATATTTAACTTCTCAGAACTTCAGTTTCCTTTCTTAGAATGTATTCAATTTAAATGTTTCCCCCAAAAAAAGTTAGTGTGGAAAATTCAGGGCCCAATGCAACAGCACTGAGAAGGGGGCTATGGGAGATGAATGGATTATGAAGGCTCTGCCTTCATGAGTGGGTGAATCTGTGCATTGATAGATGATGGTCTATGGACAGGATGGGCCAGTTGTCCCAAGAGTAAGTCTTTTATAGCAGCTATTTAAGTCATTGTCCATGACTCTTTCCCATGTGATGTTCTTTTTTTTTTTAATTTTTAATATTTTTATTACATATTTTCCTCAATTACATTTCCAATGCTATCCCAAAAGTCCCCCATAGCGCCCCCCACTTCCCTACCCACCCATTCCCATTCTTTTGGCCCTGGCATTCCCCTATATTGGGGCATATAAAGTTTGCAAGTCCAATGGGCCTCTCTTTCCATTGATGGCCGACTAGGCCATCTTTCGATACATATGCAGCTAGAGACAAGAGCTCCGGGGTTCTGGTTAGTACATCATGTTGTTCCAACAATAGGGTTGCAGATCCCTTTAGCTCCTTGGGTACTTTCTCTAGCTTCTCCATTGGGAGCCCTGTGATACATCCAATAGCTGACTGTGAACATCCACTCCTGTGTTTGCTAGGCCCCGGCATCGTCTCACAAGAGACAGCTATATTTGGGTCCTTTCAGCAAAATCTTGCTAGTGTATGCAATGGTGTCAGCGTTTAGAAGCTGCTTATGGGATGGATCCCTGGATACGGCAGTCTCTAAATGGTCCATCCTTTCATCACAGCTACGAACTTTGTCTCTGTAACTCCTTCCCTGGGTGTTTTGTTCCCAATTCTAAGAAGGTGCACAGTGTCCACACTTTGGTCTTCATTCTTCTTGAGTTTCATGCGTTTAGCAAATTGTATCTTATATCTTGGGTATCCTAAGTTTTGGGTTAATATCCACTTATCAGTGAATACATATTGTGTGAGTTCTTTTGTGATTGTGTTACTTCACTCAAGATGATGCCCTCCAGGTCCATCCATTTGGCTAGGAATTTCAAAAATTCATTCTTTTTAATAGCTGAGTAGTACTCCATTGTGTAAATGTACCATAATTTCTGTATCCATTCCTCTGTTGAGGGACATCTGGGTTCTTTCCAGCTTCTGGCTATTATAAATAGGGCTGCTATGAACATAGTGGAGCATGTGTCCTTTTTACCGGTTGGGACATCTTCTGGATATATGCCCAGGAGAGGTATTGCTGGATCCTCCGGTAGTACTATGTCCAATTTTCTGAGGAACCTCCAGACTGATTTCCAGAGTGGTTGTACAAGCTTGCAATCCCACCAACAATGGAGGAGTGTTCCTCTTTCTCCACATCCTCGCCAGCATCTGCTGTCACCTGAATTTTTGATCTTAGCCATTCTGACTGGTGTGAGGTGGAATCTCAGGGTTGTTTTGATTTGCATTTCCCTGATGATTAAGGATGTTGAACATTTTTTCAGGTGTTTCTCTGCCATTCGGTATTCCTCAGGTGAGAATTCTTTGTTCAGTTCTGAGCCCCATTTTTTAATGGGGTTATTTGACTTTCTGGAGTCCACCTTCTTGAGTTCTTTATATATATTGGATATTAGTCCCTTATCTGATTTAGGATAGGTGAAGATCCTTTCCCAATCTGTTGGTGGTTTTTTTGTCTTATTGATGGTGTCTTTAGCCTTGCAGAAGCTTTGTAGTTTCATGAGGTCCCACTTGTCAATTCTTGATCTTACAGCACAAGCCATTACTGTTCTATTCAGGAATTTTTCCCCTGTGCCCATATCTTCAAGGCTTTTCCCCACTTTCTCCTCTATAAGTTTCAGTGTCTCTGGTTTTATGTGAAGTTCCTTGATCCACTTAGACTTGACCTTAGTACAAGGAGATAGGAATGGATCCATTCACATTCTTCTACATGTTAACAACCAGTTGTGCCAGCACCATTTGTTGAAAATGCTGTCTTTCTTCCACTGGATGTTTTTAGCTCCCTTGTCGAAGATCAAGTGACCGTAGGTGTGTGGGTTCATTTCTGGGTCTTCAATTCTATTCCATTGGTCTATTTGTCTGTCACTATACCAGTACCATGCAGTTTTTATCACAATTGCTCTGTAGTAGAGCTTTAGGTCCGGCATGGTAATTCCACCAGAGGTTCTTTGATCCTTGAGAAGAGTTTTTGCTATCCTAGGTTTTTTGTTATTCCAGATGAATTTGCAGATTGCACTTTCTAATTCGTTGAAGAATTGATTTGGAATTTTGATGGGGATTGCATTGAATCTGTAGATTGCTTTTGGCAAGATAGCCATTTTTACAATGTTGATCCTGCCAATCCATGAGCATGGGAGATCTTTCCATCTTCTGAGATCTTCTATAATTTCTTTCTTCAGAGACTTGAAGTTTTTATTATACAGATCTTTCACTTCCTTAGTTAGAGTCACGCCAAGATATTTTATATTATTTGTGACTATTGAGAAGGGTGTTGTTTCCCTAATTTCTTTCTCAGCCTGTTTATTCTTTGTGTAGAGAAAGGCCATTGATTTGTTTGAGTTAATTTTATATCCAGCTACTTCACCGAAGCTGTTTATCAGGCTTAGGAGTTCTCTGGTGGAATTTTTAGGGTCACTTATATATACTATCATATCATCTGCAAAGAGTGATATTTTGACTTCATCTTTTCCAATTTGTATCCCTTTGATCCCCGCTTGTTGTCGAATTGCTCTGGCTAGGACTTCAAGTACAATGTTGAATAGGTATGGAGAAAGTGGACAGCCTTGTCTAGTCCCTGATTTTAGAGGGATTGCTTCAAGCTTCTCACCATTTACTTTGATGTTGGCTACTGGTTTGCTGTAGATTGCTTTTATCATGTTTAGGTATGGGCCTTGAATTCCTGATCTTTCCAAGACTTTTATCATGAATGGGTGTTGGATCTTGTCAAATGCTTTTTCCGCATCTAAGGAGATGACCATGTGGTTTTTGTCTTTGAGTTTGTTTATATACTGGATTACGTTGATGGATTTCCGTATATTGAACCATCCCTGCATCCCTGGGATGAAACCTACTTGGTCAGGATGGATGATTGTTTTGATGTGTTCTTGGATTCGGTTAGCAAGAACTTTATTGAGGATTTTTGCATCAATATTCATAAGGGATATTGGTCTGAAGTTTTCTATCTTTGTTGGGTCTTTTTGTGGTTTAGGTATCAGAGTGATTGTGGCTTCATAGAATGAGTTGGGTAGAGTACCTTCTGTTTCTATTTTGTGGAATAGTTTGTGAAGAACTGGGATTAGATCTTCTTTGAAGGTCTGATAGAACTCTGCACTAAACCCATCTGGTCCTGGGCTTTTTTTAGTTGGGAGACTATTAATGACTGCTTCTATTTCTTTGGGGGATATAGGGCTGTTTAGATCATTAACCTGATCTTGATTCAACTTTGGTACCTGGTATCTGTCTAGGAACTTCTCCATTTCATCCAGGTTCTCCAGTTTTGTTGAGTATAGCCTTTGGTAGAAGGATCTGATGGTGTTTTGGATGTCTTCAGGATCTGTTGTTATGTCTCCTTTTTCATTTCTGATTTTGTTAATTAGGATGCTTTCCCTGTGCCCTCTAGTGAGTCTGGCTAAGGGTTTATCTATCTTGTTGATTTTCTCAAAGAACCAGTTCCTTGATTGGTTGATTCTTTGAATAGTTTTTCTTGTTTCCACTTGGTTGATTTCGCCCCTGAGTTTGATTATTTCCTGCCGTCTACTCCTCTTGGGTGAATTTGCTTCCTTTTGTTCTAGTGCTTTTAGGTGTGTTGTCAAGCTGCTAATGTGTGCTCTCTCTAGTTTCCTTTTGGAGGCACTCAGAGCTATGAGTTTTCCTCTTAGAAATGCTTTCATTGCGTCCCATAAGTTTGGGTATGTTGTGGCTTCATTTTCATTGAACTCTAAAAAGTCCTTAATTTCTTTCTTTATTCCTTCCTTGACCAAGGTATCATTGAGAAGAGTGTTGTTCAGTTTCCACGTGAAGGTTGGATTTCTATTATTTATTTTGTTATTGAAGATCAGCTTTAGTCCATGGTGATCTGATAGGATGCATGGGACAATTTCAATATTTTTGTATCTGTTGAGGCCTGTTTTGTGACCAATTATGTGGTCAATTTTGGAGAAGGTGCCATGAGGTGCTGAGAAGAAGGTATATCCTTTTGTTTTAGGATAGAATGTTCTGTAGATATCTGCCAGATCCATTTGATTCATAATTTCTCTTAGTTTCTCTGTGTCCCTGTTTAGTTTCTGTTTCCATGATCTGTCCATTGGTGAAAGTGGTGTGTTGAAGTCTCCCACTATTATTGTATGAGGTTCAATGTGTGCTTTGAGATTTACTAAAGTTTCTTTAATGAATGTGGCTGCCTTTGTATTTGGAGCATAGATATTCAGGATTGATATTTCCTCTTGGAGGATTTTACCTTTGATGAGTATGAAGTGTCCCTCCCTGTCTTTTTTAATGACTTTGGGTTGGAAGTCAATCTTATCAGATATTAGAATGGCTACTACAGCTTGTTTCTTCATACCATTTGCTTGGAAAATTGTTTTCCACCCTTTCATTCTGAGGTAGTGTCTATCTTTTTCTCTGAGATGAGTTTCCTGTAAGCAGCAAAATGTTGGGTCTTGTTTGTGTAGCCAGTTTGTTAGTCTATGTCTTTTTATCAGGGAGTTGAGTCCATTGATATTAAGAGATATTAAGGAAAAGTAATTGTTGTTTCCTGTTATTTTTGTTGTTAAAGTTGGCATTCTGTTCTTGTGGCTGTCTTCTTTTAGGTTTGTTGAGGGATTACCTTCTTGTTGTTTCTAGGGCGTGGTTCCTGTCCTTGTATTGGTTTTTTTCTGTTATTATCCTTTGAAGGGCTGGATTCGTGGAGAGATAATGTGTGAATTTGGTTTTGTCGTGGAATACTTTGGTTTCTCCATCTATGTTAATTGAGAGTTTGGCTGGGTATAGTAGCCTGGGCTGGAATTTGTGTTCTTTTAGTGTCTGTATAACATCCGTCCAGGATCTTCTGGCTTTCATAGTCTCTGGTGAAAAATCTGGTGTAATTCTGATAGGCTTGCCTTTATATGTTACTTGGCCTTTTTCTCTTACTGCTTTTAGTATTCTATCTTTATTTAGAGCATTTGTTGTTCTGATTATTATGTGTCGGGAGGTATTTCTTTTCTGGTCCAGTCTATTTGGAGTTCTGTAGGCTTCTTGTATGTTCATGGGCATCTCTTTCTTTAGATTTGGGAAGTTTTCTTCTATAATTTTGTTGAAGATGTTTGCTGGTCCTTTGAGTTGAAAATCTTCATTCTCATCCACTCCTATTATCCGTAGGTTTGGTCTTCTCGTTGTGTCCTGTATTTCTTGGATGTTTTGAGTTAGGATCTTTTTGCATTTTACATTTTCCTTGATTGTTGTGCTGATGTTCTCTATGGAATCTTCTGCACCTGAGATTCTCTCTTCCATGTCTTGTATTCTGTTGCTGATGCTGGTATCTATGGTTCCAGATTTCTTTCCTAGGGTTTCTATCTCCAGTGTTGCCTCATTTTGGGTTTTCTTTATTGTGTCTACTTCCCTTTTTAGGTCTAGTATGGTTTTGTTCATTTCCATCATCTGTTTGGATGTGTTTTCCTGTTTTTCATTAAGGACTTCTACCTGTTTGATTATGTTATCCTGTTTTTCTTTAAGGATTTGTAACTCTTTAGCAGTGTTCTCCTGCAATTCTTTAAGGGATTTTTGTGCTTCCTCTTTACTGTCTTCTACCTGTTTACCAGTGTTCCTTTGTATTTCTTTAAGTGTGTTATTAAAGTCCTTCTTGAAGTCCTCTACCATCATCAGGAGATATGCTTTTAGATCCGTGTCTAGCTTTTCCGGTGTGTTGGGGTGCCCTGGACTGGGCGAAGTGGGAGTGCTGGGTTCTGATGATGGTGAGTGGTCTTGGTTTCTGTTAGTAAGATTATTACGTTTACCTTTCGCCATCTGGTAATCTCTGGGGTTAGTTGTTGTCGTTGTCAGTGTTTAAAGATTGGAGCAGAAGCTGTGTTCCACTCACCAGCAGTCTCAAAATCCTATGGCGGGGGTCGTGGGTAGCTGGCGGGTGTCAGCCGACCCTGTGCTCTAGCTACCCTGGTGCTGATCCGGCCGGATGAGGCCTGTGGCCCTACTCAGGCCGGTTTCTGCTTCCCTAACTAATGCAGTCTCAGGTCCCGCGCGCAATTGGATTGGAGCAGAAGCTGTGTTCCATTCACCAGAAGTCTTAAGATCCTGTGGCGGGTGTTGTGGGTAGCTGGCGAGTGTCAGCCAACCCTGCGTCCTAGCTACCCCGGTGCTTTTCTCCCATGTGATGTTCTTGAGCAAACTTCCATAAACAAAAGAGACACTTGCTCTTTACGAATCACCCAATCTTTGGTGTTTAGTTATAGTAACTGTGAGAAAGACAGTGGTCTATAAGCACTGTCTCTTTTCACATTAAGCCCCGAGCTATGCATAGCCTTTAAAAGCACTATCTTGGTTAACGTCAGCATATCAAGTCATCAGGGTGTATGGAGTCATTTCTAGATGATGTGATATGGTGGCCCCAAGGATGAGGAAGGCACAATTCACCCTGTAACTCCCACTTTCCCCATAGAGCCCACAATCATTTTTCTCATGGATACAACAGAAAATAAGCCAGAGGCTAGACACTGACAAAGCCTAGTACAGCGACAGACAAAGATAAGCTCTGGATGATGGGACCCTTCGGGAAAGCCTGCTCTATCCCATCCTTAGGCATCTGCATGGTGCATTGAGAAAGACTTCCTCCTCTCAGCAACACTGAGGGCAGCAGGTGGGATATCCTTTCTGTCCCTGCTCAGGTGAGTTTGCAAATGAGCTTTGAATGACCTTGCACACCCCCTTGGTCCTAGCTACAACAGCTCCTCAGAGCTCTGGTCTAACCAGACAGCAGTCACTACAGTGCACTTTGTGTGGGGATCCAGGAAGGTGGAAGGCTCCAGATTTAGCAGACCAACATTGAACTGGCAGCTTGCTACTCATAAGCTGTGAGGCTGGGCAAGGAACCTCCTGACCCACTGGTTATTCAAGCAGCAGAAACTGGAGAAATGGTTATGTCTAACCCATAACAGTTGGGCAAAGCCAGTTATATCATGAATAGTGCTTAGCAGGATTCTGAGCTGCTCTAGAGGAGGGACCTTGGTATGATATTATCTGCCCTTGGTGTAGTTGTGCTATAGTGCATACAGTCTGGGCAGGCTTCTCTTGCACCAAGTCAAGAGGTCTCCAGATGTGCTGGCCCGAGGATGGTACTTAATAAACCCCACCCAAATGCTTTGTTGCAGACAGTGTCAGGATGATTATGTTACTCTAACCAGGGGCTTTGAGGTCTGTACAAATGTTACCAGGCCTGCAGCTCATAAAGGACAGTAGACAGGGACTCAAGGGTGGGAATCTGGCTGCTTAGCCTTGTCTTTTCGTGTGCTGGGCTTCCATGTGCCATATAGGAACTGGGGTCTTAAGCTTTATAGTGCTGTAATGGTGATAGAAACCTACCACTGCTCAGGCAGTGCTAAGCACTGTTCAAGAAATAACTGCCTTTGCCCAACTGTTACGGGGTAGACATTCCATTTATCCTGTTCCTGCTGCATGAGTAACCAGTGTGTCAGGAGCTTGCTCGGCCTCATAGATTGGGAGTGGCAAGCTGCCAGTTCAACCCTGCTCTGCTAAATCTGAAGCCGTCTACCTTCCTGGATCCTCACACAACATGGATTCTTGAAATTGACTGGTGTCTGGTTGGACCAGGGCTCCGAGGAGCTGATGTGATCAGGCATCTGAAGTGCCCATATTTCTGACCTGGGAAAAGATGTTGTTCATCAATGATGTCCTGTCTTCCAGGGCTTTGCTACCTAGGAAACTCCTGGGCCACTGAGAAGGAGCTGGCCTATAAATGTACATTGTGAAGCTTACCTGCTGCCAGGAAGCATCAGAGTTACTTCTAATGAGGGCCAGGTTGTCAGGGCTGTACCCCTGTCTTTCATCTTCTCCTTCTGAAGTCCCTTCAGAGTCCGGGGCAGTGTGGCTCAGGGCCTTCATTAGCCCTGCACTGTCTGAAATCTTCACAAAGGCAATAAAGAAGCATCACTTCCTTTGTGTTTATAGCGACTCAGACAGCTCTTCCCAGCTACAGTGGTCCTCAAAATAATATCCCCAGACTTAGCTTCTCAACACTGCGTGGCTGAGAAAACCCATTCTGCTGACACTGCATAGTCAGGCAGCAACAATTGCTTCTTTGGCAGCACACCATCCCCCTGTCTACCTTGTACTGGAAGGGGAGGAGGGTTCTGGAGTTTGGGAGATGGTTGAACTTGAATCTCTGTCTCTCTTACAATAATCCACCTCCACACTTACAGAGTATGTCACATTCTCTGGGGACAGACTGTTCATTGATCCAGGAGTTCCTTTTTAGAAGGGTCACTGCACATTTCTGGAGGCTTGAGTTCAAACTTCCCCCATCCCAAGAATCTTCCCTGAAGTAACTTAAGGGAGCAGTAACTCCATGAAGAGCCTCCAAGCTCCTCAGTCCCTCAACTGGTCAGGTTTCTTCTTGCAGAGGCAGGGTTGGACCCAGGCTTTCTCACCCATTCCTCGGAGTGTGCTCTGTAGAAACACCTGAGAGAAAAGAGCAGGTCTTGAGAGTTGGCTATTTGTAAGAGCGTGAAGGGCAGGAAGGAAGAGGGCAGGTGCTGAGTATCTGGGGACATGGAGACCAGGATAGCCCAGGAATGGCACATGCTTCCCTTTTGTACACAAAATTGAGAACCTTCTGTATTGGCCTTGGAGAGGAGGCAGGGGGAGGGGCAGACTTAAATACTCCAGGAGGGAGATAAAATGCCATGATACTCAGGTGAAGAAAATAGACCTTGCAGTTACAAGTTATTAAAATTCCAAAGGCTACTGAAAGGAAGGTAATGATAGCGTCTTATTCTGTCTGAGAGAAGGCAATGCACTTTTCTACAATAGCATTTATGATATCTAAGGAGGTTGTGATATCAGATCAGGTGATATGGCTGTTAGGACTCGGGGTGTTGACAGTGGACCCAGAGTCCTGCAGATTAGACAGGAGCTGCTCCTGTCTCATGTAGTGGGAACCACCCTGTGTGATGGGAGGAATATCTGGGATGGTCCACATTATTAACAAACTTGTGAACTGGATTATTCTCAGACACAGGCTGGAGTTGGAGATTGATGCCTTCAGCCCAGCCATATGTTAGAGTCACTTGGGGAGATAAATAAACTGAACGCAGAAAGGTGGTCCTGTTGTTCAGGATAGGATTTGGTCAGTGGTGGGCATCAATACTTAGTTGTTTTGTACCCCATTTAACTCAAAGATCAAGCCGTGTTGAGAGCCTGGGTCCAGCTCTAGCTTAGAAATGCTCTCTCTCTCTCTCTCTCTCTCTCTCTCTCTCTCTCTCTCTCTCTCTCTCTCTCTCTCTCTCTCTCTCTCTCTCTCTCTCTGTGTGTGTGTGTGTGTTTCTTGTGTATGTATGTGTCTTCTAGCTGGGACTTGGGCTGGCTCTACTGATAGGATGGTTCCCTTTATTGAGTCTTCATCTGGTTGTCACATTAGCATAGAGGTTCTTGGAGCTAGGAGACAAGTATTGGTCATATTGCCTCTTCATATAGAAGGGCAGTGAAGGAGATGGCTTGGTAACTACAGCCAGAAGCCATTGTGAAAGGAGGTTTCCTCCTGGGGGTGCTGAGTGGTACAAGCTGGGTCAAGATTAGGTTGCTACAGGACTGAAACCACTGAATATTGAGATGGATGTCTGCATGTAAGTGAGGCCCAGCAGTGCCCTCTATCCATCCCTGGCCCACATAGCATACATGACTGGGAGGAGCTAAGGATGCCTATATCCTGCTTCCTTAGATCCTTTAGGAAGATGCTGTTCTATAAACACATTGCCTATATCCAGAGATAATAAATATATTTCCCATGTTTTATAGTCAAAGACACATGTAGCTGTTATGCAGGGCTCAGACACCCAGATGGTAAGACAGTTTCCATTCTGAATTTTCTAGAAATCTCCTGTAAGTCCTGCCTACCAGTCAAGTCTTCAATGGATCTGCGAGTGTCCTTAAAGCTGGACCTTCCATAGGTCTGTGAAAGTCTTTATGGTGAGCCCTCCATGGACCTGTGGATGTCTTCATGGTGGACCTCCTATGGATCTGGGAATGTCCTAATAAAGAATGATCCCTAATCTCTCTCAAGTCACTTATTGCCCTGGGATGAGCACAGTGCCATTCTCCTATGATCCCACCAGCACACAGGAGGTTGAGACAGAAGAATTCTAAGTTCGAGGGCATCTTGGACAGCATTGCTATCCAAAAAAATAAAAAATAAATAAATAACTCCCCTAGATATATTTATTGCCTGTGTAGCAGATCCTCTTTCTCTAATGGCGTGCAATGTCAGCATCAGTTAGAGGCCGTGTGCACTTTGAGTAGTAGCATTCAAAATGGCTACTGCTAGTGTTTACAGTGGCGATAGTTATTTGATAAATTTCAAGAAATGTAAAAAGAGGATAGAGATTTTAATGTTTTTCTGATTTAGGTCAGTAGTTTTCAAAATGCAGTCACTACCTATCAATGTGGCATGAAATTAGTTTACTAGTGCACAACCAGCATTCATCTTTCTTAGTAGAATATTCCAGAACAAATTAGAACGTCTCAGATCTAGCCATATATAGTGCATCCAATGTTCTTGTTGCTGTAACAGAATTTCCTGACAAAAGGCACGTAAGGGAGGAAGGGTCTGATCTGTGTTTGCTAGCTTATCACTTCTGTAATAAAATACCAGAAAGAATCAAGTTACAAGGAAAGAGGGTGTTTTTTTTTCTGTTTCACCGAGTTGGGGAGGATGGCAGAGCAGATCCACTCTTATTGTGGCTAGGAAGCAAGAGAGGATGGGTGAAGGGGCTGGAGTCCCACAGGTACTAGAGAGGGAAAATTCTCAGAGACTTAAGTCTTTGACACAAAACATCACCATCTGAATGCCCTCAGCACTACTTGGTGAATGCCCCGAGTGTCAATCAAGCCTTGAGCTCATAGGCTGCCGGGGGAGATTTAAAATCTGGACTATCCTGGTGGCCCTGAGCTGCATATTTAATGGACTACCCAGCAGGAAGGTCATAATTTTCCTATCTACCTAACTCCCCAGCCTCCATGTTTAGTCTAGATACAGTGGATCCCATCCTGGGGCACTGGGCTGCCAAAGCCACGAGCTTCCCTGAGTTCCCATTAACTCCTGACTTTGATAGAGATGGGGTCTAGGATCAGAAGCAGCCCTTTGAAAGGCTTCTCACCCCAGGGCACTGGCAGGTTGTAGATTCATTCCATCTACTTAAGAAGGATGGAGGGCTACCTAGGATTCTAAATTACTCAGTGGCAGATGCTGTGGGGAAGATCAGATAGTAAGTAGCCATTCAAAGAATCTCCCCACCTGCTTCCATTCTACCCTCAATTCTCAGCACAGCACTTGACCAGTAAGTTACAATACTTAACAGGCAAAGCGTGCTCGGGTAGAATGTTAAAGTTCTATTGCTAAATTACACACTACCTACAGGAACCCCACAGGAAGTAGGTTTTACAACCATTCCAAATTTCCCATACTTAAAAACTGAACCATAGAGAGGTTTAGGGGCTTGTGGCAGGTTACACAGCTAGTGAGGAGTGAAGACACATTCCAAAACCAAGGCAGAGTGGCTCAGAGGTCCTGCCTTTCATTTCTGGGCCACCCTGATTCTGCAGAGCTACACCTTGCTGGTTCTTAGCTAGGGAAATGGGCCCCATACTATTTATAATCCTAAACATATAGATCTTATTTTGGTCTATCTAAGGGTACACAGAAAAAGCACCTCAAGCCACTGGGTCTTAACCAGTGTGCCAAGTTCTCCCACTGTCTGAGCCACTCCCCAGGTAAAGAACAGGAAGCCTGAGTCCATGTCTCCCCCGCAAAGGGCAGAGCCCCAGCCTTGAAGCATGGCACGGAGCGGGAGCATGAGGTCTGCAGGCTTTCTCCTTATCCCTAGATCTGAATCTGGGAGACCTTGGACCTCACAGATAGGCGATTTGCCCTCAGATGATTTAGTGTGTGCAGGGGGGAGGGGCAGGCAGGGATGCTTTATTGTATACTTTGAAAATATCCTCGGAGGGCTGTGGAGATGGGTCAGCTGGAGAACTCTTACTCTGCAAGCATGGAGACAGTTGGTTGAACCCCATAACCTATGTTCAGAGGTTGAACGTGGTAGTGTGCTTGTCTCCATCACTGGAGATGATCCCTGGGGCTCGGTGGACAGCCAGCCTAGCCTACTTGGTAAGTTCCAAGCCAGTGAGAGGCTGTGTCTAAAAACACATAGTAAGGATTGACACCTACAAGTGATGCTTGATCTCCATATGCAGGCACACAAGCACACAGCACCCCCACTTCTCCTGCACATGTGTGCACACAGAGAGGGGTGTGGAACACACTTGGAGAGCAGAGCCTTCATTATGGAGTGTGGATAATCCTGAGACTCGGTGCAGGAGCCTTGTCTGACTTGGTGCACATGGTATCAACACAGATGCTCTTCAAAGCCCACAGCTGACAGAAGCAGATAAGCACGGGGCCCATTCACTGCATCCCGGACATGCACAGATCCTTTGTCCAGTCCTTTGCTGAACCTGTCTGGCTGTAGACTGTGTCTGTTTCCTTCCTCAGCCTCTGAAACCCAGGTAGCATGGCCAGGTTAGGGAATTTAAGAATTTGCTAGAGGAAAAGGACTCACCCACCCCCACCCTCTTACGCCCTTCAAAAATCACAGGCATAACGGGTTTGTACATGTTTCATGGAGAGCACATTGCATTACTAACACAGCACCGAGACACCATACAGGTTCCACATCTTTCATGTGATAAATACATTTTTTTTTACTGTCATGCTTGAGAAATGGATTTTGTTTGAAAATGGCCTATTTCCTTTGATGGCTGCTTTGACGTGGCTTCAAAGCCTGTCACTGACAAATCTGTTCCTTGCTGCAATACAGCCATGGCTGCTGGGCTGGGAGATTTATGACTGAGAAATGTCATAAAGAGATGTCCAGTGGCCAACAGCTGCTGGGAGCCATGGCCAGCTCGTCCCTGAATTGTCCTGGCTCGGTACCTGGGCACCTGTAAGTGAACCCCGGATTCACAAGGCTGTGACTGAGACCAAACTACACTGAGAAGTTCAGATGTGGGGTTTTTGGTCAGAGTACAGGTCCCAAATATTTCTGCTCAAGTTGAATTTTTGTGAAACTTGGAGTGTTCTTGTCTGTTCCTTGTAGTAGTTGGCACTTGGGGGGGGGGGAGCAGCAAGGAATGGGGACATCCTGGTTTACACGACTTCCTGGCTCTGTGGCTTGAGTCAAGCCATTTACCTCTCTAGGCATGAGGGACTGAGCTAAAGGTTCAAATGATCTAGAGCCAGGAACATGTTAGGGGGTGAAGGAGCCTCAGGATCACCTTGTGTTTATGATGAGAAAACAGAAGCCTAAAGAAGGGAATGGCCTATCAGCCTTGCCCAGTATGGGGCTGAGAGTCAGGATGAGAGAGCAGCCCATGGTTCCCACTAACATTCCCTACCTGTTCCATGTCACCACATGGTTTCATAGTGAGACCCTGGACCCACAACCTCAGCATCACCTGTAATGCATAGAATACAGGTTCTCATAACCAGCCCTACTGAACGGGAGGCTCTGGGGCTGGGTATCAAGGGCTACAGCTTTCCCTTTTGCAGCATATCCCAGCACTTCAGAGAGAAGTGTGTTGAGAAAGTATTTGACATGGGGCCTATCCCTTTCTCCCACAGATGGATGTATCTGTGAATCCCCATCAGGAAAAGTGTGGCCCTCAAAGGCCAGCAGGATGTGTCCAACAAATTCATCTCAGGAAATTGATGCATGGACACTGGGTGCTTTATGCGGGCACGTGAGGTGTATATTTAGGAGTCTGGGTGTTCAGTTCTTGGCTGTCATCTCTCAAGGAAGGAGAGTGATGGTGTGTGCTTCAGAGTTCATTATATCTCCCTGGCAGAATTCTAGGAGTAAAGGCTGGTTTTAAAAGAAGTAAGTAATGGCACTCATAAATCCAAGTTCCTAAGATACATGTATTCGCCACTCCTTAAAATGAGACTTTTTTTTTTGCATGTACTTTTTATAGGCTTCGAGGGTAAAACTTGGGCCTTTTCACTGCAGCTTTGTTGTGCACGATTTCTAGTTCACTCTGCTTTTCTGTCTATGAGTATGCACACACACCAAGTGTTGGTTGCCCCTACCTGTACCAGACATCTTGGATGTGAATTTAGCCATACCTGTATCCAGAATCCCACAGAATCCCCAGAATCTTAAGGCTGGGAGGACTCAGACAGGAATCTGTACAGGCTCCATGTGCTAGAAAAGGCCATTGTCCCACCCCTGGAATGGGCTTGCCATTCAATAGCTGCCTGACATACTAGCCCTGCCTTTTCCCAAGAACCACGACTGAGGCCTGGCAATCCTCTCTGACATCTAGCCCACCTGATTGGGCTGGACCTCATGTCCTTATGGTTTATTTCCAGGATGCAAGGTCAGATTTCTCTACCTCATCCTACCTGCAGACAGCAGCCCTGCCTAACTCCTGGCCAACTGCGCTGGGCAGTCAGTGTAGATATCAGGGTGGAGGAAGCAATGGACTCATCTAGAGCTCCTTGCCTCAATGCTCTCCTGGGACAAGTCTTCAAATCTCCTTTCTATAGTGGAGGGAGGTGAGGGCCAAGCAGCTGAGCTCTGACTGTCAGCTGAATAATGGCCATCCAGAAATCGACCTGAAATTTATGGATATCCCAGTCTCAATGAAAAGGAGAAGTCAGGCTGCAGATGAAAGTGTAGTGCTTAATCCAGCTGACCTTAAACTTGGAAGCAACCTGAGCAGACCACATTCCCGATGACTGTAGGGTTCTGATGGAGTGGAGAAGCAGAAAGCAGAGGAGGCCAGTGTGTTGTGCTGATGAAGCCTTGCTGCTCTGAGGAAGGAGTATAAGCCACAGGCTTGGAACCCAGAGAGTCTGGAAAAAGTAGGAAATAGATTCTCTCAGAGCCCCCAGGGAGAAAAGGCCTGTCTACACCTTGATCATAGTTCAGTGAGACCACATGCCATTTCAAGAATTCTAGGCTAAGGAATGTGAGATCTTATAGCTACAGGTTTCAAAACCTTGCTTCATCTAGGACCAGGACAAGGCTAGGAGTTGACCCTGGAGTCTGGGTGTTAGGAGGAGGGAGAGAAGACTGCATCCCAGGCTGGGGCTATGGAACAGGGATGCTACACAGTAGACATTGACCACACATGTTACTTCTCCTTGGGTAGCTCATGAAGTCCAGCTCATGGGTGGTGCTGTAAAGAACTATAAACCCAGTCTGGGTTTCCCTGGAAAGGCCCAGCATCAAGGTTCTTAAGGAAAACTGGTCAATTGTTGCTGGCAGGAAGGCAGCACATAGGACTTCCCTGAAAGCTGCTGAGCTGTTTGTTTGTTTCTGGACATTCAATTATCCCCTTGCTTTTTAATTCCAAATAAGGCATGCACAGAGGCATCTTAGGAACTAAGGAAGACATTTTCTTAAAAAAAAAATCACTGAATTAGACATTAAGCAGGATGAAATTGTGGTATGTAGATTTTATCTCAGGAAAGTTGTAAAGAAAACCTGCTTTAAGATTTATACCCAAGATGCCCAGTGTCATCTTTGCTTTTATCTGATGCTTCGTGTTCACCTATAAGGGTGGGGGTGGTGTTAATGTGTCTGTGTGAGCATATGTCACATGTGTGCTCACAGAAGAGGGCATCAGATCTCCTGGAGCTGGCGTTAGAGACATTTGTGAGCCCCTTAATATAGATGCTGGGAACCGAACTTGAGCCTTCTGGAAAAATCAACATGTGTTCCTAACTACTGAGCCACCACCTCTCCAGCCCCAGGTTTCATTTTTCTGAAATCTGGGGTCACAGCACCTTGGCATGTAGCTCCCATTCGCAAGGGAAATAAACAGAGACTTGAGTGGTCTTTAGGTCTTGCTCAGGTGTTGTGAACAGCAGGCTCAGGAGGACAGAGAGAGGGGTCTCAAGAGATGTCTAGGGGAAGAAAGAGGAGACAGCATCATGTGTCCTCCAGCTGAGCTTCAGACACAAGGACTCGATGTCTGGGGAAGTATGTCCTCAGAATTTTGGCTACTTGTTGCTCCTGAGTCTGGATCTTGTCACCAAGGCCCCAAAGGCCACAACTCTAAACAGGGTCTGAAAATGAATAGAAATAGCAATGAATTTGGCCTCTGGGCATAGCTGGCCACTGCTCACTGGCTCTCAGAGCCATAGTAGTGTCTGCTCTGCTTGTGAGAGAGACACCAATCATGGAGCAAAACCACAAGGAATGAGAGCATGCAGTCCAGTCTGGGTGGCAACCGGTGTGCACTTGGTGTAAGTCACATCCCACGTGGTAGCGTTGTCTGCCTCTTCAGCTACAGTGTCCAACCCCAAACCACTCTGACCTTCAGCAGCAGTTATGTACTGTGACCCCTAGGCCAGCAGAGATGAGTATTGAGTTCTGCTTTAGAGGAGGTTTGGGCTACAAGCTCTTTTGCAACCTCTCCAGAAACCTGCCTCTGAATTTCCTCTTCCAGCTATGGCAAGAGCAGGAAAATGTCTTGGCTTCCCACCCTGAGGGTCTTCAGGGATGCAATCTTAAAGAAAAGGTACAAGCAGAAGAGGTCAGGGCTGGGCATCTCTTCAAGGTATGCATCACACCACTCAGAGATCCAATCTTGTCACTCTGTCCTGAGCCAGGACCTCCCTGCAAAGCCAGCTTTACAAGGCTCAGCAGGGCCTCCACCTGTGTTCTCAGTGCTTGTCAGATTATCCTAGGTTCAAAGCCTTGCAAGCTCCCCTTCCCCACTTCTCTCTTGCCTCATAGAACCAATGTGGAGGTGGTTAGGATGGCTCTGCAAGACTCCACTCTTCTTTGTGGGTGGTAGGCTCTGAGGTTGTAGCTCTTATATAGTATCCTTGATGTGCTGTAACATCTGGAACATTCTAGAAAACAGGACATATACAATGAGGAAATGGCCTTACCATGGATGTACTGATGAGCTGAGAAACTACTCCATAACCCTGCCGTTCTGTTTACAGAGGCCTGCGTGTGAAGGGATTGGAGGAGCAGAGTGGTCCTCAAAATGTGCTTGCTATTGTGTGTGATGGTCCATGTCTAGAACCCCAGCATTTGGAAGGCGGAGGCAGGAGGATCTGGAGTGTCAGGCTGCCCAGGGCTGCCTGGTAAAACCCTGTCTCACGAAGCAAGCCGGCAATGTACAAACTTGCCAAGATCCTGCAGAGCCACTGGCTCTAACCATACTACAGAGGGGCTGGCTTAGCATAGAGCAGGACCCAGGGGCTCCCAGCTAGGCCAGGTATATATCCAAATCACTGCTTGGCCAAGAAGTCTGAAGGCTTCTGAGAAAGAGCCCAAAGCAGTGGGGAGAGGAAGGACATCCACAGGGAATCTGAGCATCAACTCTTTACCCTGTGAAGGTATGCCTACAGCTTACCAGTTGGTCCACAAGAGCATAGGTCCACTGAGTAGCTGCCTAAGTGGGTCCTGGTGCACAACATGCAGATAGGGCTGTGCTCAAGAGGGAGGGAGGAAGCTCTGCACCAAGCTCCTTAGTGTCCAACGCAGCATCCCACTATCTGCTTTTGGGTTGCATATGGTGAAGCATCTGTCCCAGGCCCTCAGCTCAGCACCATGCTTTCTTTATTCTTCTTGGCTCTTGCTGTGCCCTCCTCTGGATTCTTTCCTGAAGGGATCCTGTGGGTTTCCCTTGCTCTTTGTGCTCTAACCCAAGTACTTTCACATCTTGGAAACTGTTCCCATCCCCCACTTCTCCTCCAGGGACCTGATGGCATGTTATATACTCTCAGCAGAGCACTGATCACATTTTCCATGTTACCCTTTCACTAAGTCCCACGAGCACAGAGAACATGTCTGTCTCATCTTTATATTTTATTATTCAACAGCTGGCTTAACACAGAATAAAGCTGTTTCAGTGCGTGTTGTGGGCTGAGGAGATGGCTCAGGGGATAAGAATGCTTGTTGTGCAAACATGAAGACCTGAGTTCAGACCCCCCCCCCAGAACCCACAAAAGAAATCGTTCATGGTCATACATACTAATGGCCTCAGCACTGTGAGAGGCAGGGATGGAACTGCTGGGGCTAGCCAGCCATAAGCTTAGATCCAAGTTCAGTGAGAGACCCTGTCTCAAGGGGGTTGGGCAGACAGATAGCAGAACACCTAAAGTCTTCCAATGGCCTCCACATACACTCATGTTCACATACACACACGTGGATGCATATTTTAAACACATATACAAATACATTAAATTAAAAATAATAGCTTTTTTTTAATTGATGAAGAGGTTCAGTAGCTTTAGTATGCAGGACTCAGAGAATTCTGAATCCCAGCATCAGAGGGAAGCAGTCACCAGTGGCTCCTCTGGGTGATCCTAGCCAAGATGGAGCTGGTAGATGCTGACTCAAAAGGACATTCTGGAGATATAAGCAGGGATGACAGGTCCTTGGGTCCCTGGAAATGTCAAACATGAGCCCCAGGTCATTTTCAGTTCCCATTAATGTGCAGAATGCCATGTACAGACACATTAATAGCACCTTCAGTAGGTGACTAGTGTCCCCCCAGGGAGTCCTCCTCCAGGAGCTGTTGAGGGCCCTGTAGCAAGCACCTGGGGGACTGAGGAGACTCAGAAAGGACAGATGTCACAATAAAGAGCTGGGGCCAGGAAGGAAAGAGGGTGCCTAGCTTGCATTCCCCAGGCCTTGCTGACTATAGTTTGATAGAACACTCCCCAAAGATAACTTGGCTCAATTTTCTTTAGACACTGGATTTGCCTACCATTTTGCCCTCTGTACCTACCTTCTGGGAGGAAGAATTTTAGAAGTCATTATTGGGTTCCTTTTGCTTCTGAACTCTTTAGGGTGAGGGAAGAAGGGAGGGGGCAGAAGAGATGGGGGAGAGGAGGAAAAGAGGGAAGAGGAGAAAAGAATGTAGAGGCGGAAGGAGGTAGGGACAGAAGAGAAAGAAGAGACACAGCCTCCTTCGGGCACTGTCTCCATGTTTCCACTGTAACAACTCTATAAAGTGTCCTGTTCTGGAAACATTAGATGATTCTCAGGCACAAGAGACCTACCAGGCCACCCTATGATCTAGGGGTGATTGTCTAGCAGTGACCAAATTCCATGGAGCCACCTGAGAAGTGTGTTATACAGGTACATAGTCACTGGTTTGTGTACTAGATAAGAACTGACCACACACAAGCCCCTTCATGGTCTTCCCTGCTACACACCCCTACCTGCCAGCAGGCTCCACTTCCCTTTTGCCCCAGAAAGATTCTGGAAATTCCTAGCAGGCAAGCAGTAGCCTTCTGACTCCTCCAAGGATTTTTTGCTACTGCTCTGTTCACTCATTTGATAGACTGAACACATGTGGACATAAAGCGTGCACGCACAAACACACACACACACACACACACACATTACACACACACACACACTGGAATTTTATGCAACCATAAAGAACAATGAAATCACAACACATTTAAGAAAGTGGATGGAACTCAAGGTTAAGTGAAATAAGCCAAACTCAGAAAGACAAATGTGGCATGTTCCTCTTAAATGCTGGGTCTGGACCTAAATTTATATGTGATGTGCATGTTCAGGACATGAAAGGGGCCATGGGAAAGGAAGAAGTGATCTTGGGAGGGAAGAAGGTCCTGGAATACATGTGTCACAAAAGACCAGTGGATTGTTGGTGGAGGCAGGAATCCAACAAGAGGCAGGGGGGCAGGTGTGATGGAGGAGGGCACTTGGGGAGGAGGATAAATAACAAAGTAGACTGATATATATGTACAAAATGTCAATATGTAGCACACTATGTTGTATGCTAACTTAATATTTAATATAAAGAGTGAAACAAATATTGCTTCCCTAGGTTCTTTAGCTCCTCTTGTGTGTGTATATGTGTGCACACATGGGGTGTGTGTATGTGCAGGTGTGCCTTCACATGTGTGGTGACCAGATGACAATGTTGGGTGTTGCTCCTTAGGTGCCATCTACCTTGTATGTTTGAAACAGTCCCTCAGTAGGCTGGAACTGATTAGGTAGTCCAAATTGCCAGGGCAGTGAGCACCAAGGGTCTGCCTGTCTCTGCCTCTCCAGTACACACCACCAACCCTGGTTCTCTTTAGAAACCAGGATCAAATTCAAGCCCTCATGCTTGCAGAACAAGCACTTCATCAACTGAATCACTACTCCCTCATCCAGGCCCCTACTTCGTCTTTAAGAGCATGCTGGCTTCACGGTCCCGATCATTTGTACCCATACCAAGTGACAAGGTAGGGACACAGTGCTGTAACCTCTGTCTTCAATCTGTTTGTAATACATTATTATGCAGCACAGGCCTAATTGTGAATCATAATTTTTTCATTAACTGATCTCATTTTACTTGGTAATATCCATTTAGGCATTTGAGAGCAATAAAACTCCATTTCTTTTAAATATTATATGATTCAGTTGGCTCACTGATTTAGATTTTACTGCCCCCCATTGGAGTGAATAAGTCATCCATCTTTACAGAGATAACGAAGACCTTCAAGATCACGCAGGCAGGCCTCGTGGGGAGAATGCTCAGGTGCACCCCATTCTGGAGTGGAACATTCTGTGACTGGACTTGATTCCATATCCTGAAACCCCTTAGAAATGTGTGCATCAGTCATACCATGCCCCTCAGTAGATCCTAACTGTCTTGATGGATCTGGGTTTTCTTTTGTGTTTCTTAAAAAGCATGCAAGCAAACAAACAAAACCTGGTAATGAGATGATGACTCACCTTGTCCTATGGGTCCCAGCCTGCTGTTACCCACAGGTCATAAAATGCAGGGGGAGGGGAAAGAAGGGGATTAACTGTGAGGGTAGGAGCAGGCCTCCCAGCACTTCCATGGTCTTCCTTATGACCCCAGATATGTATCTAGTGGTCTTTATGTCTCTCTCTGAAGACGGTCAGTTGAGATTAAGGGTCATGTGGGGGCATGCTTAGGAAAGAGCCCTGACTCATGAGAGTAGTAAGTGGTTTTTTGTTGGGTTTTTTTTTGGCTAATGTTAATGAGTTATACCTCCAACCCAGTGGGTGGTCGGCGCCCCTCAAGGAGAGGTTACTCAAGCTAACTCTCTGGGAGTCTAGTGGGCGACTAAGAGTTCCTCTGACTGTATGCATCTCTCGCATCTCTTGCTCTTGCTCCAGCATCACCTAGCACAGGCTCCCTAAGTTCCTTTCACTCTGTGACAACTGGGGAACACTTCTAGCCATGCCAGTTTCCTGTCTCTGAAGCCCTCTGGTGTGTTCTGAGAGCCTGGGAGCTTGGTGCCACCCTCTGTAGCCAGGCAAAGTCCCTCCTCCCAGGTCAACTCTTAGTAGACTTGGTGACTCAAGAGGAGGTGTCTGTTTGGAGCACTAAGTGCCCTGACCTGGAAGACCTGAAGACCCTGGCCTTGTCTCCATCCTGTGACTTTAAGCATGTTATGTACCTACTAGCTACATAGAGGTAGCTGAGAGTACCCACCAGGTGCCCTATAGCTGCCTCTCCTGGTCCTTATGCCTGCGTCCTCAGGTCTCCATCTAGCCCCAGGCTCTACCTCATATGTTCAAGACATAGTGGACAGTGGGATGGACATCTTTGCCTACTGTTACTACATTAAGTGGTTTTTCGTGACAATCTGCCCCAGGACACCAGTTTAAGTCTTGGCCCATCAGCTGTGCTAGGTCTGTGACTTGATACCAAAGAGGGATTGAAAAAAACCCTCCTTCTTCCTCCTTCTCATTGTGTCTCTCTGGGAGACAGACTCACCTAAGTGTCTCATGGGTTATATGCAATGCTCACAGGTCTCAGATCTCTGTGATCTCTGTTTGGAAGGTGTTGGTTTCAGGAGGCTGGTGCTTACTGTGGCCTTGCAGCTGGTATGTGGTGGAACAGAATCTGAATCTCTGACCATACAAATCCAAAAAGACTAGTATTCCAGGTGAGAAGGCTTGCGAGGATGCTGGAAAACCCCGATCAGCCTTTGAACCTGGAGCAGGCTGCCTTCCTGAGGCCACCAGGAGTCCGGGAAGAAGTTCCAAGATGTATGGCAGATGGCTGTCACCTGTGTCTGAATGTCCCATGTATGGGTGGGCAAAGAGAGCTAGGGTCTGGATGTAGGCTGGAGCAGGACTGACTGTAGGTGCTGGAGTGTAGACTGGGGAAGAAGCAGAGGCTCACATAGGAGACTGGGCCAGTATTCTTGGCAGAGACAGACTGGAAAAGGCTGCAGTTCTGTGTTGGAGCCATGGCATGTCAGGCTCACAACCATCAACTTCTTGGCAGCCTCTGCTGGGTACATTTCTATATCCCTGAATGTGATGCTTATTGGATGGATGACACCATAGATTCATGGGTGAATAAATCTTTGAGAACCATGAAAATTCCACTCTCCTCAGTCATCGTGGAAGGCTTGTGTGAGGAAGGGAAAGGGATTGGGTTTGGTGTATACAGGGTTGCACTCTGACCCACTGACTCCTTGTCCCTTCTTTCTCCAGAGGCTCCTGCCAAGCCTGAGGAGGCAGAGGCCGAGCCCTTCACGGACTCCTCCCTGTTTGCACACTGGGGTCAGGAGCTCAGCCCCGAAGGCCGGCGTGTGGCCCTGAAGCAGTTCCAGTACTACGGCTACAACGCCTACCTCAGTGACCGGCTACCCCTCGACCGGCCCCTGCCAGACCTCAGACCCAGTGGGTGAGCAGTCAGTGGCCAGGCTCTTGTTTATGTGGGCGTGGGTCCTCACGATGCTGGGAACAGAGCGAGAACTGGGAGGGGGCCCTGCATTTCCCCTCTGCTGAATAGGGGGACAACTTCCTTCCATTAGAGATTTTGGGGATTAATAATCCAAATTATCCCTTAAGGGCACCAGAGCCATCTAGCAGACCCACTAATCTGTCATTTTAAACCAATTAGCTCTAACTTTTTTCCCCTTAAATTAGTTTTTTTTTTTTTTAATATATCAGTCTTCCAGGGTGAACAAGTCATTACACCCAGCAGAGAGGTCTGTCTTGGCTTTTCATTTTGTTAAACAAGGATATTTCTTTAAGGTTCAGGCAGTCTTTATTATCCATAATTATTAAAACTTCGCATGCACCACAGTTAGGAAATCTCATTAACTTTTGTGAGCTCCCCAAACCTTCCTCCTCCCCTTCCTCTTCCTCATTTTTAAATGTTCCTTAAAGGTACAAACCAGAGTGAGATTCTCTTTGGGATTTTCTGGAAAGATCTTGTAGCTGAGCTTAGAAGTTATGGCTTCTTAAAGGGGCAATTCTCAACCTATGGGTTGTGACACCTTTAGTGATTAAATGACCCTTTCTCAGGGGTTGCCTAAGACCATTGGAAAACACAGGTATTTACATTATGATTTGAAACAGTAGCAAGATTAGTTATGAAGTAACAACAAAAGTAATTTTATGATTGGGAGTCACCACAACATGAGGAACTGCATTAAGGGGTCTCAGCATTAGAAAGGTTGAGAATCACTGTCTTAGACAGAGGACTTAAGCTCAGCTTTATCAACATTCACTGAGCACTTACTGAATACTGTATAATCAAGTATAGTTGTCTCTGGCCTGAGGAGAAGATGGCTGGGCTATAGTCATCTAAGAACTGGGGACCTACCAAGAAGAAGTTTGTGTGTGTGTGTGTGTGTGTGTGTGTGCACTTAAAGATGGTTTGTGAAGTTGTGTGTGTGTGTATGTGTGTGTGTGCACATGCATGCACATGTGCATACATAATAATGTATATATGGGTAGATAGGGAGGTCATAGGTCAACCTTAGATATCGTTCCTTGAGTTCTTCCTTCATTATGTTTTTGAGGCAGGGGCACAGCCTTGCCTATGGGCTAGGAGGCAAGGGTAACCAGCTAGCAAGCCCCAGGAATCCTCCTGCCTCTGTTACATTGGCTCTGAGAATACACATGTCCCATGCTCTGCCTGGCTTCAGTATATGGAAGCTGGAGATCAAACATGGATGCTCACATTTATGGCAAACCCCTTATTGACTGTGCCATCTCCTCTGCCCTCATGATCTTATCATGTAATTTACAGCAATGAAGGGAGAGAACATGGCCAAAAAGGCCTGGAGGCCAGCCTCCACAGAGCCTGCCTTCCAGAGAGTAAGCTAGGAAAAAAACGCAGCTGTTTCATGGTGACATGCCCTATGGATAACAGTAAGAAGAGGGACAGGGAGAGGGGGACTCTACTCTGAGCCAAGTAAATCAAGGGGCAAGAATGAACCCTGGGCTCCCAGAGATGGATAACTACTCCAACTGAACTTTGACCCACATCTGGGTGCCACATCCTGGCTACAATTCATCCCTCAGCTATGTTTAGTTTGATTAAACATAGTATAGTGCTTTTCAGAGCTGGCCCACAATCCCAAACATTCTCCTGAGAGAAACACTATTCTTTTTTTTTAATTTTTTAAAATTATATATTTTCTTCATTTATATTTCAAATGCTATCCCAAAAGTCCCCCATACCCTCCCCCTACTCTCCCCCCCTCACTCCCATTTCTTGGCCCTGGAATTCCCCTGTACTGAGGCATATAAAGTTTGCAAGACCAAGGGGTCTCTCTTCCCAATGATGGTCGAGTAGGTCTGCTACATATGCAGCTAGAAACACGAGCTCCGGGGGGTACTGGTTAGTTCATATTGTTGTTCCACCTATAGGGTTGCAGATTCCTTTAGCTCCTTGGGTATTTTCTCTAGCTCCTTCATTGGGGGCCCTGTGTTCCATCCAATAGCTGACTGTGAGCATCCACTTCTGTGTTTGCCAGGCACTGGCATAGCCTCACAACAAACAGCTATATTAGGGTCCTTTCAGCAAAATCTTGCTGCTGTATGCAATGGTGTCAGCGTTTGGAAGCTGATTATGGGATGGATCCCTGGATGTGGCAGTCTCTAGATGGTCCATCCTTTCATCTCAGCTCCAAAGTTTGTCTCTGTAACTCCTTCCATGGGTGTTTTGTTCCCAATTCCCATAAGAAGGGCACATGCTCCACTATGTTTGTAGCAGCCTTATTTATAATAGCCAGAAGCTGGAAAGAACCCAGATGTCCCTCAACAGAGGAATAGATACAGAAAATGTGGTACATTTACACAATGGAGTACTACTCAGCTATTAAAAAGAATGAATTTATGAAATTCCTAGGCAAATGGATGGGCATGGAGGGTATCATCCTGAGTGAGGTAACCCAATCACAAAAAAACTCACATGCTATGTACTCACTGATACGTGGATATTAGCCCAGAAACTTATAATACCCAAGATACAAGATACAATTTGCAAAACACATGAAACTCAAGAAGACCGAAGACCAAAGAAACATTATTCATGCTGTCCTTTCTAGAGGGATTTGCCAGAGGAGGTCTATAGGGGACCCTGGATGAGCAGCATCCTACAGTTTCTCCAGGACATCATCACAAGAAAAGGCTCATACCTCTCCACTGGGCTGTACAGTTTGTGGACCTCACACACCTTCCATGGAAGATAAGATCATCCAGAAAAGCCAAGTCACCAACAGAGGCATTGAGCATTGGTCTTCTATCTTCAGAGAGGGCTCTTTGCAGGTGCATTTAGCACGGGAGGCTTCTTATGCACATGAACTTGACTGGCTTTCACTCATGCCAGACCTATGGCCAAGACAGACAGTTATTGGTGGACCACTTTGTGCAAGGAGAGCTTAAGGAGAATAAGGCTGCCAGAGATTGGTGCTTTCTGTAACACGTTCAGAAAGCATCCTTCCAGCAGTTCCATTCTCTATCAGTCTACACTGTCAAGCATCTGTAGTACATCACACTCATTTGTAGGTAATTGTTTGGTGATGATTACATGAGATCTGGACTCCTACAACCCCTTTGCTGGAGGAAGCTTGGTTACCGAGTATCCATGGCAGAGAGGAGGGAACTGAGGCACAGAGAGACTGCATGAGTTGCCCAACATCCTCCTTAGAGTCAGAGCTGAAGTGGGAAGCTGAGCAATCTGGCAATAGAAATTGACCAGGTAACTGCTGTGCTCTACTGCTGTAAGGTGACAATTGTTGTGGGGCTAGAAGGACAGCCTTCCACAGCATTAAATGTTGGCTGACCAGTTTTAGAGAGAGCAAGGTCTGCATCTACATTTTGGAAAAACTGAGTGAAAAGCAACCCATTACCAATGCTCAGAGTGATTCATTGGCTACAGCACCTGTCTCCAAAGAGACTTCCTGTGTGGTATGCATTCCTGGCCCTGCCTCTCCCTTGCATTGCCTCCAGCTGGTCCCTAGGGGATAAAAGATGTAATCCAACCCTTGTTGTCTGCCTGTGCTCAGAACAAAGTACAATCAAAATGAGAGTCTATTTAGTTGGTCCCTGGGTTTCACGAATTTCTTCATTCAACGAACATTTATTGAGCATGGAGTTTCTACCAAACACTAGAATAGCAGAAGACGGGCCAACCTCCTGGAGCACTCTGAAGGGGGAGTCCAGACAAGAGCCAGTACAGGGTAGAGTGGTTTGCTGGAGCACTTGCTGAGGATTTCCTAGTGCCCTTGGGGAAGAGCCATTCTGATGGCTTCTTGGATAGCCCATGGAAGCCTTGCCTTCTCTGGCCTCTATGGCAAGAAGGTGGCCTGGCAGGTGGTACCTCCAGGGAGATTCCCTTTACTATCTCTGATGTTTCCTGGAAGGAAGGAAAGACAAAAACACAAAAAAGGGCAGAGGTTTCCTCTGCCTCCTCTGCCGAGAGAGACTTTCTTTCCCAGTATCTGCACAGGAAATCAAACTCTCGGGGAGCATAGCAGGCCAGCGGGCCACTAAAGGAGACAGCACATTACTAAAGGGTATCATCACTCAATCATGTGTGAGGCTTGAGGTCTGGGCAATGGCTTCCTTACTCCCTCTCTGGGTTGGAAAGAGCTGTTGGCTCAGGAGGGAAGACACCTCATTTCTGATTAGCTGGTTTCTCATTGGCATTGACTGACGTAACAGATGTGAGGTCTTCAATATGGGCCTTCTTCTGTCTCTAATGTCTAAACTCTTCATTTTTTTTGCCACTGAACCCCAAAATAGGCAGGGACAAAAAAATAAAAAGTCAAACCAGAGGAACACATATGTATCAAAAGTCTTCACCCTGCACATTGGATGTCTGTGCATTTGATTAGACATGAGTCAAATAGCAGCATATCAAAAACTGAAGTTGAGAAGAGATCAAGGAATCCTTTGTTCCTGGGGAAGAAAAAGATAGAGAGATGAGGTTGGGGAAGGTTACTGAAAAACAATGAGTATGGCAGTGTTTCGGAAGGAGAGCCATGAAGAGTTGAGGCAGTGGCCACTTGAGGACAGTGAGGGCAGTGGAATTCCTGCCCTTGCCTCCCTGTGCTGCAGAAACAGACTCTCTGCATTTCTTCCTCACTCACTGTTTGTTATTTCCAAACAGTGGCCATAGAGGAATCTAAGGGCAAGTGCCTGCCCTAAGGTGTGCTGTGGAAATGAGTAAAAGGCTTACAGCACCAAGCCTGCCAGTTGCCAAGACAACCAATTCTATAGCCTGCCTCCAAGGTAGCTCAGGGAAGAGCACTGGGCAGTGGCTACTTCCTGACTCTTGCTGGCAGATCTTCATACATTTCTGAGTCTTTTACCTCCAAGTGCCCTCTATGGGACTATGTACCTCCATCCCAGGGACTAGGGTACTCTGGATTTTGGGTTGACAGTTATGTTAGGCACTGGGGTTGGGACATCAGAAGTTGGTCTTTAGAGGACTGAACTATTTTCTACAACCCTGAATGAAAGCAACTGAGACAGATTCACATTCGAACCTCAGAAGCCCAAGTCTAGAGCAAGAAAGAGTAGGGATGGAATGGGTTGGTAGCAGAGAAGGAATCAAGTAACAGGACCCTGTAGAGCATGCAATCCTAAGGGAGGAGGGGACTACAATCAGCAAACTGGGGTATGACAGCTGGACAGTTGGGCAGTACTGTTGGTGTTGCTGCCCTTGAGCTGATGAACTGCAGATAGCACCTTGCTGTGTGCTGGGGCCACATGTATGCTCTCTGTACAGCTTGATTCTCATGACACTTTCAAGCAGTTGTTACCATTTTATGTGGGAGAATGCTAAGCCTTACTAGGCTAAGAAATCTGTATGGGTTAGGTAAAGACTAAGTTGGTACAGTGTATGAGGACCTGAATCCTATTCCCCAGTAACTACATCAAAAAATCTGCTATGGTGGTGTGTGTTTCCAATCATAACACTGGGGAGGTAGAGACAGGTGGATTCTTGAGGGTTGCTGGTAAACCTCCTAGAACACGTGGTGAATTCCATGTAGAAGAAGTGAGAGACCCTGTGTCATTTTTAACAGCCAACTTGACCCAACCTAGAATTACCTGGGAAGAGAGTTTCACTTGAGGAATTAATTATGTAGGACAAGTCGGTCCATGGTGAATTTGTCTTGATTGTTAACTTATGAAGGAAGACATATCAAGTAGCAAGTCCATTGTGGGAAGCTTCATTCCTTAGGCACAGAGTCCTAAACTCTATGAAACAGGAGAAATCATGATGAAAGCAAAAAAAAAAAATAAGTGTAGACTATTTTCTATTCCCTCTTGTCTGGTGATGTGATGTGATGAGCTGCTTGCATTTCTGCCTTGAGCTCCCTGAAATGATGGTCTGTAACTTGGAATCATAAGCTAAGTAAACCCCTTTGCTCCCCTTTGGCTGCTTATCATCAGTATACTTTGTCGCAGCAACGGAAATGCAATTAGAATAGCCTGTCTCACAAAAACAAGATTGATAAGGACTGAATTCTCCCCTACCCCGATGACCTCTGATCACCATGTGCATGTGTACACACTAGTATCTGTATGCAAACACACACATGCACACAAACACACACACACACACAAATGCATGCATATGCACACATACATGAGGAACCTGCTTAAGTTCTTACAGGTACTCTGTGGCAGAGGTAGTGTCTTTATGGGTTCTCAGGACTTCAGGACATGGCCTCATCCCTACTCCTGCCCTGCCCAGGGGAGCTTGTCTGACTTGGGGTCTTGTCTTTGGAGAAGCAGAGGTCTGTGAAATACAGTTGCAGCCAGAAGCAACCACAGACCAAGAGGTGAAATAAAGACTCTTTGGAAGGATTATGCTGTCCATGTTGGAAATGCTCATAGGACAAATATGGTTGGAAAGATGGCTCTCTGACTGAAGCACTCTGGGAACATACTTCTCTCTCTCCCTAATGTTAAGCTCATTGTGGGCCAAGAATATGATGACTTGATCTTGAAGAAGCAGTAATCTCAAGATAATATGCAATGTGGTACAATAGGAAGGGGACAATGTTGTTCTCCTTTGCTCTTAGACCTTATCTGCAGAAATAGATTGCAAAGGAACACAGGGGCTACCCTGGGAGAGACACTGTGCTATGTGAAAGGTAATGCTTCTGTATAGGTTATAGATTAGTAGTTAGCCTTGCTTCTTTGGACTCCAAAGCCAGGACTCTTGGCTGAAAGTTGATTTGAACTCCAGTAAGCTCCTGTAGCCTCTCTGCTTTTATTTACAGATTGAAATCTGCTCACTCAGAGAGCTCAAGACAAAGACTGAAATATATCTGGGGTCTGGAGCACACTTCCAGGCATGCAGTTGCTGTTGTTGTCTGGGTTTGTGGTTTATGAATTGACTTAGAGGGAGGGGCAGAAAAGAAGCAGTATGGTCTTAACTTGACCACCTGGAGGACCATGTGGACAGAGGGATACAGGGTAAAGCAATGTTCTGGCAGCAGATGAGAGAAGAGCTGGATAGGTACTCTGGAAAACATCACACTGCAGCCCCTAGGAAAGACTTCTTCCACATCCCCAGAGACCAGAAGATCAAAGGTTGATCCCAAACTGGACTTGGCTGGGCAGTAAAGGTCTTATTGTTCTTAGCAACTGGCCTTCCATGACATATCTAGGGACCCTGCCTTCCTTTGTAGATTCAGGGATCTTCCTTTTCCCACAGATCTAGTGCTACCCCTTCTATTCCAGCAAATAGATTTTTGTGACACCTCTTCTACTATCTCCAAAAGATCTAGGTGACTTCCTTCCCCTGTCCCTGAAGATGAAGAAGACCCATCTTGCCCTGCCCCAGCAGATCTAGAGGACAATCATTTTCCTACCCCTAGCAGAACAAAGGGGGATACTTTGTCTTACCCAAGTAGGTTTAGAGAATCTTCATTCCCTACCCTCAACAGATCTAGAGTTCCCACTTTTCCCCACCTTGACATTTCTATTCTACCTTGCATTCCTTGGCCCTAGTTGCCACAGATCTGGCCTCCTCACCTGCACACCTACCAATCAGAGTCACTGAATGTAACTGTTCCACTAGAGCCTGCAGGGTTTTGATGTCTGAGCAACTGTACATTTAGGATCCATTTTCTCCAGATGCCTTATTCTCCAGATCGCTCAGATATTCGGGGAACAGTTGAGCTTCCTGTTTCCCTGGTATTGTTTACACTCTAACTGATGGCTCTCTTGTTTATCTCCCCTTATCTGCCTGGCAGATCCTTTGTCTACATTGATAAGATCACCAGAAAGGATGTTCACTAAACTTCTGCCTCTGGAAGAAGCTGAGTGTTGATGATCATGTGTGCCCGGCAACTCACTCCACAGGAGTTCCTGGCCTACATTCTGTTTCTAGAGCAGTCCTGGGCCACTCCTCTCATTGTACAGATGGATGACACTCCAGAGTTTCAGATAACATTGTCTTGTCCACATCTGGGCCAGTGTCTGAAACCCTGTCTATGCTAAGTACTTGACCCTGGCTCCATCATCCTCTTGTTGCAGAATAGAATTTTGTTGCTGTCAAGCAGGAAGGATTATGCAAGCCGACTCCATGCTGGTCCTGTCTTAATGGAGTTTCCACCATACAATACTCATGGCCATATGTGTTCTTCTGCTCATGAATTTGAGTTTTCCTTCAGGATTCTGTCACCAGGCACTGTGCTTTCTGAGAATTGCCCTGCTGCACATTGAATCAGGTGCTGTGAATTCCCAATGTACAGTTAAGTCCCGACTTTGTGCAGCTTACATCTGAGAATGTGTCACAATTACATAGAGATGTGCATTACAGTAGCATACAGTGGCATGAAAGGAAACAAGCAAACAACAACAAATGAAAACAAAGCCTAGGGCATCATGGTACCAGAATGATTTTAACCAGGAATTGGAGTAAGCCCTTCTGTGGGAGGGTATGGGGGGTGGTTTCTTTGCAGGTGGTGAAGACACATGCATTTATGCTCAGAAGCCAACAAAAGGCTGTGGAGGTGGGGATACCCTGTATAGCTCTAGGATGCAACCTCTTTGTTCCATTTCTATTACATCTTTCCCAGTGATTCATTTCCACGTCAGCAGTTGCTCAGTGTTGATGTTCTGTATCCTGCCCTGGACTTCTGCTGCTGCTCCCTTAGAGAATTCACATTCAGAGTTCCTGCAAGAAAGCCCATAATCGGCTTCCTGATCTTTCAATATCATCAAATCTGACTAGGTACTCCCATTGTATAGTTATTAACATTTCCTCCAAATTGAAACCTTCCCTTCTGGATGGCAGGGAGAAGCTCTCCCAACTCACTAGCGTCCCAGGAAGCTTAGAAAGGTGCAAGAGTCACAAAGCTCCTCTCCAAGGTCAGATGAGCAGTGGCCAGTTGGGAGGGAGGGGCTCTCTTTGGTAATGCTGCCTGAAAGTTGTCCTCACCCGTGTGGAATGGTCTTTGGGTCACTCAAGCTGCTTTTGAGTCACCCACACTCATGCAAGTAGTCCCAAGAAATTCTCTGGTTCACCAAAATAGACTGGAGCAGATTCCCACCCCCCGACCCCCACCATGGTCTGTTGTTGGCACCCTATGTTCTTTACATTCTCCCAGGAAAAGTCATAAAATAGGCCCACAAGACTGCTTTATAGGTTAAAAATGGGCCTATTGATCACTATGTGAAGCTTAGGAATCAGCCACCGCCACTGCGCCGCCCCCCCTCAGTTACAGACCAAATGATAATGTGGAAAGGACAACAGAAGACACTGTAACCTTTATACAGATGTCCCTGGGACTGCTTATCTCAAAGGCAGTATTGTAACTGGGAGATAATCTCTAGCTTCCATGCCCAGAAATCTTTAACACACTGCCCCACACCTTCCAGTCATAAAATCCCCTCTGTAGTTCTTATGCAGAATTGGCAGCTTAGGAGCCTGGCCTCCCAGCAGGCTTTCATGATACCAGTACCACAATACCACTGTCTCCGTGGACATACTTGCAGAGACATAGGAAGAAAGGTGGGCATCGTCATGTGGCAGGCGTTAGCAGCCAGAGGAGCCTGGGCTTAATTAAGCCCTGGAGGATAACTTCCCACCTCAACTACATTTCCTTCATCTACATTGGGGATAAAGACACTGACTGCTACTGATAGTTGTTAGGAGTGATAACATGGTAGAAAAGAACCTTATGGCATGATGAAATGCTCATTAATGCTGTTGCTTTCAGGGATTCTCTATACTGGGGAGAAGTGGTGAAAAGTGTGGGAATCCCCAAGCTCTGAAGGTTGTAACAATGTATGTGCTAGCCAGAGGGAGGGACAGTCTCCACTTTTCTTGTGTCAGTGAGAATCCTCACATTACCGAATCCTTGGGTCTCTGTGAGTCCAATCTCCTGGGAGCCAACAGATGTGTTGATATAATTTGGAAATCCTGGAAGCTAGAAGTATGCCAAAGTGAGGTCACAGAAACACCATGAATGCTATGTGGGTACACAGAGATTGGTGGCGGTATAAAGACACCAGTACCCTCTAGGACCAAAAGTAGCCATGGAGAGCCAACAGGTGTCTTGAGGTCTATGAACTCTCCCTGGGTTTATGTTCCAGGTGGCTAACAACTCACCTCAACGTCATATTCTGATTATAGCTCAGAGGGGATGGTCTCTGGGAGAAGTTTAGGAGTAGTGGCCAGGACAACCAGCCAGGGAGTGGTAACTCCAGAGTGTCATCTTCTCACTTAGGACCCTTTGCTGCACTCCCAGAACTCTGGCACAGAAGCCCTGTCCCCAAAGTTCATTGGCAGTCTCCTTTGATCTCATTCTGGAAATGGTGTGCCATCCTCCTTCCTGGAAGGTCAGACTGCCCCATGAGTCATCTTATGGACAATGATCTTGCCCATTTGCTGAGATCAAAGAAAAGGCTGAGGCTACCAATCCAACATAGGTTTGCCCAGCTTCAGGAACAAGGACTGATTTCCACATTCGATGCCCAAGAGCTGGACATGGTCTCACACAGGAGTCTACTGCTTCTATTCCTCTTATAGATAATGACACTCAAATTCTTTTTTAGAATTTTGTAGAAATTTGTCTCAAAACAATCTTGGTATAAATCTTCAGAGAAGCTCCCTAAGTTGTCTTGTCTCTTGTCCTGCATCTCTTTTTGTGTGCAGAGATCAATAGAGTGGAGTTTATCGGGACCATCAATTCAGCTTATTAGACAGTCCCAACACTCCCCCTCTACTATACCTTGTTTTTATCTCTAGTGGGGAACAGCTTGACATTGAGCAAGAGTGAAAATCAACAGGTAACTTTTATGGCTTAATTTTACAGGGAAAGTACCTCTTCCAAAGACAAGTCAGGGCTGGGTGTTGCACAGTTAAGCGTCCTTTAAAAAGGACACGTTAATGACATTCATGTGGTGTCTTTGCATTGCAATCCTCATGTTCTTCACCACAGCACTGAATGGGGTGGGGGAAAAGAGACAGCTACCGGGGGTGGGAGGGTGGGGGGTGGGCGTGGGGGAGTGACTCTGAGCTATAGTTTCTGTATAGCATGCTCTCAGAGGTCCATGTGTTGAAGGTTTGATGACCATCTTATGGTGCTATTAGAAAGCAGTAAAGCCCTCAGGGTAGGACCTAGCAGAAGGAAGTTAGGTTATTGGTACTGACTCATGCCTTAGGGTTTTATTGCTGTGAAGAGACACCGTTACCAAGGTGACTCTTATAAAGGACAACATTTAATTGGGTCTGGCTTCCAGTTTCAGAGGATCAGTCCATTATCATTATGGCATGAAACATGGCAGCAGGCAGGCAGACATAGTGTTGGAAGAGCCAAGAGTTCTTTCTATATCTTGATCTGCAGGCAGCAAGAGTAGGTTCTCTTCCACACTGGGTGGAGTCTGAGCCAAGGGGCCTCAAAGTCCATCCTCACAATGACACACTTCCTTTAACAAGGCCACACCTCCTTCATTAATGCCACACCTTCGAATAGTGCCACTTCCCATGGGCCAAGCATATTCAAATCACGCTTCCTGTCCACAATGAGATGAAATGCTTTCCTCTATTGGTCTTCTCTATGTACACTGCTGTGAAGAGAGGGGCTAAATGACTAAAGGCTGAACTCTTGGGAACCATGAAGCAAAATACACTTTTCCTCCCTTCACCTTGACTTCCCGCAGGTGTTTGGAACAGCAGTGGCAAGCTGACCAACCCTCTGGGGAAACATCCTACCTGGGAAGATGTGGACAAGAGGATATGGTCACTTCATCATAGAGGACCAAGGTGCTAGATGCACTCATTACCTTTACATACCTGTGACCAAACGACCTAAGAAAAACTACCCAGGAGAAGAGAGGATTTGTTTTGACTTCTTATTTCAGAGAGTTCGGCCCATAGTCATGACAACTGGACTGTGGGGAGGAAGCCACTTTCATCTCACGATAGACAGGAAGCAGAGTGTAAGGAAGGCATTTAGGATTGAATATAACCTTGAAAGTCAGTGCCCTGCCAACCAGGGACCAAACAGTCAATGCATGAACTTGTAGGGGGCACTTCAGTCAACCCATCAGACTGGATCATCTCAGCAGTGTGCACACGAGAGCAAAGTCTACAGGGTGACTGCTGGGCTCACAGGAGAAGTCGGCTGGAGTCTAGGACAGACACCCAGAGCTTATACCCATTTAGTCCACAGTCAAGTAACAGTGTGACTCCTAGGTAAGAATTTGCATCATGGACTTAATAAGACAGTCCAATTAGAGTACAGGATGGCCCAAACTGTACAAATTAGCTGGTACTGACAGTGATTCGGCCAGTGCAAGGCCAATTAGGTCAACTCATCTCCGCATCTTATATCATCATCCTCTGTGATATTTCTTAAAAGTGCGTTTCTACTGCATGGTCCCAGCAGCAGCCATCTAGTCTGGCAACCTGAAATGCCAACGAGGGCTGTGACCAGCAGATAGGACTATATATTTTGACTGATGCACACTTTCTTGTCTCTTTTTGTTTCCTTCCTTCAGCAGTGAAAGCTCTGCTTCAATATTGGTAGAGTGACTGGAACCATGACTATGTGTATGTGATGGGGAGTGGGTTTGGGGACAGTTGGAAAGGAAACTTTGTCAACAAATCAGCAGAATGTCTTTTCATTGCCAGGCACTGGGCTAGATAGTGGTGTGAGGCTGTGAGCAAGGCCATTCTCAGCCATCAGGAAACTCATGGTTCAGGGACAGGGTGGCCAGGCATTTCACCCCGTGTGAAGTAGTCATTGTTCTAAAGTTGAGAAAATTCCAGGCAAACCACCTGGCCTCATTGCTATAGTGGCAAGGGATGTCCTTGAAATGGTTGGTGGTGACAAGACACTGCTTGGGAGGGAACCACAGCGTGCAGATAATTTCTTCAGCCAAGTGTCCTCAGCACACTGTATGTATGATGAAAGAGCCTTAAGTTTGTTCAGTAAAAGACCTCTGGGTGATCTAGTCATACGAGAGAGTGGGGAGAGAGAGAGAGAGAGAGAGAGAGAGAGAGAGAGAGAGAGAGAGAGAGAGAGAGAGAGAGAGAGGGAGAGGGAGAGGGAGAGGGAGAGGGAGAGGGAGAGGGAGAGGGAGAGGGAGAGGGAGGAGGAGAGGGAGGAGGAGGGGGAGGGGAGGGGGAGAGGGAGAGGAAGAGGGAGGAGAGGGAGGAGAGGGAGAAAGTAGCTTGTCCAAGATCATGCAATATGGAAGGCTAAGCTCACCAGGTGGTGCGTCACCTACACCTTCTTTCAGGTAGGTGTGGAAAGCCTGAAGTGGGGAAGGAGAAGGTACCACATGTTGTGAGAGACACATGTGATCAGGTTCCCAGTAAGAAGGGAAAAGAAGACTTTGAATAGATGAGGACATTTGATGGAACAACTTAATGGAGGCTAAGGAAGAACCAGGACATATATACAGGGAAAGGAAACACAGGCAAACAAGAGCCTGTTGGTGGAGGGAGGGCTTAGCATTCAAGAGATTCGTGGTGTGCATTTAAGGTATAGGCTGCACAGAAAATAAACACATCTATGTGCTCTATTTGATGCCCAATACACTAACCACCTACTAACCACTGTGCCAGGTCCTTGTTGAAAATGGCAGGGTAGCAAACAATCCTTGCTCTCATGGAGCGATGTTCGTTGGCACTCTGGGAGAGATTATAAACGAGTGTGGTTTGTACGTCTTTCTTATGAAAATGGTGATCAATGGGGTTTAGTTGTAAAAGAACCATAACGTTTTTATTATGGTTGGAGAACGGCCACCGGGAGACTGGCTTTCACTGGGGACATTTAAAATAGTCTTCTTAAAAGGAGCAATCTAGGTAGCCATGTTCAGAAATAAGGAAAGAGACTGGGGGAAGGTGACTAGCTCTGTCTCTGACAAAGGACAGGTGGGTACAGGGGTCTAGGGCCACAGCCTCATTTACCAGGGAGGACAATGAGCTTGAACCATACAACTCCGAAGGGAGCCAACCACTGTGTGTTTGACTGTGGATGACATTACTTTGGTTTAAGTTTTCTCTCTCTCTCTCTCTCTCTCTCTCTCTCTCTCTCTCTCTCTCTCTCTCTCTCTCTCTTTCTCTGTGCATGTGTGCATATGTATGTGTGCATGCACATGTGTTTGGATGTGCATGCATGTGTGCTACATCTATTCAAGTGCCTGAAGAAGCCAGAAGATGATGTGGATTCTGCCTGATGTAGACTCAAATTCAAACCCAGGTCCTTCAGGAAAGCAGCCAAATTGCTGAGTCATCTTTCTAGGCCTGTGTGACACTACTTTTAAGATCAATTTAGCAAGCAATGCATATGTTAGTATTCTCCTGTTTCCCTGCCCAGGGAAGGCCCAGATGCCTGGTCTTGGTTGCCCATTATAAATAAGTTCTAGCCAACACAATCACTTGGCCGTCTTCCACAAACCTTCTCAATGCTGTTATTGAAATTACATTCAGTGTAGGGAAAGGAGAAAGTATCTTTGGGAAGAGTTTGCTGAGTTGAAGAATTTCCTCTCTTCTCTGTGGTTAGGCAGGCTGCTTATCTCCTCTCGAGCCACAGCACTGTCCCCTGGGCCCTGTGAGATCTCGGCATGACCAACTCTTACACAATATTTAAGAGTCTAATCTCCCTCTTCGTAGAGGGCTTCTTGACCACTCCCTGGAACTGCTGTCCAGACATCATGGTGTCCATGTGCCCTGTGTTCGCTTAATCTTAACACTTACAGCAACTTGCTTTCATATTCATCTATTCCTCTTATCAAAATATAAGCCCCGTGAGGACGAGAAGTTATCTGTGTCCCATTGTGTCCTGGGACCTATCATCAATACTACCAGGTATACAAAACTCAACACAACACATAGTTATCCCATTACGTACAAGAATGAAAGTGTGCTACACCAATCTGTTAGCTTGATGGTTGTATTAAAATTGTGAAGTAGACTTGGGAAAAGGCTCAACTCCTTTCCCTCCCCCACCTCTCTTTGGTGAGAGGGAAGGAGAGCTGGAAATAGAATGGGAGAAGTTTCTGTAAATTTCTGGTAACCATAGAGACAGTGATTTTCGTTTATTAATCTCCTGCTCTTAAGCAGGCTGGGGCCCCATGGTGATTTCTCCAAATTGCTCAGTCTGGTTATCCTGCAGCCTTCCTCATTAAGAAGAGCAGGCCCATTCCTATCCTGCAGCACTTTAATTACTGAGAGCAGAAGAACCGCTCTTACGCTAATTACCGCATGTTCTAACTTGGCTGTACCACCACTTTGGAACAATGTAACACGGCCACAAGCCCTAAACCCCTGGAGCCTTCGGTGCCAGGTGGTGGGTGTAGGCAGGCAGCTTCCTCTCCAAGCCCAGCGCTCTCTCCTTTCATTCAGCTGTCTTGAAGGTGAGGCTCAGGACATTCTGGAACAGCTTTTCATTTAAGCCAGGACAAGCCACCAGCAGGGGTTCCAGCCCCTGAAGGCAATGCTTCTGATAGCAAGAATTACTTACCCCTGGGATGTATGCTCTTCTTGTTGCCTGGCCTCTTGTGGGCTCTGATCTCATGGCTCTTGCTTCTCTTCCCATGCAGAAAGACATGTAGGTTTTGTGAGTGTACTTCTGGTCAAGTAAGGGTCTCCTCGACGGCTTCAGGAAGCTGGGGAAAAGGACAGTCTGGGGCAGCTCCTTCATGGCCATTTCCTCCTTGGTATGGCTGGGAGAAGACCAGAGAATTCTCTCTCTCTCTCTCTCTCTCTCTCTCTCTCTTTCTGTCTCTCTCTCTCTCTCTCTCACACACACACACACACACACATACACACACACACAGACACACAGAGAGAGAGAGAGACAGAGAGAGAGAGAGAGAGAGAGAGAGAGAGAGAGAGAGACCACTGAAATGACTGCTGTAGCCATTAGTAGCTATGAGTCTTGCTCCTTCTGTCTCATCAGTGTTGGGATTCTGACCCCCTTTGGGTCACTGGATGGATAGGATGTGGAAGACACTTCCCCAAGTGAGGAAGACTGGGTGGAGTCACAGTTCCCTCCTAAAGTCAGTCACCTGAGGTCTGACCTCCCTGCCTTTAGAAACACCAAGGCTTCCCTTAAGCTGCATTTTTCATCCTTTGGCTTTTAAATGCTTAGCCATCCTTCCAGCAAATGTTCTTAGAGAAGCCTCCTTTGGCTGTGTGCTGTACTAGGTCAAAGCTTCTTACCCTCTGCCTCATTAACCTGTAATAAAATGTGGGGCCTGTGAAAGATCTGGAAGAGCCGAAGAGTTCTCAGTGCACAGAGACTAAAGCTTAGTTCAAAAGCCAAACTCATGAAGAATCGGGGAAGTTTCTGCCAGCGCTGACCTATGTATGTCACACAACTTCTCTGAAGCCTTGGCTCTGAACACGGGCACTTTGCCACATGACAGCAATGGGTGCTCCCTGAAACAGAGACTCAGCTTCAAGATCGCTGTATCATATAAGATCGCTGTATCATATAAGATCGCTGTATCATATAAGATCACTGTATCATATAAGATCGCTGTATCATATAAGATCACTGTATCATATAAGATCGCTGTATCATATAAGATCGCTGTATCATATAAGTTGCAGTGTTTTACTCTCCATTCAAAGTTTGCAGTTCCCATAGAAACACAATAGTTTAATTACAGACAGCAGAACTGCCCGTATCCTGACCACCATGGCTTACACATTAGGCTTAGTGAGCCTTTGGATTGTGCTGTGTTGAAAAGACAAGCATGTGGAGGTCACTCATATATCAGTTTTCCATTTATCTTTAATAAATGGTAAATTTTATGTATACCAAAGAATTGTTTTAAGATAATGTTGTATGATTTATCATTAAAGTTTGATTTAAATACCTATTTTAGTTACCTTTATACTCAGTGTCACTTAAAATTTCCCAGGTAAGAAGGGGCTATGGTTATAGGAAGGCTTAAGAAGCCTGTGCCAGGTGCTCAGGTCTTACTGCTCAGCTGGTGTGGCCACCAACTCACTTTCATGCTCTCGTGGCCGAGGTTTTGATAACTGTAGACTTCTGCTACTCACGTAGAGCCCATCATTGGCATACCAGAAATGAGAGAATGGGGAGAATTGGGGCTCCTGACCCCACCAGAAAAGCTGAAAAAGTTTGAGGATAAGCCCATACCTGGTGTGACCCCAGAGGTGTCCCCAGCAGGTCCAAAAGCTCAGCCATTCTTCTCTCCAGGTGCCGCAACCTCTCGTTCCCCGACAGCCTACCCGAGGTGAGCATCGTGTTCATCTTCGTCAACGAGGCGCTCTCAGTGCTCCTGCGTTCCATCCACTCGGCCATGGAACGCACGCCATCACACCTGCTCAAGGAGATCATCCTGGTGGACGACAACAGCAGCAATGGTGAGTGTCTGTCTCTTGGGAGCTGAGCGTCTGGTCCCATGAGGGCTGATGAGAGTCTTCAGCTTTGGGTTTTCAGTTCTCCAGGTTTTCAAGGTTTTCTTCCATTTAGGAGGTATTGCCTCAGAGACAGATTCATGATGGCCACTGCTTGGAAAGTCCATGTGCACTCCCAGATGGGCCATGTCTTCAGTGGCTGGCCACTGCTTCTCCTAGCATTCCAGCACAATATGAGGAGATGAGATGTCTTGAATCTACCCCACCTCACACACCGTGACTGTTCCCTATGAAGCATCATTTCACTGGTGGTGGTCCTCACCTCCACTTGGATGATGCTTTGTAGTTGTTTTGCCATCAAGAGTGAGGATGGTGCTGATTGGTTGGGGATGTTTATAGATGTGACCCAAATGAAAGCAAATCTGTGTGAATCACTGGTTCCCCTCTGATATCCATTCTCTGTCCTCTGAAAGGCTCAAGCTTGCCTGCAAGCATCTCATTGAACTCTTCCATGTGTCTCTTTCTCCAGCCACCACCAGCTACCTCTATCCACTTGGTACATGCTTCACATCCCCAGATTCCCACTCTCATAAGTTCCCAGAACTCTCCAGACTTAAAGATCCGGTGTGCACAGCTTAGAGACATCTATGAAAGTGCTTATGATAATGTATGACCTTAAAAATAGTCAACTGTAGTGTGAGCAGATCACAAGTCCTTGTGTTGCCTTTTAAGCCTTCTTGAGCATATGTAGGGACATTCCAGATGAGTCATTTACTGTAATGAGGTAGGCAACTTTTGATTTGTTATCAATTAACGCTGAAACATATCAGATAATTGAAATGGCTTTCATCTCAATAAGCGAATTTCCCTTTTTATTTTCTTGTCATAAGTTAAGAACCACTGGAACAGAGCGGTGAGGGAATTAGAAGCTTTCCAAAGGGGATGTTCATGATCTACTTGCTTCATTGCCCCCTGGGCACAAAGGAAGGAGACATCAACAATGTGAAAAAGTTGCCAATGTCATTCTGAAGAAGGTGGACATGAGGGAGGTCAGAAAGGCCCAGCCCCCATCTCTATTGGTACCCACCTTCACCTCATTGAAGATTCAATGAAAGGACTCTCCAGAGAGCCCTGTGCCACCTCTCGTATCACATGAGGAGGTGAGGCATGCCAGAACCTCTCTCCCAGTGGTGAGGGTATTCCCAAATAAAAGACACTCCCAAACCCCACTCTGATACATTTATCACAGACTAAAGGACGAGATTCCACTTGATTTTAGTCTGTGGAGAAAGCAGAGGGGATGCTGCACTGCTTTTCTATGAAATTTAGGTTCAGAAAATGTCAGATGTGGAGGATTTCGCATGTGAGCTTTTAGCATGTAGTCCTCATTCTGTCAATGATGGTGACCATCAGATGGCCTTGGTGAGAGGAGTGAGGGGTTGAGGGTTGAGCAAAGGAGAGGCTTGTCTGTACTTTGTGATCCTGGGTGGGGAAGGGGCCTCTGGATGAAGGGACATGGGTAAGGAGGCTCCTGTAGAAGGGCATACACAGAAGTCCAAGACCAAGACTGAGAACAAGACGTTACCCTGAGAGCTATTACAGAGAAAGAATTGAGGAACCTGCCATGGACAGATGAGCCAAATGAGAGCAGGACACTGATGACTTGAAGTTTCAAACCAAGGTGCTGTAAGGGACGGTGAGCATTGTCCTGGGACGTGGAGGTGACAGAGCAGTGTGCTGGGGCAGTGCTTACCCATGAATGACATACTTTCCACCTATGTCCTTCAAACTTACTTGGGAGCTTTCAACCCATTAGGGAGTCTGACAGCAACTGAAGGGAGTAACTCAGCTGAAGGGATGGCTACACTCAGAGGCACAGGTGAGCAAGCTGCATCTTACTCCCTGCACACACCCAAGCAAGCACCTGCACCTGCTTGGTGGACTGGAGCAGCATCCCACATCCTGACTGAGGCATTGGCTGTGGTATGTACAAAGTTACCAATGGGGTGTGGGATGTAGCTCACTCCTAGCACCTTGCTTAGCATGCACCAGGCTCCAGGCTTCATCTGAAGTGCTACGAAAATAAAATTTTAAAAGATCTTAGCATTAGAGAAGCTGGGATGAGGGTGCACGAGACCCTCTTCTACAGTCTGTTTTTAATTAGTTCAGAAAGATGATGTCAAGCCAGATGTGGTACTGTATGCCTGTAATCCCAGTACTTCAGAGACAGGTGGGTCTTTGGGAGTTCAAGGCTAGCCTGTTCTACATAGCAAGTTCCATGCCAGTCAGGACTGTATAATCATACCCTGCCTGTCTCAAAATGATACTACTACTACTACTACTAATAATAATAATAATAATTTTTAAATAACCCAAAAGCTCTCCAAAGAGATTCTACCTCATTAAATTTGAAGGAGCAATGACTGGAAATTTCTATTTTTAAAGCACCCTTAACAATTCAAGGCTCTATCTGACAAACTGAATAAATGGACTAGGTATGCCTCCATTCTACCCAGGAAGGTCACTATGCAATCTGAAAGGGTGGACTTTCGGGATGAACTGAGAAGCTGTGGGTTCTAGGATTCCCCCTGCAGTGGAGGAAAGACTGGAGAAAATCCCTCTCAGCTCAATAGTAGCAACTTCCTCTGTGAAGTAGAGGGGACAGTCGCCCCACACACTGAAAACAACTTTATAACTGTGAACTGAACTGTGGTCCCTGCCCAGCCCCGCTCCTTTCCCAGGAGACTAGCACACAGTGAACCACAGTGGACACTCGGAGACATGGGCAGAGACTCATATGTTGAGTAAAGAAGCCCCAACTAGAGAATGGGCATTTAAAGAGAAGAGTAGAGAGTGAGAGCCCAGAGGCATAGGAGGGTGTTGAAGGTGAGCTAGTCAGGATCTGGAAGGAGAAGGAGGCAGTGACAGGTGTGGCAGCGAAGGAACCACAGGTACGATCAGAAGCCTCTCTACTCAGTGAGGACTTTTGTAAAGAAAGAGCTACAGGTTATCCAAACCCACAGCCAGGTGGATGATAAGGAGTTGGAGAAGAAGCCCCAGGGGGTCTGGAAGATCTGGGCTCTGGAAGCCTTGGTAAATAGCAGTGGCCATCCAAGGGTGGGGCTGTGGATGAAAAGCCAAGTGTTCAGGGGGAAGCAGGGAGGGGAAATTCTTTATTGAGGGGAATTCTCTATGAGGGATTCGACTCCAAGGGAGGACCCCCAGCTAAGGCAAGGAGCTGGAACAGCGTTTCTCAAATGTAAACATTTACAGCAGCATCATCTACAGCAAGAAGCAAGCTTCCATCTGACCCAGGATAGCACGCCTACTCATGCCCCTGCACACACCTCCCCTGATTGAAGCAGAACTTCTAAGAAACAATACCTAACTCTTACACAACACAAAGCTTTCTGCCATTTCCATTGTATTCGGTGCTACGGTGTTCAATTTTATTGTATTTCGTTCTATTCTTTCTCCATCAGAGGTAGGCTGCTCTCAAGATCCCTAGTGCACATCAAAAGCACTTTGGTGAACTTGAGCTGGGGGTCCAGGCCATTTCTGTAGTGATTAAATGGGTCTGAAGAGGGGGCGTCCGAGACCCTGGAGTCAGAGGCACTGAACAGAGAGGCTCCATAGAAACAGGAAAGGATGGATCTGGGCTGCAGATACCCAAGAGAACAAAGTGCTCATTTGTTCCCCAGTCCAGATACAGAGGATAAATAGAGGCAGCAAAAGCAGAAGAGTACATTGCAGCCCTAGGCTCATTCCCAGTACCCTGTGGCCAGCAGGGGTCCAGGACTAGAGTTCTCCTGTGTAGAATGGGACAGGATGGTGACTAGCAAAGAGATGGTCTGGCCAGCCGAAGGTGGCGATGGCATAAGAGAGACACACTAAGGAAGGGTGCACCCCTGGTCTTAGGCTTCCTAGGGATGTAGCCTGACCCAGTGCCTGTGTCGCCACCCTGAGCAGCCTCTGTCTGGGGAGCTGCTCCTGTCAGACATCATGTCACTGAGACTGTCACAAGTTCATCAGGTGGACTCCTCCGCTAAGCTCTGCCAACATTGCAGGGGTCTGACCTATTAGTTCAAGCCCCTGCATTAAGTACAAAGCATGGAGGAAGGAGTCAGTCCCCTTTGGTCACTTCTCAGCTTTGGTTTTCTTAGGTACCCTGTGGGGACCTTCAGCTATTCCATGCCCTGTCTGTCTGACAAGACCCCTGAAAACAGCAAGGGACAAAGAGAACAAAGGTTTTCTGTAAGTGACAGAGTGCTGAGGGGACTCAGGGACAGGTTAAAGAGGCAATAAAACCATGACACAGCTGATGGAGGTGACAGGTATTCAGTCACTGTGTAAAGGCGGCTCGCCCTGATGGGAAAGCATAGGGCTGGACACTCCGACAGCTTTGCGGTTCCAGCTCTCTCTAGCGACTCGCTGCTAGTGTGTTCTTAACCTGTGTGAACTCTATTCTCCTTATCTGTAAAATTGAGATGTTTAATTCCTACCTCTGGGATTGTTCAGAGTCTTGGAAGAGATAAGGCATGATGGAAGAATTTGGGCTTTAAAGATTCTAAATTAAGCAGTGCAGGGCCACGGGAATGGTTTCCGCACAGAGCCAGGGTCTCCGTGTGTGCTGGGACCTCCTCTCCCCACCTTCTGTGCTGCAGACTGGGCATCCTCAAACAGAGGGAGGGGAGGCCAACCATGCTTTCACATCCACATCTCCACTGTCCACTCCCTCCGAGGGCAGGGCCTGAGGCTCTGCCAGCCATCCTGTGGAACAGCCTTCGTTCATCTTCTCAGCTGCTTCCTCCCCCAGCTCTGCTTCTCCAGAGACCAGCTCCTGCTTAGGATGCTGTCACTCCCCGCAGCAGGCTTAAATGCCAGTGTTTACTTGTGATTAACAGTATGGAGATTTCCACTTGCCTCAGATCATTGATATGTGCTTGCAGTCCACCTAATATACTCTTACACCCGCCTCGTACTTTGCTTTATTGTCTCCTTGGGGCTTCTCTCAAGTACACCTTTTACCTGTACTGTTTAAAGGGCAGCCCTTGTCCCTGCTTCCCATCACTCTGCAGACTCTGCTTTCTTTCCCTCTGAAGCACCTATTGCCCTCTGGTGGACTGAGCTTAGCTGCTTCCTCTCACTAATTTATCTGTACAACACACACACACACCACCACCACCACCACCACATCACACACACACACACACACACTATATCACATCACATCATATCATATGATACCACACACATACCACACCTCACAAACACACCACATACATACATACACACACGTATCACATATGCACACACCATATCACACCACACCACACACACATAGCACACACAACAAACACACACACCACACAGACATCACATACACACCACACACACACACACAAAACACATATGCACACACAAAGGCACACACACACATACCACACATACACACCATACACACACTCCACACCACACTACATCATACCATACCATTCAGCTAGTATAACCCACAGCATAACTAACCCCACTTCGAACAAACAAACTACAAAAATGGGCTTCTTTCCATGTTAGTCTCATTTATGAATTCAGGCCCTGTTTTGATAAACAGCAAAGAATCATATGCCCTTTTTTTCTGCTTCTTGAAATTTCAAAGTTTATCTTTATTTTGTTACTAAGAACATCAAAGGGATGGTAATGTCAACAATGCCTCTTTTAAGAAACCCTTTCCCTGGAGGCTTCACTCAGCTCCTGACTTGGCAGACACACGCTCAGTCTCCACTCATCCCCAGTGCTTGCTCTCTGCTTCTGCTGGCAGACCAGAGAGAGCTGGCGTCAGCGTGTCCAGGACTCAGGGGCTTTGGTGGTCCTTTCCCTCTCTCCCAGGTTTCCATCTACCTTGCTCATGGATCTAGTCTCCATACTGGCCATTTTCACGTGTTGTTTTTCATATTTGCTGCCTGGAGATGGCATAGGACTCAGTAGGATGGACCTGTCCCCTTACGTCCTAGTGACAGACAGACAGACAGACTACCATGAATCTACAGACTCAAAATCAGTCCGTCGACCTTAGCTGACTCCATTAGTGAATTTCCATGTTGCTATGATAAGCTACTTTAGAGAACAGTTCATGGGAGGGGAGGGGGAGTTTACTCTGGCTCACAGTTTGATGGCAGCCCATCATGTGGGGACTATGCCAGCAGCAGTATGAGGCAGCTAGTCACATGGCATCTATGGTCAGGGAGCAAAGAAAGATGAATGTCAGCTCTCAGCTTACATTTTTCTTCTTCTTCAACCAAGGTCCCAGCCAGGGGTTGGTGTTGCCCACATTTAGGATGGGTCTGCCCTCCTCAGTTAAACCTTTCTAACATTCCCCTCACTAACACACCCAGAAGTGTTTCCATGGTGATTTTAAATCCAGCCAGGTTGAGAGTGAAGATGAACCATCACACTGGCTCTTGGGAGGAAGCTGAGACTACAGAGGACAGCAGAAGCCTGCCAATGCAACCCTGGTCTTCTCACCCCAGTCAAAGCTCCCTCTTCCTCTACACATTTTCTCCTCAGTCAGTTCCTGCTCCAGTTCTGTCTCCATCCTGTGCGAACATGGCTGCCCAGAGCAAGGCAACCCTGGGTTGAGTATTAGTGCCTGAACATGTGGACAACATTGCTGTCTTGTGGGAATGAGTGACCCCTAAGTCCATCTGCTTCCAGAAAGCTGCTTTCATTTTGCATCCCACACAGCAGTCTGGATGAGGGAGTATCTCAGTGTTTCCATGTCCCTCCCAACCACAAGGTGTTTTTGCTGGGCATAAATAGCAGCCCTAAAAGATATTTAGAAAGAGATGAACCAAGACAGGCAGGTTTGGAGCAATGCATCATAGGTCACCCTAGGGCATTTGTGTGTAGCTTGTGGGGATCACTTGGCCAACTTTGCAGATAAAAGAGTACCCACAAAGCTCCCAAGATAGACACAGGCAATAAAACTAGGTTTCACAGCTTAACAAGCACCATGGCTGGGCAGGGCCCATGGTCACACAACCAATAAGGATGGATAAGGAAACCCTGTTGCTTGGCTTGATATCTTTTCCTAGCACACTCCTTGGGGAATTTAATGGCATGTCATCTGGTTATCCATGGACAGCCAAGACTCCTGGCACTTCCAGAGGAGGATAGATCAGAGCTAAAGTGATAGCCACACATCTCAAAAAGGTATGTCTGTGCTCTGAAGCTTCAACATGGACTAGGACCTCAGTCTCCTCCTAGATACAGGATGCCTAGAATCCAGGATCAGCTAAAGTCACCTTCAGTACTCTTGGAAGGACTGAGTCCTTCTGAGGCACCCCTCAACCTCCAACTCATGGAGTCCTTCTCTGTGCCAGTGCTATTTTAAGTGTATTGCATAAATTAATCAGGCCCTATGATAGTGGTAAGAGTCACCATCAGTGTGACTTTATGTAACAAGCAAATAGACACAGAGAAGCAAAGTGACTTTTCCAAAGTCACATAGACGTGAGAGTGGAGCCCACACTGCATGGCTTCAGAACCTATGGCCTTGACCAGTGGGCAAGCTGCCTGCCATGCCCCATAGTGCTCTGACTCCAATAGACTTGTTTGACCTTGACCTTTCTTCCCATTCTCTCACTCCAGCCCCTCTGGAGAGAGCAAAACTAGGCAGCAAAGTAAGGAATAAGGAACATGAGCAGGATGGCCTGTCACCTCCACTGGGGCCTTCCTGGGTTCCGTAAAGAGAGGCATGTGGCATAGATGCTTTGAGAGTCTATCAAATAGTTAGTGACCGCGGGCAATCTTGTGAACTTTGAATTACAAAAACATTGGTGTGTGTGTCTCTGCTTCCATGGGTTTGAGTGCAATGTGTGTATAACTGTTTTCATGTCTGTATGTGTGTGTGTATATATATATATATATATATATATATATATACATACATACATATGTACATGTATATATATATATATATATATATATATACATGTATATATATATGCTTAGGTATTCATGTGTATGCCTGCCTGGGCATGCTTATGCATAAATGTGTATGCCTATATGAGTGCTTTTGTGTGGGTGAGGCCCTGTATACACACCATCATTCAGTATGAATATATGTGTACATGGACTCAGTGGTGGGTAAAGCTCTGTCTCTACTGTCCCACCTACAGCCACCTTCAAAGTCAGACAAATAGCAAGTGGTTGTGAGTCACTGTCACTAGTAAGACAGTCACCAAGTAATGACGAAGTAGAACCCTTGTTCCTGAACTCCTTGCTGTCAGCTGCTGGGTCACCTTTCATCTTCTTGGAAAATCCCCACCATCCTTTGGCCCAGAGCCTGCCTAATCATTGTTTAATGTTTCAAAGATGCTGGCCTACATAAGAGATACTCATTCTGGGCCATAAAACCACCAACAGCTTTGCATGCAGCTGGAATAATTGCAAAAATTTAAAAAGAAATCAGAGTCAAAAACAGCCCGATAGTCTTGTACTTTATGGAGCTTAGAGAATCCCATGTAGCTAATTAAATTACAACCAAGATTCAGACAGCTTAAAGGTGTTTACACAGCCAGCCATGTAAGCTGTCATCCTGTCTTCACTGGTCTGCTTCAGGCTAAGGCACCTTGTTGCTACCTACCCCCATCTTTTGCCCAGCGAGACTAGGCTTACCCAGGCCCAGCACTGGCAGTGGCCCTCCAGTAACCTCAAAGTTCAGGCAGTGAGATGCCATGTTCTGCAAGAGTTCAGTTGCTGCCTGGAATTGCTTCTGCCCGCTGTGTTGTTCATCAGAAGTCTGGAGAATGACTCCATGTGATAGTTAATATTGGTTGTCGACTTGACAGGGTGTACAGTCACCTCTGGGCATGCCTGTGAGGAAATTTCTACATCAGGTTCAATGTGGTGCAAAAATGAAAACTAAAATGTGGGCAATATCACCCGATGGAGTGGGAAGCCAGACTGAATATGAAGAATACAAGCCTAGACCAGCATCTGCCACCCACTGCCTGCTGCCTGCTGCCTGCTGCTGCTGCCTGACTGCAGGTGCCATGTAAGCAGATGCCTTCAGCTCCTGCCATCATGACTTTTCTGTTATGATGTTCTGTACCCTCCAATTGTGAGCCGGAGGAGCCCTTCCTTTCTTAGGTTGCCTTGGTCAAGTATGCTGTTGCAGCCATGATAAAGATAACTAAGACCCACCCAGACTCAGCCACAGAGCCTGTCCTCTGCTGCCATCTGGCCTGCATCTCCAAGCCGTTTCTTAGTGACAGATGTGACTCTTGAGCTCCTGATTGCTCCAGGTAGCACACACCTGTCTTCCTCCGCTGACTAAAGCCCTATCCCAGGCCTAGGACATGCTGTGGCCAGTGACTCTGAAATAAATAGACACATACCCCTCATGCAATCAACTGTGACAGTGTATCTCAGATCTGTCATCTGTGTTTCTGCATGTGGTACCTTCACCCGACACTCAGACCGGGGCCGTGCGGGAGATGAAATGAATCCCGTACCTTCTTTGCTAACATTTTCCATGAGCCTGCCACAGAAGTGCCTGTGTAGCATGCACCAAGGTGCCATGTGTCAGTAGCCCACCAGCCCTGACCTCTGCAGAGAGAAGCCATTGATGGTCTGGCCCAGATGTAGCTGCTGCTGGGTGGGGTCTCTGGACTTGCTGCTGCCATGCTTCTCCAACTGGGCTGTGTGCTAATCTTTCTGCCTGTTTCACTACCAATCCACTTCCTTGCTAGAGTATGGAATGGAACTTCTCATTGATACCTCCCTCGTCCTCTCCACTTGACTCCAGTTCCTTACCTGGTTCTGGCTAACTCTTTCTGCTGAGGGCTGGGTTCTGTTTTCTGTATAACCAGACTGGTCTCCTGTTCCCAGGCTCTGATCCATCTGCACTCATGTATCCTAAAGGGAACACCCTTAGTTTGGGATACTGGGTTATGTGGAACTCTGAGGACCTTGACTATTTATGGACCAGCTCAGCTTCAGTTTCCCTACCTCAGGCCTGCATATTTCTACCATCTCCTTTGTTCTCTTCAGCCACTGGGCTGAAGTCCAGACACTCTTCTATGGCGCAAGCCTGGTGGAGTCTCCACAGGTAGCTCATTGCCTTCTTTGGCCCCATTCTCTTATAAAGTTAATTGTCTTAGGGAGTCGGGGCTCCCCGGCATACTTTCCTGACCGTGCCTGGAGGATGAAGCACCTGCTTCTCAGCTAATGAGCACCCCACAAGCCAGCTACATCAAGATGGCCTGGACCACTTTGTTTATAGACTAGCCAAGGTGACCAGTTTTGGATAAACAAAGCTGGCAGGAATCAGAAAAAGGCTCTCCTGCTCTGGTCAGCTGCCTGACCATCTGTCAGAGAGGAAATTCTTGGAACTGGAGCACAGAGCTCAGTGTGGGAGTGATAGGGAGAGCTGTTTCCTGCCTGCAGGTAAGGGGGCCTGATGCTGGCAGCTGGGAATCAAGCTGCCCCTGAAAGAGGCCCCTGAGAACTGCCCCAGGACCTGAGTAGCCCCAACAGGAAAGGACTCTTTGTCCTTCTTGGACTGGAGCCTATCTTTCTCAGCAGCTGGAAATGACAAACCCTGGTGCTGAAGATTATACAGGAAATTTGGGACACTGCTTAGGGTTCTCTTCTGCTTTCTCTATGATTCAAAACAGGACTCCAAACCATTGCTGAGGTTTAGTTATGACCCCAACGTTCTCATAAGAAACTTAATCCCCAGTGTGACAGTGTTGAGAGGTGACACCTGTAAAAAACAATCAGGTCACAGGGCTCTGCTGTCCTGTGTGGATTAATGAACGATGTGGTTAATGTCTGGATTGTCCTTGAGGGTTATCACAAGAGTGGGTTCTGATCAAAGAATGAGTTTGGTTGCTGTGTTATCTGCTTTCCATTGCTATCATGAAATACCCAAGGTAATCAGCTTATAGAGAAAAAAGGTTGAGCTTGGTGTGGTGATGTGCACCTATAGAGGTTAAGGAAGGGAGGGTCTCTGTGAGGTAGAGGCCACCCTGGGCTACACAGTGAGACCCTTCTTCAAGAGGGAGGAAGAGGGGGAAAGGGAATACAGAAGAAAGGAGGGGGAGGGTAGTAATGGAAGAAACCATTCACTCATGGCTAGACTACAAAATGAAGGAAGAGGAGTCTGGATCCCTCTAAGCATTGCTAACACCTGCAAGTCCTTGTACTAGACCCCACCTACTGAGTTTTCCATCACTTTCCTTTAGTGCATACTGGGGACCTCCCAAAGACATTTAAAGTCTAAACCTCGGCAATCAGTGGTCCACACCCCTCCTTGCTAGGCAACAAGAAGGTCGTCTGTAATTGAGCTGTGACTCCTTAATCGTGATCTTCAGAGCCCACAGAACATTCCAGTTCTCTATAGATTACCCTGATTCGAGGATTTTATTACTGCATCCAGAACCAGATGGAAACATTATTGACACCAAACCTTTGGAAGACTGAGGGATCTGGATGGGCTGCTCCAACTCATGCAGTGACCCTTGGTGACCTTTAGTAACATCAGGGGCTGTGTGCGCAGAAGAAAAAGGAAGCTGATTCCTGTCTCCACCACAGCTCCCACACTTTGGTGCATGGTAAACTTTCTGAGCTCTAAGAAGATAAGCAGCCCTCTTGTTTGATGAGCTCAAATTGTGCAGGGGACAGAACAAAGGCTGGGGAGGCTGAGGCTGGCACAGTGAAGGGGCTAAAAATCCCACCAGCAGGTAAGTGCCCTCCTAGGCTGCATCTCACTGCAAGTCTACCATCACCAGGGTTACAACAATGTTTAATTAAGGGCCTGTTCTAACTTTGAAGGACCCTAAGTTAGAGGACAACATTATACTTTTTCTGATACTCCCTGACCTGCCTGCTCAGGCCCACAGGGATTTTCCACTCCATTCATTCACATGCATTCATTCAAAAAATGGAGGAACAGAACCAAGTTCCAAGAGGAGGAGTAGGGGGTTGTGAGCCAGAGCTAAGCTTCTTCCAAGCACCCATTCTCTTACCTGGTATCACACCAACACAGGGCAGGGACAATGGTTCTCACAGCTCTCGTCACAGATGCTTACACTGTGGCTCAGGGAAACTGCAACTGATACTCCCAAACAGGCACAGCCAACACTGGACTCAACTCTGGAGCCTGAGGGCTTAATCCCATCTCTAGACTCAAGGGTCCTAAACTATGCACCAAGACTTGGTAGGCTGTACGGATGGGGGAGGTGAGTCTGTTATGAGTCTGGAGGATGTGGAGACTGCGGTGACTCAGACCAGAAGCCTGTGGTCAGCTAAGGGAGGCAGCTGGTGATAATTTTCTTCCATCACAGTCCCCAGGACGTGCCCATTTGTCCACATTTATGTTCTGTGGGCTGAACAAACCGTGTGCTTGGGTCAAATGCTGCCCTCTCCTACCAGCCCACAGCTTCTTCCACCTGGACTCCCACAGAGAGAAACAGAAGCATCTTTTGAAATGCTATTTATCTCAAGCATCCCTCTCACCCTCTCTCCATGTCTATAATTGCTTGTTTTGCACATCTCAGACACCTGCCAGAATTAGCCACTCCTTCACAGCATCCCTTTGTTGAATGTACAGTTTGAGGGCATCTCCAGACAATGATCCAGAGAGGTTCCTCTTTCAGAAAAGAACAGGGTCTTATGACCACAGGATAGTCTGTGTCCCGAGGCTATGGGCTCAGATTCCAGCCTTGGGACCTTGGAGCCATCTGAAAGCCACAGCACAGAGAGAATATCGCCAGGCTCATGCTTCTGCCCACTGGGGAAAGAAGTTAGATCGTTATAAACCCACAGCTTTAAACCCTTCCTCCCGGCATGCATTTCATGGGTGACAGAAATGAATTAGGAATTAGATCAGGGCTGAGCATTTACATGGGCCCCAAGCCAAATGGCAATTAAAATGAGTATCTAGGTAGGGTTAATGTCGAAGGTGAGGAGTGTGCCGACCTGGGTCCTAGAGGAGAACTGATTGATGGACCCAGCTGATAAGATCAGGAGGTAGAGAGAGGGCACTTCACCCAGGCACTGGGAGGAATTAACTTGCCACCAAAGGGTACTCACTGATGCACTAGGAGAATCCAGCAAGACGGGGCAGATTCTAACACCAGGCTGTTCAATGGCAGCATCTGCTGCCCACTTCAGCCTGTAGGTACCAAAGAAAGGAAAGATAAGCTTCAGCCCAAGTTGCTGGCCCTGTCCTGGGGACTGGTTATGTCTGTGAGCTTGCCCGAGTTGTCAAATTTCATTTGGCTTCAAAATGAGAACTAATATAGAGACTCCAAGCAAACAAAATTGTTTGCTGAGTGTTTCTAGCTGGCCTGCTCGGGCATGAGGCTGAGAAATTGGCTGGAGTGATTTTATTTTCTTTAAAAAGAGCACTCAAGGTTGTTGCCTGATCTTTCTGAAGTGACTTCCCATAGTCCTGGGTGGCTGATTGCTGCCTTCTGGACCTTTGCACTCTGTATTCCCGTGAGGAATGGGAACAGGAGTGGGTAAGGTGACGCTTGATGAATTCCCAAATGTCACATTTCCTCCTCCACCTTTGTTGTTATCAGACAGTGCATGCATGCACAGATACATGGGTCCATGGGACAATGAGCATATGGATGTGTGAGTGAATGGGTACCTGGATACACGGGTACATGGTTGCATCCGTTTGTGAGTACATGGATACGTTGGTGTGTGTGGGTGTGTGGGCACATGGGTGAAGATCCAAAATGGACTTAATATTTACAACTTCATGTTATAGGTATTTTATGCCCATTTTAGAGATGAAAGAACTGAGTGTCCAAGTTGTTAAATGAGTGGCTAAATTTCTCTCAGCAAGATAGTAGTAGAGCTGAGCCTAAGCCTTTTATTTTCCAACACCAAGCTCAAGATATTCCTCTTCTTTTTCTTATATTTCCCACTCAAATTAAAAGCAAATGAATGCTTGCCAGGTATCTAGAGACCGCCTTGTGGGGGTTGGAGACACTGCCTATACAAATAGATGGCAAGGAGTGCCTTTTCCCATTCAACACATATTTACTCATCCTTGTCAGCAGAATTCTAATGTGGTCCTGTGAGATTTCTAGCACTGCGATAGACTCCACCCAGGGCACCAAGAGAGCTGTCAGGCAAATACTGCCTTGGGTATTGCTGACGTTAACAGGTGTCCTCTTTTAGTTGGGTGGATCTCCAGGTCTCCAATGGTGATAGAAGGAAGTATGCTCTGGTGGTCTTAAGCAAACATAACTCTATGCTGTGATGTGCCTGAAGGAGTTAGGTAGCTGAAGGCAGCCTGAACGTATTGAGTTGAGCATCCAGCCAATAGCCGACAGGAAGCCGGAAGAGCTTTCTAATACAAAGAAGGGAATTTGACCAACAGCCAATCTGACTGGTGGACAACCCTGAGCCCCAGATGAGAACCAGCACTACCAACACCTCCCATTCAGCCCAGGAGTCTCTGAGCAGACACCCTACCAGGCACCATCTGAACTATGAATTACAGAAACCAGAAGTCAATGAGTGTGCATTGATTTAAGCTGCTAAGTGAATGGTATACCAGGCCAGTGCACTATGTATGAGTGATCTGAGGCCTGGAGCAGGAGACAGGCAAAACACAAATAGTGATGGATCATGCTAAATTCCCTAAGTGGTAAAAAAATAGAACAATAGGAAATAATCAAGTTGTGTGTGTGTGTGTGTGTGTGTGTGCGCGCGCGCGCTCGCGCGTGTGTGTGGTATGTACAGGGTTAAAAAAAACCCCTCTTGCCCAGGATTTCAGACTGAGGGAATAGCAGCAGTGGAGACCCTGAGGTGGGAGGCTGGCATGATCTCAGAGCTGAGAGGTGCTAAGACAAGGGAAGGAAGGAGGGAATAGCTTGGATGGTTCATGCAGGTCCTCATGGCATGAGCTCTGTTTGGAAGACCTCCACCACTGTGATGAGTGGCTGCAGCAGCATTTGAAAAACATTACAGTGGGACTCTGGTGGCTAAAGGGAAGGAGCAAGGATGAATGAATAGTGAATGAAGGAGTGAATCATTGGAAAGAGTTGACGATGCATTCCAGGCTTCTCACTGGTCATGTGCGAAACACAGGTGTCGTCTAGCAAGATGGGGTGGGGGTGGGGGGTCTATGGGACACCATCGAGCTGGAGAATGACATCAAGTGTCAAATTTGGTTTCTGTTGAATATGATCTAAGTACCAGAGCTCAGAGGGGAGGCCTTAGTGGACTCTGGGATGAGCAGAGTGGTCTGCAGAGGTGGGACTGGGGTTCAGGGAAGGGTAGGAACTGTCTATGGTTGTATGGTTGTGCAAACATACCATGAGCAATCTATGTAGAACGGCAGAGCACCCCCACTTTTGCACAGCAAAGCTTCAAGAAACAAGCCTAGACCTCTGACGTAGCCATCTTCCTGGTCCCTATGCTCCTGTGTGGGAGCCTCAGGACAGCCACAGAGCCAAGGCAGAGGCCTCAGGAAGAAGGCAGGGTCCCTGGAAGGGATAGCAACTTCTGGGAAGAGTGGAAAGTTCAGGAAGGAATGAAGGGGAAGCTTCCAGAAGGAGCAGGGGCATTCGGAAGAGTGGCTCTGATGGGAGGTGGCACCTTGGCCGGTTTTTTTTTACTTCTGGGCTGGTGGTAAGGTATATTAAACACCCAAGGACATGAACTTGAAATTGTAGTCTAATTCAGTGAAAGGGTTGGTGAGCAGAGAAGAATGTATGTGAACACTGAATCCCCTGTAGGACAATCAAATCCCTAATTAAAATCACCCCCAAGATGAAACATCAGCCCCCAGAGAGAGCTAGGAAGGCCTGTGAACCCTAATGGGATCATTATCTCTCTGGGAGGAGCCTGGGCCAGCCTATGGCTTCTCCGCTGGTCCACTGGATCCAGGTAGGGTGTGTATACCAAAGTGTTTCCCATAGGAATCCCGAGAAGAGGGCTCTGGACAGATGGCAGGCAGCCACTTAGGAACACATGTGTGACTGGCCTCAGCTTCTCTAGTCTTCCCTTGGAGGAGCCACTCCCCCAGAAGCATGCCTAAGACATGGTCTTTGTCAGGGGAACTTGAGATAAGCTTGCAGGGTGAGAAAACAAGATTAGGGATGCATCCAGCAAATGGGAGCTTTCCTGTTACCTCCCCTGTAGGTGAGGATCCATTCTACAGGAAACTCTGGTGTAAAATACATGCACAGATTATCCTTGCTGAAAGGCAAGGGAGCTGGGATATGTATGTGCCACTTCCCTTTTGTTGAGGTTGAGGACTCTCAAGAGTATCAATTTTAAGGTGGATCTTTTGGTAAAGTGTCATCTGAGCAAACATAAGGACCTGAGTTCGAATCTCCAACCCCCATGTAAAGTGAGCTCACCATAGTGTTAGTAAACCCAGCAGGTAGGGAAAGAAGGATCTATGTAGCTTGCTGAGGCAGGCCCAATCAGTGAACTCTGGGCTCAATGAGAGACCCTGCTTCAAAGGATAAGGTGGAAAGCAGTTAAGAAAGCATACCATGTCAGCTCTGGCCTCTACTTACACATCTCCACATATGTACATACCACACATGAACACATACTTACACCACACATGCACAGTTAATCTCTTCCCTTCAGTCCCCCCCCCCCCCCCCGCAGTTGCCAAGGAAGAGCAGACTTTTGTGGTTTTAAATTAAGCCTATGAACAATGGTCCTGGCAATAAGATGTGACAGTGGAGATTCAGAAGGCAGGGGTTTCACGGATATGGATGTCCGTTATAGCACTCGGTACAAGGACCATGGTGCATATTGCAGGAGAGTGGGGGTGGAGAGAGGGAGAGTCTCAAAGACAGAGAGTCAGAGAGAGAGAGAGAGAGAGGCAGAAAGAGAAACAGACAGACAGACAGAGACAGAAAGGCACACACATAAAGACACACACATACACAGAGAGAAAAAGAGAGAGAGAGACACGCAGAGAGACATAGAGCGAAATAGACACAGAGACACCAACAAAGAAAGATATACAGAAAGAGATATCAGGGATTGAGCCTATAGACACTCACTCATGCTAAGAAATTTCTCTGCCTCTGAATATATGTCTCCAGTCCTTTCTTCTTTTCTCTCTCCCTCCCTCCCTTCCTCCTTCTTCCCTTTCTTCCTTTTTTCTTTCCTTCCCTCTCTTCCTTTTCCCCTGCCTTCCTTCCTTCTCACATTTTTCTGAAGATAAGTTGCCCAGGCTACCTTTGAACTCATTGTATAGTTCAGACAGGCCTTGAATTCTTGACCCTTCTACTTTAGCCTCCTGAGTAGCTGAGATTTCAGGCCTGTGCCACCAGGCCTGAATTTTGGGATGTTTTTAAAACCTACATTTCTAAAAGGCCTGTGATATTGACTCTGCATAAATGCAATTAGGCCAACCATGAGGCATGCTAGAACCTCTGCAGCTGGTTAAAGCTGTTGCTGAGGCTAGGCAAGTCCAAGATGCCTGGGTGAAGTGTCTCCTGCCTTCAGAGCTTGGAGACCTGAACTCTATGAGTCTGTTCACTTGCCCAGTGGGTCCATGAGAGAGGCAGACACCTGCAGGAAGATGAAGCTTGGAACTGTTCAGACAGGCTGGTGTTAGGGATCAAAGCTCCAAGGCCAGGCAGCTTGGAAGCACAATGCCAGTTGGCAGAACTCAAGAACAAGGACAAGATTGGGTCTGTAGAAAAAGCTGGCAAGCTCAGAAATGGATTAGGCCAGTGGCCTCCAGTCAGTTGCGGAGATGCAGCCTAGGCAGCTAAGGTGAACACAGATTTGTAAAGACTGGCTGCATTTGGGGGAGGTAGCAAGGAAGCTGAAGTTCATCGGGAACAACTGTCAAAGGGTAGGTACCTTCTGGACACCCTCACCACACCAGGCTGGGGCCCTCATTGCTTAGGGGTACACCCGGTATCTCCCCAGATCATCTTCACTGACCAGTGCCTGTCACAGCACTGACCCAGGTGTTGTAAGTGTTGGTGGCCAGAAGCTCAACGTTGCTCCCATCCTCTTGATATTGTATTTGGGTTACATAGTTGTCACATGTGCCTATTACTCCTGGGAAACTTTGCTAAAAGTCCTCCTCACCTTACCTCCATGAGGGACCTGTGGTGTCAGCCACATCTCAGATGCCTGAGGGATCAGAGGAGACTGGCTTTGAACCAAGCTCTAATTCTCACCCAGCCTCTTCCCAACTTTGCCCTGCTTCCCTCTTCCCCTCTTCTTCTCCCAAAGTCAACCCAAAGTTCCCAGCCCCAGACTGTGCTTAGGGAGAACCTGCTCAAGAGCAGCCCAAGCAGTATATGAAGATGTCTTGCTGGAGTCACCCACTACCCCAGTTCCCATGGGACTTTGGGTCACTTGTTACTGGGACTGTTCTGAACACGTCACGACTGCATTATCCTTTATGTCAGCATCTCAATTAGAATGGATTGGGTTCCTTGTATGAGCCTAAAACCGTGCCAGGGTCCGTGGGGGCAGAAAAGAAGCAAGGAGCACGTCTTTCATGTGAAGACACAAACCTCCGCCTGATGTAGGCATCTCAATTCTAGTAGGAACAGAGTGTTCTCCATGGGCAACTAGCAGAAAAATGGGGGTGACTAGATCAGGAAGACAAAGATGAAGTGGAAGGGAATAAAAAGGGGATTTGTAGGGGGCTTAGGATAGATGGAGAGTCAAGACAAGTTCTTGAATCCCATGAAGTTCATGTGAGGTAGATGTTTTGTGCCACCAGAAGTCAATCAGAGGCAAGCCAGGGATGGACCATTCCTGTGCATCCTGACAGGAAGCTGCTGCACAGATTCAGGGCACAGGCTATGAAACTAATTTTCTATACAAGCATGCATACATGTGTGTGAATGTGTATGTGTGTTTGTGCACATGTGTGCGTGTGTGTGTGTGTGTGTGTGTGTGTTTGCGTGTGTGTGTGTGTGTGAGATCCGAAGGTTGGGCAGCAGCCTGGTTGAGACAAGGCTCACAGGCTCATTATCCTGCAGCATCAGCTACTGCTGCATTTCTGGAAAGACAATAAGACCAGAAACAGGGCACGAGCTCAGAGCCAGATAATTAGGCAATAGCGAGGGTTTAATGGAGGCACCTCTTGGCATGCCTGGAATCTGCCGCACAGAGAGGATACTTCCATGCCTGCCACTGAAAACTGCAGGGGCCAGACATCTAGAAAAAGTCTCAGCAGCCGAGGGTGGTAAGTGGAAATTAATTATATGAAGCCTGTGATTGCTCACTTAAGATGTGTAAAAATGCCACTGATGAGCGCTTTATTTCATTGGCTGTCTTAATCATTTGAATATAATGAGTGCAAAAATGCAAGCTGGGCCTTTCCCAGGTTCACCTCTGCCTCTGAGCTCACCTTGCCCACCCTCCCCATCCCCGTTTCTCTGAGATTAGAAAGCAGGGCCCTGACAGGAAGCAGGTGGCTCTCTTAAACTCAGAGTCATTTGGTTTGGTTTTTGCAGAGTTTAATAAAGAGACACTATAGAAGTGTGAGAAGGGCATAGATAGCTAGCTGCAAGGAGCAGGACAAGACCCAATGTTCCAACTGCAGGGATTCCTTCCATCCAATACCCAGAAGGGTGAAGACAGGAGGGAACA